>NC_079513.1:4347901-4360683 GCF_000801105.2 Raphanus sativus | reverse complement strand
TTTCATATAAATTCACATGCGCAAAGCGCAGATCTTATCCTAGTAAAAATAATTAAACCTTAATACAAATCTAGTTTTATTGACATGTTTCTTTTAAAAAGAGAGTAATGGGATCGAAGATTTTCTATTTATTCAAAATTCAATATTATCGTTAATTTCAATTCAAAAATATGTTGAAAAAATGTTGCCCGAAAAAGTTTCCTAGGATTTATATAGTTTATATCACCAAAGAATTTTATTAGCTAGCTTGATTTATATTGTTTTATTCCTTCTAACGAATCCCTAAAAATAATTGCTTTCTTGAAATTTTGCTCAGACCACTTGCTGTATTAATGAAGAATTAAAAAGATGTCAAAGTTGTGCTCGAACCTTCTGTGGAAACACGTTTTTCATAAAGTAAACACCACCGGTCGGGTCTAAATACAGCAACCCAATAATACATCAATACGTTTTTCCACAAAAGTATTAAAGAAACTGATTGGATTTCATATATACTGTGTTTGTGTGATTATATCTCACCAAACTAGAGTTTTTAGCACAAACAATGAGAAAACTATGAAAAACAATATTAGAAGATAACTATCATTTTTATATAAAAATATTAACTCCTAATTATACATATATTTTTCCTAAATCTAAGTATTCTAGCTATACCATGGGGCAAACAATATTTGGACAATTAACTGTAGCAAGTAATCTAATTCATCGTCATATACGATGCGATGCGATAATCAGTGTCTTAAATGTACGTAGCGCAGACGATTAAACTATAAACCATGCTATATTTGAATGTCTAGACATGGAAAAGTGCAGCAACCACAACCCCACTACTTTTGTTTTTCAGTGTAAGTTACTACATAAATATGAACTATCTATTATGGTGGGAAAACGATGTTGAAGATCCGGAATTATATAGAGATCCATACTTTTGGATTATTTGTTACATTTGAAAAGCGAGAAAACGATAAATTATTCAGAGGGATAAACATCGATCCATTGGAAACTGTTCGACATTCTAATTGTAGACATCAAGAACCAGTGGAAGCACATGCTTCTGAACAGGTGATAATCTCTGAGAGATGAATCATAGATAGATCATGGACACATGATGCATCCTTTAGTGGTTATGAGAGAGCATGGAAAAACTCAACAGGAGTAACATAGTTATTGGGAGCAAGGAACCAACCACGAGAATCAGACCACTTAATTCAAAGTTCGAGGCTCTATCATGGATATCCCTATTGGAGTGCATGAGCTATCGACGTGTCGATGTTTTAGCACGGATTTTAAGGATCTAGTCTTGATGTTGATGATTCAAGACTCTGGATCATGGCCAAACTTTTCTACTGAACTGAAGGAGCTGATGAAGTTGAAGAATAGACACACGAAGTTCTTAATAGTTTTTATTTCATGTTCTGAAAATATATCGTCTAATTCACTAGATAAGATTGCAAGATCCTTTCATAAATGTTTTTACTATATTAGTTGTTTTACTCCAATCTGATTCCACGTAACAACTCAAATTTGAGTAATAGAATAACCGCATAATGAAAAAAAAACTATACCATTTAATAATTTTTGACCATAAATGCCTTCTCACATGGTTTCAAATAAACCATGAACATATTGAACAAGATCTCATAACTTTATAAATAATTTAATAAATTAGTAAATGATTAGATTTGAAGTGTCTATTTGTCTCAATTTATTTAAAATATATTAAATTATATTTAAGATTTTATATCTAATATATATTGACGTATTTGTATTTTAATTATAATCAAAACCTTTGAAACATATACTTCTTATTTTCTTAGTATTATATGTAAGAAAATATAATTGTATGCAATGTACGTTTTTGAAAAAACAAACTCTTTTGAGCAAAATACATATTAATATTTAAAAATAAATTATAAAATATAGCATACTTATTTGTAAAATGAATTTTGTGCAATTTTCACGCTGATTCTTTTTTTTTCTTTTGACACAGCAAAAAAACATACACACCGATTTTTTTTTTTGAAAAAAAATAATAATAATAATAATATGTTTTTGTCAACAAATATAGTAAGATATAATATAAAGAATTTTTTTGCTACTATATTATATATATATATATATATATTTCACATAAGCTATGAATTCTTAAAGAAATGCGTTCAACATTGTAGTGGGTTCTATAAGACCAAGTAACCAATATCCCATCTCTATTTGTAACTGAAGCTGTGTGCCACATGCCAAACCGTATTAAACCGGAATTGGAGCATTCTCAAACTTTATCTTCGATAAAACTCAAAGAGGTCGTAGAAACAAGCACGTGGCTCTGTACATCATTCTGCATGCAGCCATGTTGTTCATCATCCGTCGCTATACGTCAAAACCTGCCTCAAAAATTAAAAATTTCCCCATTACAAAAATAAGCAAGACTACATTTTCCCTGTTTCAACTTAGTTGCTCGTTCTATCTTTTCTCCTTCGTTTTTGATAGCCTAGTCCCGAAAAAAAACTCTGTTTGTGTCCCAAGTAAAGAGAAATGGTGGATCTATTGAACTCGGTGATGAATCTGGTGGCTCCACCGGCCACGATGGTGGTGATGGCCTTCTCATGGCCATTACTGTGTTTCATTAGCTTCTCCGAGCGGCTTTACAACTCTTATTTTGTGACTGAAGACATGGAGGATAAAGTCGTCGTCATCACCGGAGCTTCCTCCGCCATCGGAGAGGTATTAAAACTAAGAATAAACAATGCTGTTTACTCCTCCTCCAGCATCATTTTCTATAAATCATATAGATTCTCTGATTCTCCATATTAATTTTCACAGTATGCTATTGAATTTCTAGCTAGTAAATGTCACTAATTATTGAGTGTTCCATTTGTGCCGAAATATATTAAGTTTTCAAATAATATGTTCTATAAAGTTGGTTTTAAGGATGTTTTAGTTCAGTTTATTAAATCACTTTTTAAGGAATCTAGTTGAATATTAGAATCACAAATATGTATTTATATGACATTATCAAGTTTAGATATTACGTTTGAGACAAGCAAACCACCTTAACTACAACGATGTTTAAACACAAACAAACTCCAAACTAAATACGAGGTGGTTTAATTAGTTAATTAATTTCAGTTACATTAACTAAAGGATATTTATGTTCCTTAATCTTGCATGGATGCTGATGATCTTGTTAACGGGATGAAACACAGCAAATAGCATACGAATATGCAAAGAGGGGAGCGAACTTAGTGTTGGTGGCAAGGAGAGAGCAGAGACTGAAAGTTGTGAGCAACAATGCCAGACTGATTGGAGCCAACCACGTCATCATCATCGCTGCTGACGTCATAAAAGAAGACGATTGCCGCCGTTTCATTACTCAAGCCGTCAACTATTACGGTCGCGGTACACTACCTACCCTGACTTCTTTTATATTTTGCATATAGCTTTGATCGATGAGACCTCTCGAACAAGAGTTTTATGCTTTGAGAGCTAGTTGAGTAATTTAACGAAAATGTTATTTTACCTCTGGTGATGTATTTGAACACAGTGGATCACCTAGTGAATTCAGCGAGTCTTGGACACACGTTTTACTTCGACGAAGTGAGCGACACGACTGTCTTTCCGCATTTGCTGGTATGCTCTTGATATTGTATTCCTTTCTAAAAATTAGTTCAAAAACAAAAAAATATTGTATACCTTCCGGTTATGTATTGTTCATTGATTATTATTTTTTAAATAAAAATAAAAGAAGGATATGAAACATTGATGAGATTGTTGAGCAGGACATAAACTTCTGGGGGAATGTCTATCCGACGTATGTAGCGTTGCCATACCTTCAAAAGACCAATGGCCGGATCGTTGTGAACGCATCGGTCGAGAATTGGCTGCCTCTACCGCGGATGAGTCTTTATTCCGTTAGTGCTTATGCTAGCTATAAGCGTTTAGTGATCCTTATAATTTAATATATACTTTTTTTATCTCGTATGATGCATAATACTAACTATCATTGTGAAGGCTGCAAAAGCGGCGCTAGTCAACTTCTACGAGACGTTGAGATTCGAGCTAAGTGGAGATGTCGGAATAACTATCGCGACTCACGGATGGATAGGGAGTGAGATGAGTAGAGGAAAGTTCATGCTAGAAGAAGGTGCTGAGATGCAATGGAAGGAAGAAAGAGAAGTAAAGCTTTTTTTTTCAACCACACTTGCAATTGAATGAAACCTAAGATCCCAAAGACTTACTAACAGTTATCTACAGGTACCTGCAAATGGTGGACCGCTAGAGGAGTTTGCAAAGATGATTGTGGCAGGAGCTTGCAGGGGAGACGCGTACGTGAAGTACCCGAACTGGTACGACGTGTTTCTCCTCTACAGAGTCTTCACACCGAATGTGCTGAGATGGACATTCAAGCTGTTGCTCTCTAGTGAAGGTTCACGTCAAAGCTCCCTTGTTGGGGTCGGGCAAGGTATGCCTATTGAGGAATCCTCTTCCCAAATGAAACTTATGCTTGAAGGAGGATCACCTCGTGTGTCTGCAAGCCCACCTCACTACACTGCCAGCCCACCTCGATACACCCCAAGCTCAAGCCCACCTCACCATACCTCAAGCCCACATCGGTATACCCCAAGCCCAAGCCCACCTCATTATACTACAAGCCGACATCGCTATACCCCAAGCCCAAGCCCTCCTCATTATACCACAAGCCCACCTCGGTATACCGAAAGCCCTCCAATGTACGCCGAAAGTCCACCTCATTATACCACAAGCCCAAATTGGTATGCCGAAAGCCCTCCTCGATATACCCCAAGCCCAAGCCCACCTCGGTTTTCACGGTTTAATATCCAAGAGTTGCCATAGGAAGTGAATGGGGAGAATCAAGAGTTAAGGATGGTTTGAAGTGTAGAGTGAGCTTGAGTTTCAGATCTTTCTCCAATTTAGGAAGTCAACAAAAAAAAAATGCAATGTAAAGGACATAGAATCATGAATAATGCAGCTGTATGTTGTTACTTTGTTAATTACGTCACCCGAAAAAACATTACACGGACGGACATGATGTTATATGAAATTGTATGTCAGATCCAGTTAGACTCAGCTTATCCACAAGTATAATATGTCATGAAAAATGCATAAGCACCTCTATCTAGGCTCTGAGAACCTGGAAAGAAGAGGACAAGATCCTGAAGAGACCATCCGGGTTATCCGTGTGAACCTGGAAGAACACAACCCAAATGAAATAGAGAGAAAGAAAGAAAGAAGCAATGTAGATAACTGGCAAAGACTTGCCCATGGAACGTGGAGGTTCGACATCAACCACATTGAGGTGAAATACGATCTTGTGTTGAAGGAGAATGAGATTTACGGGGCTTTGGTCTCAATGGTGAAGGATAAGTACCGATTTCCCTTTTGAGCATGTTGCCTTGACCTATGATTTTCCAGAGTGGATGAAAGTTCATGAAGACTTCACCACACCGCCTGTTGACATAGTTGAAGACCAAGATGTTGAGTTCTTCATGACGGTGAGGATGGACTTCGCCGGTTTGACACTATGTGTGGTCTATGGTAGCCAGGAAGTGGGCCACTACCGCACAATCTGGAGGGATGAGTTTGGCCTCACTGAAGACGGGACTGAAGTTATTCCACCTAAACCAAAACCATGGAGAGGTGAGCTGTTTTAAACTCTGCTAAGTCTTCGTGCTAAACCAAAAAATATGAATAGACGCTTCATGTTTGAAACAGAAAAAAAAACATAACCTGTTCATCAAGGAGGAGAATGGTGATATCCATGAACTCTCCATTCTTGCTAATGTTCTTGGAATTCCAGAATCGTATGAGCCGACAGACGATAGACTGGACGGATCTTCCAAAGCGGAGGGAGTCGAAGATGGAGTAGGGAATGGCGGCGACGGCGGCTGGAGAAGCAAGGGAAGACATGTTCAGAGAATGAGAGATTCGCAAAATCAAATGGAAAAGAAAAGGATTTATTAACAATGTTATCACCACAACTCATACTTTCTTTTGGGTCAAATTATCACAAATCATACTTAGAAGTTCAAATTCTCCCAGGAACTTGAGTCTAGGTAACTCGCCAGCAGTACTCTTCAGACAAATTGACATGTACTCTTCAGACAAATTGACATGTACTCAAGACACGACGAAACCAAAACTCACCAAAGAACATAGAATATGAGATTTGTCAACTAACCAATTTGTTACTTAGATTAAGTGATTCTAATAATTTTAAAATTTTAAAAAATTCTAACAATGAGTTACTTAGATTAAGTGATTTATTTTATTTTTAAATATATTTAAAACTCAAACAAACATGTATAGTCTTAAATAGTAATGATCACTTTTAAAAGTTTATATAGTCTACCTAACTAAAATATAGATTTTCAGTTAGAATGGATCACTCCGCACTACATATTATTATAATTTCTCTAAAAACAATTTAAATACTAAATCTAATTGTTACTTTAGTTAAACTAAACTAAATAATAAAAAAGGAATTTAAAATCTTCAATAATTTTTTTATAATTAATAAATTTGCAACTTTAAAATAAATAGTGAAATAATGGATAAGTTGTTTTAATAAAAATATAAAAATTAATTTTAATGTCAGTTAAAATAAGTTAATATTTTAATTAAATTCTATTATTTGCTACCCGTCCGCGTGTCCTAGTTATTTATATAATAAAATACTTAAAAGGAATAAACTAGTCAACCGACTCAAAACGGAGCACTAAGAAAGGGCCACGTGGATGCAGAGAAAAACGAATGGCCGGTGGCAAGCTTACGCAGCCACCACCTCTTTCTTTTCTTCCTAGAACCTTCCTTTAAAACAATTCTAATTAGGGCTGGGCAAATAATCCGAACCCGAAAAACCGAACCGAACCCGATCCGAAAAAGTAGCACCGAACCCGAACTGAAATTGATTAAATATCCGAACGGGTTCAAAATTTCGGTATTTAAAGAACCAAAACCAAACCCGATCCGAACCGAAGTATTTTGGACACCCGAATGTATCCGAAATAAATTTATATACTTAAATATATACATTATTTTATATATAATGTATATTAAAATATTAAAAATATATAAGATACCTTTAAGTTTTCCAAAATACTCGAATATATATGCAAATAGTCAAAAGTAAATGTTTAAAATAGCTAAAGTATACTGAAAATACCAAAATAGTTAAATATCTATTGATTATTTATCCAAATATTGAAAGAAAACCAATTTATATGTTAAATTAAGGTATCTTAACATATATGTTATGAAAATTTATATGTAATATATTATCTTTCTTATAGATTTTGAAAATTTAAAGTATATAATGAATTTTGAAAATTTAAAAAATTTTAAATGGGTTATCCGAACCCGAACCGAACCCGCAAAGATCCGAACCGAACCCGAACCGAAATTTAGAAATATCCGAATGGGGCTGAAATCTTTGATCCCGAAAACCCGAAACCCGAATGGACTGAACCGAAACCCGAATGGGTACCCGAACGCCCAGCTCTAATTCTAATTTTCACACGGGAAAGAGGCAAAAGAGCCATAAACCAAAAGAAAAAAAGGTCAGGCTTCAAGAAACCGTCAAAAAGCCACCGTTCGTTCAGACTTTTCCATTTCTCGATCACAAATGGCGTCGTTCGATGAAGCACCTCCTGGAAACCCTAAGGCCGGAGAGAAGATCTTCAGAACCAAGTGTGCGCAGTGCCACACCGTCGACAAAGGTGCCGGTCACAAACAAGGTCCGTTCTCTTTTTAATACATGGAGATTGATTGTGGTTTAGATCTAAGGTTCTTGTCTCTCGTTTGATTCATTCATTTACGATGGTCCTGATCTACCTGTTCATGTGTTTTTGTATGTGTGTTGAAACAGGACCAAACTTGAACGGATTGTTTGGAAGGCAATCTGGAACGACTCCAGGGTATTCTTACTCTGCTGCCAACAAGAACATGGCCGTCATGTGGGAGGAGAAGACTCTCTACGATTACTTGTTGAACCCCAAGAAGGTATTTTCTTCTTTCTTGATCGGTTTTGATGGCATATTATATAGTATTACGTATCTTGTCATGTGAATGAGGATCTTGATTGTTCAAAAACTAACTCCTGTTGTGTGTGTAACATCTCAAAAGTGTTTCATAAGGTTATTCACAATAGAATGGTTTTAGTTTCATACTGAGTTGTTATCTCTTCATTTATGTGGATTGGTTGTTTCATATTCAGCTGATTTTAATAATATATGTGGACTATGTTTGGTTGTTACAGTACATTCCTGGGACGAAAATGGTGTTTCCTGGATTGAAAAAGCCACAAGATCGTGCCGATCTCATAGCTTATTTGAAGGAAGGTACTGCATAGAGTGGATCGCTCGGTTATAATGAAGTCTTTAATTCTCCGTGCATTTTTTTTTTCTCACAGAAAAAAATAAACAAGACCAGAAGTATTGTGGTCATGAGAACTGGTTATATGTTTTCTTTCTTTTCTTTGTTAATGAGGCGAGTTGCCTCGTATAAAGTCGAATATTCGTTTTTGATGTGAAGAGCCCATCTATCTACCACGAAATTTAATTAGATTTTATTTTACTTGCCTACTTTTGTTAGAAAGCAGATACTGTAACTGACGACGAAAATGGTTTGGTCTACAAGTAGAAATTTACATCAGCTTACAACGGTGATCGAATGTATGGATTCAATTGGTAAAATTTCATATAAATCTTAGAATAAGTTGCCCCCCGAGCAACCAAGATTTGTGTTCGTCTTTGATTTATATAGGTTTTATTGGTCTTCATCCCGGGTTGATTTCGTCTTTCTATGTTGGATTAAATACTTATGTTGGCAATGGTATGTTTTCAGTTCTAACTTTGGTTAGGTCTTGATTTCTTGAAAACTGTCTCTGTCAGCTTTGCTTCCCGAAATGTCAATTTTCTGCCGGTTTTGTATCCGTCATGTATCTCACAATATGTGTTTTGGTAAAAAGACAGCGAAATGCAATAAAAGTGGTTTTGAGATGAGGCGACTCTGAATAGATATAGATATTTCTATTTTTTCGGTTCGACTCTGAATCGGGTCCGATCCAAACCATTTTTTCATGTCAGTTCTTGTTCGTGTTTTCATGTCAACGGCTACCATGGTGTTATAACTTCTTTTTTTTTGATCAAATGCTTATGCTCTGTTTTCTTAATCATACCGAAACAAGAAAAGGATTTTATTAGTCTAAACCAATATTTTAGGTTTGTGTTGAGGCATTAAGATGAATGACGGATAAGTGTTGAAAGTGATTCTCTTCATTATTTGTACTCTTTTGTTTTCGTCTAGTTTCTTGTAACACGAGCTATAGAGTTGTTAATTGTTTTATTCATAAAAGCCGACAAGCAAAACAAGTGAAAACCATACGATGTCCTGATTCAAGTCTTGGGCTGTGAAGGCTTCCACGTTCCTGGTATCTGGAAAAAAAAACGGAACTATATTACGAGACTTCAAAAGAGTACACTTGCAAACATAGATTCACTGATACAACACAAACCTCAACACCATGAGGTCCGATTCTGTTACGTGATATGAAATTCACAACTAGATTCGCAAACTCCTCTGGTACATCTTCCTGCAATCATTTACATCCCACACAAATTCATAATCTTGACGCTTAAAAGATCAGTCAATTCGCATTTGTTACCTGTATAGCATGTCCGGTGTGTTTGACCACAATCATCTGAAACTTTCCTTGCATTTGACCAATTGTGAGGGTCCTAGTCCAGTTTTATCAACATCGTTATTTACAATGCGCCATATATTTCAAATAGACGTGAGCCAGAGTTTCAGAAGGAAGAACACAAACATACCGGTCCAATCTGTCAGTTCCAGCTAATAGCAAGAGTTTTGGAACAGGAGATGACAAGAACTTCTCTGAGAGACCTTCGTACCTGCAAGGCAAATAATATTGTTGATAGACTCTCCTTCTTGTGGTTGGTTTCTGTGTGCCAACATCCGCATACTATTTATAAGATCCCATGGTGACCAAATATGGACGAAGTTCTAACAAATTCTGTCCTAATAGATTCTGTGTTGTGCTTAGAGCTAATGTGCACTCAATGATTTAAAACAAAGGGGGTAATGAGGTTCATACCAGCCTTTCCAATACTGCTCTGTTTGCTCTAGACGTGTCCGGTAAGTGTAGCTGGAGAAAGATTCACATTTCAACTCAGTACGAAGCAGATATGCGAATACCTCAAAACAGTGATGTTAGCAACAGAGACAACTCACCAGTGTTTTGAATCATCGTATATGAGAGTTGTGGGGATGGAGACGCGAGCAGACTCGATGTTCCTTAATGACCCTCCTCTAACGCTGTACTCAATCTACAGAAAGATTGTGCACTATTTTAGAGATGGCAGACCCAAAAAAACTTACTACAGCAAAGTGATTACTTGTTTGGAGCTATTAGATATCAATGGTTTTTGTTTTCTTTTTAGTTTAAAGATTTATTCAAGTGATCTGTTGTTTGCAGCTTATTTATATTATATAACCATGTGTTTCAAAGTTGCTTACTGCTTTTTGGATGCTGGGAAAATGTTGCATTCTGTTTGAAAGAATTTTCTGCATGTGAATCAAAGAGGCAACAGCAGTACCCTGAAATAAAAGTACTGGTCAGTTCATCTCACGAGAATGCATACTAAATGAGAAACATATACCAATTTTCCGTAAGAAAGCAAACCTCAACAACATCCACTACGACAAGCCCAGCCAAGCTAGGCAATGTTTTGTTTGCAGCAACTTGCACAGCGACCGAACCTCCCATGCTGCATGTTGAAAACATGAAACCCATTCAAGAAAACTAGATTAAAAAGTTTTGTTCTACAAGTTTACATGTTTCATACTAAAGAATTGGATTCCATAACCGTAGATAATTTGTCTTCACAGATTTACTATTGCCTAATTATTGGACAGATACCATCTAACACTAAGTGATAAATGTGCATATGCATTATCTTAAGCATTATCTTAAATGGTGCACCAGGAAAGTATTGATGTAACACAGAGCTCAGAAACAATATACCGATATGACATATAAAATACAAAAGAATAAAACAAACCTGTGACCAACTAGCACAATAGCAGGAGGAGAATCTCCATACAATTCCTTAACCACAGCCACAACATCACTGCTCATTGTCTGCATGTTTCCATCTTACTATATCAGTCTCACTTCTCAGAGACAAGCTAATATATGATCGGTTCAAGAAAATCATACCTCGAGGGATAAGTCCAGTTCGTTCTCAGAAACCGATTTACCGTGTCCTCTCAAGTCCATTGCAACCACACGTGCTTTCTCCTTGATCTTACTTGCCACTATTGAAAACGAGAGCCTAAAAAACAAACAAATGAAACCATAACATAACTCATCAAACTCGAGAGGCCACCAAGATTCAATATTTAAAACTGAAGGGCTCACCCAGAGAAACCACCTCCATGGAGACAAAAGACAACAGGTCCTTCTGTTCCTGCCATGTATACGTGAAATACCTATAATAGACACGTTTCATCAGAATCAAACAACAAAACAAAACTAAAAGAAACCAAAAAATTTAGATCATTCGTTTAACATTACATCGTTGGAACCAGGGATTGATACATCGTCTTCTTTGTCAAAGTAGCTTGTCCATTCCACAGGCGAATACTTCTCCGAAGAACTCCTGCAAATGTGTAAACAGTTCACTATCATCACTCAATACAGAGATGCGATTGATGGAGAAACTGGAAAAAAAGAAGCGAGGGTGACTCACGTAGAAGGAGGACGAAGAGGACGAGTGGCGAAGACGGAAGCCGGAGCTGGTTCTCCGTCGGGGATATCCTCGGGAAGGGGATTCAAATTTGAAGAAGAATCCATCGCTGCAAGGCCTTCACCTCTGTGGGATTTCACAATAGATCAATCAAATTGAACTGATCTCACAGATCTTTCAATTTCCACTACTTCCTATGATTCGCTTTTCTTCATTTTTTTCTGTTCCGGTCACAATTCAATAAGAAGGTGACACCGCGTTGGAAGGAAACTAGTATGGGCCTATCAATCATGGCCCACCACCAAGGGCTATTTAGTATTATGGAACAGATTAGGCCTAAGCCCGCTTTGGTACCCATTAGGCTGGATAAGATTTTTCGGATTTCCTTCTATTTACACCTTCTTGATCTCATTCTATTTCAATATCACACATTGGGTTCATATCGGTTCGGATATACCAAAATTAATCATATATCATTCAGATCCGGATATATCCAAACTAAAATCTAAAATTTAAAAGCAAAACATAAGAAATACTAGATTCTGACCCGCTCTTTAAAAGACGGGTATATATTTTGTTTTATGTTTTTTCAGAAATTTAATTTCTATATTTTTGTTTTAGTCATATTTGTGTATTTTCGATAACATTTTTTTAAATTATTAATAAGAGATTTTAATAATTGTATTAAAATAGTTGGATAACATCTATATCAATAGGTCATGTTCCTATTTTAATAGAATGCTAGATGTTTTGCCCGCATTTGCGGACTTAATAATTCAATTTTTTTTTGAAAATAAATAAAATTACAAATTTTGTAAATAGATATATTATCAAATCAAAAATCATTAAAATAAACTCTCTTCATGTTTTTGAAATATTTAATAATTAACTAAATATTAAAATAATTATATACAATAAAAGTTTTATTATAGTAAAATATATTATAATCACAATGACCAATTTTTATTATTCTAATAAATTAATCTTAAAATATTATTC
>NC_079513.1:4346764-4347801 GCF_000801105.2 Raphanus sativus | reverse complement strand
AGAGAAAACCAAGAAAATGTAGATTTTAGATTTTAGGAAGAAAGTAGTGATAAGAGCCAAAAACTAGTTTCCCTTAAAAATAGGAAATCTATTTGATCAAAATCATGATTGGACAAAAAAACAGTTTTTGGAAAATCAAAAACTAAAAACCAGTTTAGAAACTACAAACAATCAACCTCAACAACATTTTCTATTTTTTGCTTCTCTTTTTTTTAAGAGATAATTACTAATTAGTTTTTTTCATTTTTTCCCAGAAATTAGATATGACATGGCGTATTATAATTGGAAGGTGAACCTATGGGGTGAACCCAAGAAAACTTGAAAGTCTATTGACCTGAAGAGATCGATGTTTCTTGATCCTTTAACTCCAGTTCTTCGTTTTGTTTTGAGGGATACTTTTCAGATCTTCTTACATATATGGAAAAAAAAAAAGAATTAACCTCAGATTAAACAGATCATTCATTGGATTTGACATGCAAACCATATCAGAAAACTTGATTTTTAGATCGTAAGTAATGTTTTCGATGAGCCTATATATGATATATTGATCAAATAAAAATAAGTTATTGGAGATATACCTTCAACAATCTGTGTTGATGGATCATATTTCATCAAATCTTCGTTATCAAAACATTTAGACGGAGACTGAGAGAGATAAAGGCTTTTTCTGAGGAATTTTATTCTCAGACGTCAAATAGACAGGTTTTTCTTTCGTCGGTTGGTAGACACAGACCATGAGCCGGAGTGATATTGAACAAATATCAACATGAATTATAAACCCAACAACTTACATTAACATGTTGTTATCTTATCATTTTGTATTTTACCGATGTTGTATTCGATTAGTTTTTAAACATAAAAAATAGAATTTCTTTGTTTGTATTAATAAGGCTCAAAGAGATTTTTTAAGAAGTCATCAGAATGGTCAGTCATCTAGAGTTTTTTTCCTTTATATTAATTTTAATTAAGAGCATTTTCAAACTGCAAAATTATTGTTTTAAAATAAATACGATCATCGTTTGTTTATTTAAATTATA
>NC_079513.1:4333087-4346664 GCF_000801105.2 Raphanus sativus | reverse complement strand
AATTATTCTGTTAGTTTTTAAAAAAATTAATTATTATTTATTATACAATATGTGTAGATTTAGATAGTTAATTTTGAAAAATTAATTATTAATAAATATATTAGTTTTAAAAAATAATAATTATTTATTTACTTTACCATATATGTAGACTTATTTATACAACTTTATAAATATTTATAAAAAATTTGAAACTATTATTTATGTATTTTATTCTAATTTTTATATGAAACTAATTCATATATAGTAAAATTCTACGCATACAATTGAATCTATTTAGTTACTATTAATAAATATATGTATTATAAATTTTCTGCAAAAATATGTGATTTTGAAAGTTCTAATTTGTATTTGTAGTTTTTGTATTAAAATAATTTGATGACTGTTTTGATGATAGTTTTTTCTATTTTATTATTTTGACAATAAATTTTTACTATTATTACTAATTTATTTTACTAATTTTAAAATCAAAAACCAAGAACTAAAAATCAAAATCTAAAACAACCATTCATGATTCTCCAAAAACCAAAATCTACTGCAAAATAAAAAACCAAAAATCAAAAACTAAAATCTAGAAGCCAAAATCTAAAAACCAAAAACCAGAAACTAAAATCTAAAAACTAGGAAAACAATCATCACCGTTGTCGACGTTTGTTTCTTCTGATTCATCCTAAGCTTTTCTGCTTCTTTCCATGGCTTTTTTCTTCTTCTTCTTCTTCTTTCCATGGCTTTACCAAAATCGATTTTGTTTCTCTCCTTCCAAATGAAATCAAACATAAAACCTAACAAAATACTACGATTTCCCCATTGTTAATATTCCAATTCAAAAAGGTTGATTGAGAAAAGGGTTGAAACTAAATATAATGTTTTCTCTTTGAAAATCCCAGCCTTTCTCCAAATGTGTTGGTGTGTTTTAAACAGTTTATGAGCCCAAGACATAAAGTCTTTGCTAGCATGTCTCCACCCATAGTAGGTAACACCTCGGTAGAGGAGAAGAAGCTGAGTGGCTTTGACAAGGATTTGGCTGATTACACATAAACACAGAGAATCTTGTTGATTTGTGAGGAGTTTATCCATCTCATTAATTATTAAGAATTTGGCAGATTACACAATATCTAAGAACTCTAAACTTTACTAGATCAGAAGAAACAACGAAGGCAGAAGAATAGGGTTAAATCACCCGACGCCGTTAACTATATTTTCTATTTTTGCTTTTCCTTTTTGTTTTTTTCTGTAGATAACTGCTGATTATCTTTTTTTTTTACAAAAATTGAAGATGACATGGCAGATTATAATTAGAAGGTGAATCTATGGGTTCACCCTAGGGGGTGAACCTAAGAAAAACTTTCAAATATTTTTCTTACTAGTTATATAATTGGTTGATCAAGTGTATTTAAACACTAAAAAGAAATATTTAAAGTTTTTTTCTAAACAGTGAACAAAAAAAAAAGTTTTTTTAAACTATTTTTGGAACTTGTTTCATGTCGAGCGATGAGTTATGCCGTTTAAATGATCTGGATCAAAGAAAAATACTTTTTTTCCTCTGCAGAAGTAAACGAAGATTGGGAGAAACATGCTTAATCATCACCTAAAAATTATAAAGAGATAAGTCTTCCACTTTTCTCACATCTTGCCAAACAAATTGTTTAATTTATTAATGTTCATATTGAAATGGTGGTATCTGATCTTTGTTTGATATTACGCATTTTGGTTTGAAAATTTAATATATTTACTCATGTGCTGGCCGTGCAGTGTGACATTTGTATAGGCAGAGCTTTATTCATGTGAGTCTAACCAATATCACAAAAACAACAAACCTGAAAAAAATTAGTCAAAAAAAAAAAAAAACAAACCTGAAAAAAGATAAGTTTTTATATAATGAACATAAATGCCTACAGTGACTAATATATTTAATATTTGTAAAATCTAAACTGTTAGCTAATGTTTTCTCTTAATTTTACAGTCAAAGTTTACATATTGTATGATGATGAAAATTATGAGACGAACTCCAACCAAATCCATGCAGTACACATAAAAAAAATCAAGAGGTACTTGAAACAGTATAATTGAGTAGACTATGTATTTGTTCAGTTTACCTTCTTGTCAAGGAAATGATTTCAAATGTTTCACTAAATTTCGGGTTTATTTGCTCTCAGGTGTCGATTACCTTCACTTGGATATACCAATCAGTTATGGTAAGGTTTCAGTTTTGAAAGGTACGGAATTTTCTTCATTCTTTGCGTTTACGAAGAGCAAAAATATTTTTTTTTTGCGGGGATGAGTGTTTGACTATGGTGGTATATATAGCTTACAATAGATAGATTGTGAAGGAATATTCGAATTATTTTTAGTTTAGTTTTCAACTACGTAACTCGCTTTAGAATATTTTACTTAGGAGGGAGGATATTTCGGTTGAATAATGATTAGGTATATTCTGTTAATAAACTATATCTATATTATTATTTGACAGTAATTGGTAATGAATAAATAATACTCCCTCTATTTTAAAATAGATGAAGTTTTAGGATTGTCCACGATTATTAAGAAATTTGTTTTTTAATCTAAAAAGTATCATTAAAAATTGTTCAACCAATCACAAAATAGATTACATTTTATCATTGGTTACACAGTTTTTGATAAAGTTAAAAAGTACATTGATATACTAAAACATCAACTATTTTGAAACATCAAAAACTCCCTATAACATTATCTATTTAGAAACGGAGGGAGTACTAATTGGTATATACTTCAATATTGATTAAAATAATATTTTCGAAACAAAATAACTTTTATTAGAGTTTAACAAAATTTCGGATTTGGTGGCTTTATATTTCGAGTTTGTGTCTGGCTTTCCGCTTTGCTCTCAAATTTTATTTCCGTTTAGATTTTGAGTCAAGACCCGTTTTTAGCGCTCACTTTGATTTCTTAATAGGAGAATCAGTCTTCGTTCTTTATTACAGCTGTCCGAAGTAAGAAAAATGAGTTTTAAAGGTAGCTTCGAATCGAGTATGAAGGGATTCAGAAGCGCTGGTGTTTCAAACGGTCCAGCAAAGAGTCTTGTTTCATCGAGATTTGATCTTCCTCCAGTTTAACTACGGTGATTATGGTTTTATTTGCTCAAGTATTGGCGGTTAAAGTGGAAGGTGTTCTATGTTTGGTATTGGAATCCCAGATTGGAGCATCTTTGTTATCTTTTGGTGGAATCATACAGCGGAGAGATAGAGATTGAGAGGTGTTTTCGAGAAGCTGGCGGTGGCGATGTTTGGCGGTGCGACGGAGATTGCTGCTCCACACGCATGAAACACGTCTCCCAGAGACGTGACTTTGGATTGACCATTCCTCAACGCGTGGCAAAGCTTTCAGAAGCTCTCTCTACTTGGGTTTTACGTTTAATGGAGTTTTTTTCTGCTGTAAAATTATCTGATACCAAATTTATAATACCCATTGGACCATATCAATGAAATATCAGTTGACAAAAAAAAGGTGGAAGCTGTTGTGAATATATTATGTGATCGACCCATTTCTGTCTAAGGTTTTTCTGGAAAGGTTTTAACGAGGTAACTTAAGAGCATGTTACTGACCCTGAAACGTATGTGTCGATCAAGGGGGAGTGTTGTGAATATATTATGTGATCGACTCATTTCTGTCCAAACCGGACAGACCGGACCAAACCATTTCTGGATGAACCGGACGAACCGAACCGAACCGGACCGGACCAGTCTATGTCATACCAGACATGACCAGGCCTGACTCAAACCCAGCCCAAAAAGACCAGAAGATGGCGGCCCAAGGAGATAGAAAGATAGAGACGGTCCAAGAAGATAAACATCAAGAAGAGTCATGTTTATCCATATGTAATTAGTGATTATCATAATCATAGATAGATTAGAATTTATATTCTCTTATGTTATGGGATTTATATTTATCTTCATTTGTAAACATGTATATATAAAGACCTTTAGTCCTTAAGATTAATAACACAAAATCACTTCCAATAATCTAAAACCCGAGCTAACCTAAAACCCTAGAAAACCCTAGTTTACCCGCCGACTTCAAACAGCTCGAACTCCCTAACCACGAGGAACCAGAAGACGAGACACCTACCGATTTGAAGATCTCGGAGAGAAGAATCCAACGCCGAAGACCTTGACGCAATCCGAGTTCGGACGAGCCCGCAATCGTCGTTACAAGTCAACCGGACAGGAAACCCTAATCTGCCCGATTTCTCTCTCTCTAAAAGACTCAACTTCAAATCGATCGTTCTCCCAAACCATAACGATCCAGACGACGTGTGACATATCCATTTGAAGCTATTGACGAGGAAAATCCAACTCCGCAGACCTCACCTCAATCCGTGATCAGACGCATTCTCTACGTCAGCCACAAGCCGCACCGTCAACATCAGAAAACCTAAGGCTGTCAACTTCTTTTTCTTGTTTACTTGATAGCCGATTTGCTTAATTCATCATACTGATTCGTTTTTTTTTATCTTAATGATCTTTTGTTCTAAGATTAATGTGAAGACACGACCTGATGGACAAGTCATGAAGTCACAATCTCCTTGCTTGCAAATCAACTCCATTGATTCCAACCCAAAGCCGCAAACTCTAATCTTTTTTCATTGTTATGCGATTTGTGTTTGATTTTTAAACTAACTTGATTTGCGTTTGTGTTTAAGGTATCTAACCCAAGAGCAGCCTTGATTCATGACTTTATCATGATCCAAACCCTAATCCACGAGCTGCTTCCTAACCCAAAGCTAAGATATCATCTCTCTAGCTTAAAGTTTCGTTCAAACGATTTGTATTGATCTCATGCTAACTCGTTTTGACTCTTGTGTTTAAGGTTTAACCAAGATCAAGCTCCTGATTCATAATACCATTCAACCCAATAAGAGGTTAAGGTAACCCTAATCATGAGATCATAATGTTTGATTGAACATCCTGATAGAAACAAATTGCTAGGATATCGGATTAGAATTCCATGAATTAGAAATCGATTGATAGGATTATATAATCTTTAGCAAACCCTTGAATCTAGGATTTGATAATCTTTATCCGGTTTTGAAAACCGGACAGTGCTAAACCAACCTTAAAACCGGTTGTGTTCTTGTTCATACTAATCTACAAACATCGACCATGCACTTATATTATATATCGGTTTTAAAAACCGACCAGGTCTTGTTTTGTTTTAATCAAAGCCGTGTGGCTTGAGGTTTATATTAGTATGGAACTGATATTGCTGAACAACATAGCCGTATGGCTTCTTGATTTTATTTGATGATCGGATGGTCTTGGCAGCCTTAATGGGTGCATGACATTGTTTCCTTATATAGCCAAATGGCATGAGAAACTAACTGATCATTGTTTAATATGATTCAGATGTCGAGATTCCAACACTCGGATTATGATGCCCTTGATCTCAATGGAGACAATTATTTTGATTGGGCTATGAACACTTCTGCCGACTTAAAGTCTAAAGGACTCGGGAAGTGTATCAAATATGGAAATGACACCCTTGCGTGTGAAAGGCATAGAGCCATTATGATTATGCAAAATCATCTCGTTGAGGATCTAAGAAATGAGTACAGCTACATCAACGATCCTCATGTTCTCTGGTCAAGTTTGAATATCTAATTCTCAGAGCCATTATTATATAAGTCCACGAAAGAGTGGTATGCTCTGAGGTTCCAGGATTATGAATCCGTGGATGACTATCACTCTGATCTTATGAAAATCACCTATAGTCTTAGACTATGTGGTGAAGTGATAACAAACGAGCATATGTTAAACAAAACTCGTGACACATTCCATTCAAAGGAAGTGTTGTTATCACATAAGGCTAAATGTTTCACAACCTATTACGACCTTCTCTCATATCTTTCAGCTCTTGAGCAAAAGAAGCAGAACAGGATAGATAACCTCAACAAACTTGATGAAGTTATGGAGATATACCATGAGAACCGAGCACTTGAAATATGTTCTGAAGCTGATGAAGAATCCGGGTGGACTCACATGAATAGTGAGCTTGGTTTATATATTGAATGAGAATCAATGTAAGCCATGTCCAAGGTGTTATAATGGACTGCCTGGCTTTTGTTTAAGCTTTTGACATTCTGAATTTTTATTTATGATTTGGTTTTATCTTGTCATCTATAAAAGCATTAATAAAAGTTTTCTTTATCTTAATTGATTTGCTTACAATCTTTGATTGAAAAATGACAAGTAAATTTCGAAAATCAGTGAGTCTCAAAGAGACCACTCTTATGGCATTACCCCTAAGGGGGACGATTTTATTCACTCAAAATAAAAGCCCCATTGATGTATTTTGAATGGTTTCGAATGGGCTAAGGACAGAAATGTTCTTTCTGATTATATAAAAGAAAAATTGCCAAAGGTATAAATGATCGAGACTAAATTCTCCATGTTGATCTAGACTATGCTAAATGATCAATATGATAAGGAACAATGGCACTTGGTAACCAGTAAGGTTAACCACAAAATTATACTTAATGGTATGACCAGATTAGCCATCCGGATTTAGATTTTAAAAATCTGATGCAAAGATTTAAAGGCACAAAAGAGTTCTCCCATAAATCTCACGTGTGTAGTATGAACACAAGGGAAACTCATGAGGCTTCATTGTCCCAAAAGGTATCACGAAAATGGCACAATAATTTTGTGTCCTTACACAAATTATTTTATAGCATGATCTTGATAACCTGCCTGAATAAAATTTCGAATTGCAACCTATAAGGTTTAGACTATAAAAATTATGGAAAAGTCATGAGCATCCACAGATTAAAGTATGTTCATGAGGGGGAGAGAGGATAACCCTATGGTACATGAACACACCATAATCTGGTGGATATAAGAGCTCAGACATGTTGTCCTTTAAACCACAATAATAAACTCGAACAACCATGGAAATGGAAACCACAATAACCGTGGGCGTGGTTCCTACCATGGTCGTGGTCGAGGATCAGTCCGCAGTAGTATTTCTGGTCGGATACAACAACACTCGACCAAGTATGAACTTATAGTTCACTGACTCTCCATACAGAGGTCACAAAGATATCTGGTTAAGGACATGGATTAATTCCCAAGATTTTATCAGATTATAGTATATCCATAAAATGGAAGTGAGGACAAATCCACACATGTCCATACTATAGACCTACTCGGACAGAATTCTTTTATGAATCCAAATGAGCCATTGGCCATAGATCCGAGCCTTGGGAACAGAATAGAAATTCGAAATTATAGTCCAAGACATGGGACATAAACAAATTATTCATATAAGTTGAAATATAAGCATCAGGCCATTAAAGTAAAGCATTGATATTCCCATCTCAAAGTGATTACGGGTCATGATCCAGACATCATCCTAAGATATTATAAATAGATCACCACAAACATGTGTGCCGTCTAGGATGAAATCTCATAAGGAGATGAGATAAGATTTGGAATATATGTTGGATAAATAATATGTTTTCTCATACGATTTTAAATAAACCATGAGCCAAACATGAGTGACTAGATTGTGGCCAAGGTACATGGATTTATACAAGATAAATCTGTCTATCCAACATTCATTAAAATGAGAAAGCAATAAGCTGGAAAGAATAAGAGAAATGGATTGGTATGAACCACCATTGTCTTGGCAAGATCCTCGGACCATAGAATATAATCCTGGACGTCCATACAAAGAAAGAAAATCATACAAGATGATAGCCAGACAGTATAGACCCGAATGACTATGTCATAACTAGCTTATCACCACGAAATAAATATTCAAGTTGCTATAAGTGAGTCTATAAAAATAGACCAATATGTTCCATAAGATAAGGAACCTCAGAAATGAAAGTAAAGGTGCATAGAAATGACATATCCGAGTTCAGTAAAGAAACCAGACCAGACATAGAGAAAAATGCTGGCCAGCTGAACATCTAAGGTACCAAACCATGTAGCTTGGGACGCCAAGATACAAGGTAGCAAAGGTCCTGGATAATAAAATCTTTAAATCGATTTAAACATGTCTGGAACGCGATGAAACGCAATGGAACAAGTACAAATAAGTGTCGACACATACACAAACATAAGTGATAAGATGCATATGAGAAAGCACTTGAGAATAAGAAATAAAAGAGGATTTCGAACCCACACATGAGAGTACTCGTAAAATAAATAAAGAAATGAACGTGGGGTTCTAAGTAAAGAATAAGAGATGCGGAGACCATATAACCAAGGACATAAGAGTCTTGTGATGAATAAAACCGTGAGATCAAGGACATATCCATGTAGAGGTCGTCCATATCCAAGCATAGAGCATTCTATGAATGGCTTTATTACACAAGGTTATCCACAGAGACTAAGGAACAGATTAGAAGGAAATAAATTTTATATGTGGTGATAGCTACTGCACAATATAATTAGTGTCTGGAAACACATAAGAAAATTGCAGTAAATAGTACAATAAATCCCTGGATATATAAAGGTACATATGACCTGAGATTTAAGAGATCAAGAGATCTAAAAATGAGAAATTTGAATCTCATAGAACAACATCGTTCCTGCGTTGTTCATGGACTATCACAGAAGCAGCTGCCTGCGTGTATACACATATAATAAGACTAAGAAATGCTTAGTAAGAAAGTTCTATAAGAACATTTCAGATCAGTCCATAAAATATGAAATAAACTCCTTGTGTTTATAACCTAAGAAAGGATGATTAAGTCCAACTGATTCTTGGACAGGCTGTAATGGAAATAAAATGATCTAGAATAAAGGTCACAGCCGCATACATGTATTGAGATCCATGATCTTACATATCAAGAACTGGATATGATATGGTCAAAGTAATAAAGTGATGAATCCATCAGATTCACGACCATAAGGATCCATATCCTAGTCTGACCTTAAACCACCTTGGTCCTAGGCAATTCCGACCCGTTCTATAGGTCCTGATCCGACCATGAGACACCAAGTATGATGGAACGGCATGTTGACCCAAAGGAAGGCTTCCAGCCGGCCATGAAAGATTACTGGCATATAGAAATTTCATGGAAACTTTGGTTAACCTCTAAAGACGGGATGTGCAATAGTATGATCCAAATCGTGGATATACTAATGATACTCATGGACGAATTTTATAAATTCAAATGGACCAAGGATGAACAGAAAATATTTATAGTTAAGATCCATTTCAAGATGGATGAATACTCCCATAGAAAGTCCATATGTTCTGGTCAAGAACTAATAAGATCCTAGGATGTATTCTCTGGATGATATGGATAGATCCTTGCAAGAACGAGGCAAAGACTCAAGATCTTCAAGGCGGTGGACTGATGGTTGATTCAAAGAGTTGCGGAAAGACTCCTTGACACTTTTAGATGACTAGATCGGATATGACACACCAACTTAGACACCTAGGGTTTGCTGGATACTACACACCAACAAGATCACTCAAGAACTCGTAAACAAGTCTAAGAGAGAACAAAGGTTTTCGATTAAAAGATGATTGTCTAAAGAAGCTTGCGACAAGTTTAAATAGAGAGAAGACTTGAACAGGCTCAAGTTCTCGATATAATTAAAGGGAACACGCTCCCTTGGTAATCAAACAAAGACCAAAGACTAAGTTTTCAAATTTAAAAGAGTTTGCAATAGAAAAGATAAGAAATAAAGACTATAGACTAAAGATAACATAAGGTAGATATGTGGTTGGTCCAAAGCATCCGAGATGCACCAAAGATACATCATCTAGGTGATATGAAAGTGAACTCATGGCCTCATTAAAAACCTTAGTTGGAAAACCCAGTGGGACAAAACCAACTAAGGGAAAAAGAGTACACACAAGCCACTTGCCTAGATGATGATCAGCTTGAAGGTTCAGCTTGAAGTGTGGTAAGTGTGTCTTGGTTGCTCAAGCTACGACCAAGACAATCTTCTTGCTTCCAAGACATCTTAAGTATGTTCCCAACAGCTTCATGGAGTCTTCTTGTCATTGCACGAGTCATGGGACCTTTGGGAATGGCCAAGGCATCTCCATCTTCATCCTGCTTATCCTTGATCACATCTTCTCCATCTTTATCAAGTTGTTGATCCATGATCACATCATCCCCTCCCTCTTGAAAAGGATTTGTCCTCAAATCTGGTTCATCTGCAATAAAAGGGATCAAGTCAGTAACATTGAAACTATTACTCACATCATACTTTCCTTGGAGATCCAGCTTGTAAGCATTGTTGCTGATCTTCTTTGTGACCTCAAAAGGTCCATCTATTCTCGGCATGAGCTTGGACTTCCTTTGATTAGGAAACCTCTCTTTCCTTAGGTGAACCCATACTTGATCACCTACTTCAAAGACCATTTCTCGTTTGCCCTTATTAGCATGTTTAACATACTGCTTGGTTTTCTCTTCAATATTGCGCCTTGCTTGCTCATGAAGTCGTTTTACCATATCTGCCTTCTTTTTGCCATCCATACTAATCCTTTCACACTCAGGTAAAGGTATTAAATCCAAAGGAGAGGTGGGATTGAACCCATAAACAATTTCAAAAGGAGAAAACTTAGAAGCAGAGTGCACAGCATGATTATATGCAAATTCACAATGAGGCAAACAGTCTTCCCATGATTTCAAGTTCTTCTTTATGAATGCACGCAAGAGTGTTCCTAAAGTTCTATTCACTACTTCAGTTTGACCATCAGTTTGCGGGTGACAAGTAGTAGAGAACAACAATTTAGTGCCTAATTTAGACCAAAGTGTCTTCCAAAAGTAACTAAGAAACTTGGTGTCTCTATCAGATACTATAGTTCTAGGCATGCCATGCAAACGCACAATCTCTTTAAAGAACAAATTAGCAATATGCAATGCATCATCAGTTTTGTGACAAGCAATGAAGTGAGCCATTTTGGAGAACCTATCAACAACTACAAAGATTGAATCCTTTCCGGTTCTAGTTCTAGGCAATCCAACAATAAAATCCATAGAGATGTCATTCCAAGGATGATAAGGAATGGGTAAAGGAGTATACAAACCGTGAGCTTGGACTTTGGACTTAGCTTGTTTACATGTTGCACATCTCTCACAGATTCTCTCCACATCTCTCTTCATGCGAGGCCAAAAGAAATGATCCTGCAAAACTTTAAGAGTCTTGGCAATACCAAAATGTCCCATAAGACTTCCTCCATGTGCTTCCCTAACAAACAAATCTCTCAAAGAACAATTAGGCACACACAAACGATTATCATAGAAGAGAAATCCATCTTGCCTAAAATAATGACCAGCAGCAAACTTTTCACACGACTTGTATGCATCTTTAAACTCAGGATCAGTTTCATACATTTCTTTAATCTGTTCAAAGCCTAGTAGCTTAGCATCAAGAGTGTTTAAGAGCACATACCTTCGAGATAGTGCATCAGCCACTATATTGTCCTTACCTTGTTTGTATTTGATCACATAAGGAAAGGTTTCTATGAATTCAACCCATCTCGCATGTCTTTTGCTCAGCTTGTTTTGCCCCTTAAGATACTTGAGAGACTCATGGTCTGTGTGGATGACAAACTCCTTAGGCCATAGATAATGTTGCCAAGTTTGCAAGGCCCTCACCAAAGCATACAACTCCTTGTCATACGTTGCATAATTGAGAGTTGCTCCTCCAAGCTTCTCACTGAAGTATGCTATGGGTCTTTTATCCTGCATCAATACAGCACCAATTCCAATTCCTGAGGCATCACATTCTATTTCAAAGGTTTTAGAAAAATCAGGAAGCATAAGAAGAGGGGAGTGAGTAAGCTTCTCTTTAAGGATTTTGAATGAGGTTTCTTGTGCTTCTCCCCACTTGAATCCTACATCCTTCTTGATGATCTCGGTCAAGGGAGCTGCTATAGTGCTGAAATCCTTCACAAAGCGCCTATAGAAACCTGCTAGCCCATGAAAACTCCTCACTTCTCCCACTGTAGTTGGAGTTGGCCACTCTTGTATGGCTTTGATCTTCTCGGGATCAACATTTACTCCATCTGCACTCACAATAAAACCTAGAAAAACCAAGTTATCTGTGCAAAAAGTGCACTTCTTTAGATTAGCATAAAGCTTCTCTTTCCTCAAAACATTCAAAACAGCCCTAAGATGTTCTATATGATCATCAAGACTCTTGCTATAGACTAGGATATCATCAAAGTATACAACAACAAAGATGCCTATGAATGATCTAAGCACATGATTCATCAATCTCATGAACGTACTAGGAGCATTGGTTAATCCAAAAGGCATGACTAACCACTCATATAAACCATGCTTAGTTTTGAATGCAGTTTTCCACTCATCTCCCTCTTTCATCCTAATTTGATGATATCCACTCTTAAGATCTATCTTAAAAAATATGGTAGAACCATGCAATTCATCAAGCATATCATCCAGTCTAGGGATAGGGTGTCGATACTTCACTGTTATGTTGTTGATTGCTCTACAATCAACACACATGCGCCAGCTTCCATCTTTCTTAGGCACGAGAAGCACTGGTACTGCACATGGACTCAAGCTCTCTCGGATATGGCCCTTCTCCATTAGTTCCTCTACTTGTCTTTGCAATTCTTTAGTCTCCACTGGATTAGTTCTGTATGCAGGTCGGTTTGGTAATGTGGAACCAGGTACAAAGTCTATCTGATGCTCAATCCCACGAATTGGAGGTAATTCATTGGAACTATCTTCTGGAAACACATCTGCATATTCCTGTAAAAGAGAAACTAGTTCACTCGGATGATCCGGTGTATGATCAGTGGTTGTTAGTAAAGATTCTTTAAACACAAGCAACAAAATAGAGTTTTGAGAATAGAGAATTCGTTTGACATCTCCCTGTTTGGCATAGAACCTATGCTGCTTGTTGAGATCAGTTTTGAGTTCAATCTCTTTCTTTTTCTGTAGATGGAGCTGATCCTCTTGCACTTCTTTAGGGGTTAATGGCACCAGCACTGTCTTCTTACCTCTGAATTCAAAAGAGTGCTTGTTGGTGAAGCCATCATGTATCACATGTCTATCAGATTGACATGGTCGTCCGAGAAGAATATGGCTTGCTTCCATTGGTATCACATCACATAAGATCTCATCCTCATATCTCCCTATGGTTATAGGTACCACTACTTGATCAGAGACCCTCATCTCGCCCTGCTCATTAAGCCACTGCAGTCTATATGGTTTTGGATGCTTCTGAACTTGCAAACCCAATTTCTTGACCATAGTCTTGATAGCTACGTTGACACAGCTGCCTCCATCAATGATAAGACTACATACCTTCCCTTGAACCAAACACCTAGTGTAGAACAAGTTCTCACGCTGCTCAATCTCATCTGCCTTAGTTTGAAGATTCAAAAGCCTTCTTGTCACTAGCAACCTTCCCTTGACCGGTTCTTCTTCAAACTCCTCTTCAGTATGCTCATGATCAGTATGTATCTTCTCATCTTGAGACATATACTCCCCGGTTTCAAGAAGAATCATTGTCTTCTTATTAGTACACTCATTAGCATAGTGCCCACGCCCTTGACACTTAAAGCACTTGACATCTCTAGTCTTGGAACCAGTGGCTCCT
>NC_079513.1:4323040-4332987 GCF_000801105.2 Raphanus sativus | reverse complement strand
TAATATTCTATTATATTTTTTGTGGATATCTTGATCCTTTAAAATGTAGTATATATGTAAATATGTGTCACGGACTCTTTATATGAAACCTTAAATTTAAAACAATGTTTAAGCGTTAAGAAGAAGGTTGTCATAAAAGTAGCAAATGTAAGACGATAAGAGAAGAGGAAGTGGAGTCCTTCAAAATATGACACTTAAACACTGGTGAACGATATCTTCATCGAAGCCTATAATTGTTCAAGAACATGTTGGCTGTTTTTCCTGTGATGATAGTGATAAAGTCAGTCTTTGAGAACATACCGGATCAGAGATGGCGTACCAAGTCAACCAGTTCAATGCTAGGCTATAAATATATGTATCTTATATATATAATGTATATGGAGCCGCAGGAACTGTGTGAGCATTATATTTATATTTAGTATTTGTTGAATAAAATGCGAATGAAGGGAAATATAGAATATGAATGGACCCATCGCATGTTTAGTATAGATTGTCATTTCAAATTGGACTCCAAATATGTATGTGGATGAATTGCATACGTTAAACATGATCATATTTACAATCATGACAGAATATAGAGAATACTAACTTGAATTTAAAAACCATATAATACCAAATATTACCGACATGAGATATATTTTAGGGCTAATTGGTGAAATAGCTTTTTTTTCAAGTGAAATTAATAATCTAGCTATGATTTTGACGTAATTTAATGTCAGGCTTTTTACACCTATTCTATCCGGTTCTACCCTCTCATTTAATAGGTTACCAGTTACAAATCATAAATTAATCGACGTCATGGTTTTTTAAAGAAAAAAAAGCCATCCACGTATAATTTTATTGATCACATACATATACAACAAATTTTCTATTCCATATCATCTAAATAGTATAGGATTATAATCCTACAACAACCACTAAATACTATACATAACTCAATCTAAATCTCTAGATATTAAACCTTATCTCACTCCCACCACAACCCCTAAATAATAAATCCCAAACCCTAATCAGTAAACCATATCATCTAAATAATATAGGATTAACCCAAATATAAACTCTAAATCCAAATAGAATGAAATATAATAAACAATATAACACTAATCCATAACATACTCCTTAACTTATAAATACTAAACTCTAAATTCTAATCACTAAACCCTAATCTAAATGTAAACCCTAAACTCTAATAAGTAAACCCTAAACCCAAATATAAACCACAAACCTAAATACAAATCCATAGTCTAAATAGAATGGAACAAAATAAATAACATAGTACATATTAGTGAAGGTATGGAATCTCTATAATTGCATGGAAAAAATTAATCTTAATCCCAACCATACTTTCTCACTTTCTAAATACTAAACCCTAAATTCTAATCACTAAATTCTAATCCAAATGTAAACCCTAATCCAAATGTAAACCTCAAATCCCAATATCAAAATATATTTCTAAACAAATGGAATGGAACATATTATTTTACACTTCTATTCTATATGCTTATAAATAGAATAGAATACAATAAATAAAACTACTGTTCATCTTCTCCTACACATACGACAGAGATTTACTCAAATTAAGATACATACATGTCTTGGCGTCCTTGCGACTGCCGCTTATAAACTTTGAGAAATTCCCCCTTTCCGTCATCGAACTTCCTAAACCGTTCTTCTTCTCCGCAAACTTGTCCGTACTCGTAGTGTGTAACATCTTCATCACTCAAATCTGCTTGATCTTTTTATATTTTACCATTGCTTTGTTAGCTATGTGAGAGTAAGTATAGCCACGTCTTTTTTTTAGAATCATTAGTTATTAATTTAGATTATAATTATTTTGCAGGTTTTACCGGTAAAATAAAAGGGTAAGATGGCAATATTATACAAAAGACACATTGTATATCGTTATATTAGGGAAATTGGTTATCTCATGAATTATGCTTTTTTTCTTGGTTATACAGACATATTTCCCTATATTTTATATTTGGTTTTAAAAAAAACAAAATTATAGAAGTAGCAAAGAGTGAAAAAAAACTTGTTCATAAAGCAAACACTCGAAAATGAAAAGAAAAAACAACATAAACGGCTTAAGCAATTAAAAAAACACCCAAAAGATGGTCAGCTTCATAGGCCCTCATGTTGTGAAGTTCGGTCATTACCCCATCGAAACAGACAAACAAAGCTTCACCAGTTTCATCTGCAACGCACATCTCCACACGGTACCTAGTGGACAGAGAACATGCATCAAATCCTAAAGGTGAGTTTGCGCTAGGTCAGAAGTTTAATGTAACTGAATAAGTTGCCGGAAATTAGCACATAGCGGAGGCCACCAACTGCACTGGTATTGTTGCAAGGAAAACATGGGAAAGATGAGACTGTGCGGGGAAGTTTGTTGGCTCAGTTTGAGCAGGAAACATAGCACCATCCCTTCTCAACCTTTATTTCAGTTACTCTTCCGGTACAGATAAAGACCTTCAGCTTCACCACCGTTACCCGACCAACACATGATGGCTTTACCACATCAGTCTCAATGATCTGATCCAACGTTCTTGGAGTGTCACAGCAGAGTAAACCACAGTCAAAACGTCTCAGCGTCTCGTGAATCAGGTCTTATCTAAAGGAAGAATATTGGTAGATTGACGTGTAATCAAGAACCAGAAGAAGCTTACCGTTGTTGTGATCTCCGTGTGAGAATTACGGTTGATGTTTCTTCGTTGCATCTTGCCATGAGATTAGTCCAGTTCAGTCTTGAAGCATCAAGAACTTTCTTCACAAACTTGTGAACTGAGTCCTTCTCTAGAAGATTCATGCCTGAATCATCAAAAGATAGTAATCTAATCTTCTCTTCTACTGTTTCTTCTTCTAGACGTATCCTCTCTAGAACAGAGACAGGACTTGGTTGCTCCTGCTCTTGTTTCAGGTCTTGAATGTTTCTGTCTCGTCTTTCTAGACCCGAACTTTTCCTGGAACAATTCAGAGCATAAGTTAAACATCAAATCTGTTGTAGAGACATAAGAAATGTCTTCTCTTGTTCTCAGAACTTACCGCTGATGAGCTCTCAAGATATCTTAGACTTGTGTACCCAGCTGAACCTGTACAATTGTGGTTGAGAGACCTTACATTGGAGTTGTGAGTATTCGGATCAAAAACCTCCAAGTCCTTGTCCAAGGAGCACAACTTGAACCTCTCTCTTCCTGATTCTCTAGCTTCTGTTTTCTCTCTTTGAGTTTATCTGCCAGCTGCTCAACTCATTAGGAACTTCATACACTATGAAAGAAGATATCAAACATCAAAAGCTGGGAAATGGCTCAGACATAAATTTAAATCAACTTATAGCCAGAAACGGAGAATTCTCACAGCCGTAAAAATATGAACATTATGAAAAGAAGATATCAAACATTAAAAGGTGGGGGATGGCTCGGCCATAATTATACAACAGGAACTTCAAAACACAATGAATAATGATAATCTGGAATCAAGACGGCGGCGATGTGTATAGAATTTAACCGGAGAATAAATAGATAACCTGAGAATCAGGAAGGAGCATGTCTGACTCTCATCATCTTTCCACCACGGCTGACGTTCCTCGCCTCTTATAAAGGGAGCAGGCGAACTTGAACGGGAGAGGAAGAGCGGCCAGTCTGTAGGTTGGAGAGGAAGACCAAATCGTTAGCCATAATAACTCACACTTTTTGTTTACTGTTTAAATTAGAAGTAATGATGATTCTAAAAGCAGGAACTCATACCTTTTTATAGCAAAACGTCCACCGCCTTGCAGTCTCAAGTGTCGCTTTCAATAAGATCATGTGTGGTTGATTAATGGAGAGCTTTATGAAGGGAGATCGGTTTCTGGTCTCATCTCACACCAGAAAGAAGAAGATGAAAGATCCCATGAGGAGACGCAAAGATAAGACACACTCCAACCCCTAACAAAAAACGCAGCTTTTAATTACAGAGGCATAATGATATGGGCTTAATCATTTGTAGACGCAGCCCAAACGAAGTGAAGGCCCAAATAATTGATTAAATGAAACGCAGATTTTTTGAAGGAAGCGGACACGTGTCAAGCACATGAGAGACTAATTTGTGACGTGGCTCTCTAAAAAGAGAGACCCCTTTTCTTTATATATATAGATTTACATCATTTATAATTGTTTATAATTACACTATTTTGATTTATTTTCCATCAAAGTAATTTTATGAATTTCTATATTATTTTAAAGATTAAATACATGAGAAAAATTATTTTCATAGAAGATATTTAGAAGACTTCACGATTTTAGAAATCTTCGTATAAAAGACTTCACTAACCTAAAAAACTTCGTAGAATTATAATTGTAGAAGTGGTTACATGACTTTTGTTTGGTCATAAAAAGTATAATTTCATTACCTTTTAGATTATTTTTACATCTAATTAAATTTGATGTATATATATATTATTAAAGTTAAAATACATTTGGAGTTTGTTTGGAAACAAAAATAGTATAATAAATGAGATATATTTGGAAACATGGATAGTAAAATAAATGAGATATTTATGGAAACATAGTTAGTAGAGATGTGTACTTTCTTTTACTTACATATTTAACCATTTTATTTTCACTAAATTAATAACAAATGAGAATTGTCTAGAAACATGAATAACATATTTTTATTTATTAGTTAATCAATATTAACTTTGTGCCAATTATAAAATCAAAAATATTAAGTAATTAGGTTTTATATATGATTAAACGTTTGGTTTATTTTATTTTACTAAAATATTTTTATTTTAGTTTCAATCGGTGGAAAAATTATGTACCCAAAAATATAGTTCAAAGATATGTTTTTGTGAATAAAATAATAACTTAAATCAAAATAATTAAAATATATTACATTTATTACCATTTAATTTTTCACTCCATATAATTATTTTACTTGATATACAAAATTTTTCTATTTCATTTAATTTAGCCAGACACATACAAAGAGTTTTTTTATTAATTTATAAAATAGTTAGACATGAACATTATCTGTCCATTTAGGTACATGTTGTTTCTTTCGGGTATTGTTTTTTTTGTTTTGAAACAAAATCCCGCTTGAATATTATAAACTTATGTGTGGATTTTGAGGTTGGTCATTGTGGATCTGGATGAATTCGGTTCCAATGTATAGGAACGTAAAAATATCTAAATAACCAATGTATCTAAAACGGGTTCGGATATTTATAACGAAAATAGTCATATAACCTGATTCGATCCAGGTCTTTTGAATATCGTTAGTTATATTATGATACATCTAGGATATATAACATTAATTATGAAAATAGATATTGGTGTATAAAAATATATTTCAGGGGCCAATTTAACAAAATATTAGTTAGTTCAGTTGAAATAAATATATTTAAAATATTTATGTGAACTGAAAAAGAAATCAATATAAGAGTAGTGTACATTTGGATTCAAAATCATTTCTTTTAACAACAAACTACACACATATGTTGATTTGTATACAAATTTAAATTACAATGTAAATATTTAACTAATATAGAAATATGTCACATTGTTTAAACAAAATATCAATGTAAAAGTATTATACAGTTGCATTCTAAAATCATTTATTTTAATAACAAACCAAATAAATATGTTAATTGGAGAAAGAATAAAATAAAGTCAGAGAAATACATAGTTTATCAGAAACATTATATGTGTCGAATTTATTATAAAGAAAGTTTTATTAAGATAAATACATTCAATAATTATAAACAAATAATATATTTCATAAAAATGAAAAATAATATCCGCGCTTTCGAAACGCGGATCAAAATCTAGTTATGTATTTAAAATCATTTTTAATGTCATTGTTGGCAAGTCTAAAATTATGTAGGTAGCAACAATTATCCACTATCCTTTCTCAAACTTGGCTAAGCGAATCTTTGAACATTTTATACGCACGCAATTAAACAGAACGCATCCCAAACTATCCTTTCTCTGTTTGTTTAGGTCTTTACGTTGTGGACCACGCACGTCCTCTAGTTCGGTCCTCCGGTTCTGACTTTTTCCTTTCCTTTATATCTTCGCGAAGACAAGACACATCCCCAAAGCTCGAACCACCCCTTTGTTTCTTTTCTCCACACATGACCCACCATAACCCTAGAGAGAGGGATGATAGATTTCATCCTCGATTTTGAATACATCGCCGAAGGATTCTGTTGGTACTTTCTTCTTCTCTTCGACTTCTTCTCCGACCTCTTCATCGCCATCTCCCTCTTCCTCTTTGCCCTAATCACAGACCTTTCCTCTTTCCTCTTCTGTCTCAATCTGATCTCTTAGATGGGTTTAATCAACAACACAGTTCACTACTGTTGCGTCTCTAGAGACAACCAGATTCTTTACGCTTACAACGGAGGAGATCAGAGCAACGAGAGCCTCGCGGGTCTGTGTCTTGAAAAGACTCCGCCTTTTCACGCTTGGTACTTCGAATCCATAGGTAAGAGGAGGTTTGGGTTTCTAATTGGAGATGGGTTTGTGTATTTCGCCATTGTCGACGAGGCTTTAGGGAAACTCAGCGTTCTCAAGTTTCTTGAGCATCTGAGAGACGAGTTCAAGAAAGCTGCTAGGAAAGGAAGCTTCACTGCGGTGGTTGGTTCTGTCAATGTAGATGATGTTGTTTCCAAACTCATTGCTTCGCTTGAGCATGTTGCTGCTGCTGAGACTGCTAACAACGAGTTGAAGAACAATAATAGTAACAACCTCGCTGAACAAAGCGAAGCTGTGAGTTCTTCTACTAAAGCTCCGCTTTTGGGGAAGTCAAGCAAGCAAGAGAAGAAGAGAGGAGGGAAAGATCATGTTGTCTCGGTTAGAGGTATTGAGCTTGATGAACACAGGAGCTCCGAGCGTTGTGAAGCTTCGTCTGCAGCAGAGACATCCTTGCAGAAGGAGTGTGTACCGAGAAGAGGACGTTCTGGTTCTCAAAGCTTTGAATGTAAGTGGCGACGCCTAGTTCAGATTGTTCTTGCTATCGATGCTGCTATTTGCTTGACTCTGTTTTGTATCTGGTTGGCTGTTTGTGAGGGCATCAAGTGCACACGTTCATGATGATCGAAAAAATGTTTCTCCTTGTGCAGGCAGGCAAACACGGCGTATAAAGTCTTTAAGTTGAATCGATTCTTTTTACAGTCTTGTTAAGTACTATTGTTGAATGTATGTGAGGACTAAGGGTCAAGTTCTACTATGGCTAATGTGAATGCTTTACTTAATGCTTTGTACAGATATGTACAGTTGCAACTATGTTTTCTGTTCTGTGTTCTTCGTGCTTTCTCATGGTAACGTCCATCTTTATATGATTAAACTGTTGGAGTAACGAGCTCAGTCATCTTTCAACTTGTACAGCTAGACTCAACAGATCGATTATAGCCATCTGCAAAGTTCAAATCAGCTTACATTGATAGCATTTTTTCATCTCCAAACCACCATGGATGGAGAATGAAGTGCATAAGTATAAACTTACGATGGATCCACGTCGAAGAGTATGCTGAGGTTTATTGTTTTCAAGAAACATGGGAAGAAAACTAAGAGAGAGATAAGATAACAGTAAATTTGTTGAGGAGAAATATAAAGACGAAGTTGATCTGATCCTTTTTCATGCTTATGGTTCCGATACTATGATTCCCGCCAAAATGGATACAATGTGAAGTAGAACGCACATCTTTAAGAGGCACATATGTATTAAAGTAGTAATCGAAACTATGCCTTGAGGATTTAACCGAATAAGGTTCTCTGCACAAGCCTACTAATCTTCATTGCCAACAAGGCTGTGGCATTTGCAAATCAAACTACAATCAAATTAGTAACTTTGAATTTTCACAAGTTGTCGACATAAAGAAACAAACATATAGATCATGCAAACCTGAAGGAATGGCTAGTGGCCGTGCAAGAGACAACGGTAATCAGGTGGAACCGAAAGAACCAATCTGAATTAAGAGGTACCAAACCAAACCGAGTAGTCATAAATACTTGAATAGTCCATCTCTATATCCAAAATATGTTAACTAGACTAGAACAGAACCAAAAATCGTCTGTATCTTATATATTTCTTCTGTTAGATGACGGAAATAAGTATCCCCTATACATTATTTATCAATTGATTTTGACATATACCCTCTCCATAATCATTTTGACGACATGACATATTAAAATGATGATATAACTTAAGATTAAATGTGACATGAACGATTACATTTCATGATTATTTACATTTTTGGTAAGTTTTTTACAATATGAAAATAAATTATATATCATCACTAAAGTAAATCTATTTAAATATGACAAAAAATAATTTAACAATATTTTAAATTTTTGAAATATTATTTATAATTATGCAATTTTATTACTAAAAACATTTCCAAATTGTTTTACAGTTTTTTTAAATATAAATGTTTAACCGTAATATTATTAACTTCTTTTATATATCTAAAGGCTGTAAAAATACTATTCATTTTTACTTTCTGATAATTATACATATTTTATATCAATTTTAATTAATTTTATACAAATAAATTACTACATTTATCCAAAATAAATAGATAAAAATATATCTAAGATTATAGTTATAAATATATACATATATATTCTTAAGTATAATTTAAAATCTAAACACAATTTATTATTTTTATCTTAATTTTATGTTCAATTAAATCCAATGTTTAACCGTAATATTATTAAATTATTTTAAATAAAGATTCTAAAAATAATGTTCATTTGTACTTTTCGATAATACACATTTTTTTATATCAATTTTTATTAAGTTTATACAAATTAAGTTTAATGTATTTATCCAAAATAAATAGATAAAAAATATTAAGATTATAGTTTAAATATATCATATCTATTCTTAAGTATAATTTAAAATAATTTTTTATTTTATTCTTATTTTTATATTCAATTAAAAAAAAATTTATATTAAAATATTGGTAAAAAATAACAAAATATGGAATATTAATATAATTTTATTTTTAAATATGTTTTTAAATTTAAATTTTAAGTACTGCGCACATGGTGTAGGAATCACCTAGTTGTTATATAGATTTAGATTTTTTTTATTTTTATGTAAACATAAAATAAAGCATCATTAATTATTGTTATTATTATTATTATTGTTATTATTATTATTATTTATTATTATTATTATTATTATTATTATATTATTATTATTATTATTATTCACTTAAGCACAATTCTATCAATAATAAAATAGATTATATAAAACCAATGGTCATATAACTGTTAATAATTTAATATTAAGCTAAAAATTCCATCTAATTTAAAACAAAAAATCTTATATAACATCGAGTATTAAAAACGGAAGGAATACTAGTTATCATTAGTTCTAAAATAATTAAAACATATTTTAAATCTTAATAATTATGTTATTACAAGTAGTGAAGAATATTATATATAATTTTATAATCGATAAATCTATCTATTTTATGAAAAATTATGTTTGAATGCATCATCGTGAGCAACTCTATATAACCACTCATTGACAATGTTACTTGCATAATATCGAAGATCTCTTATAAATTTTTTTTTTTAATATGCATAATTTTCGCTTTTCTTGGATTCAAAATCCAAACCTCATTTTCTAAACAATTAATTAAACCACTAGATTAAAAAGTCTTCCACGATAAACTGAATAATTTTCTCCACAAAAGGCTAAATTAACTAAAAAAATGAATTAACTTAATATTTTTATCCACAGTATCGAAAAGCTACATTATCTAATATTTTACTTAAAAGTTCTCAACCAGATTTTATCCAAATTACCTAAATTATGAAAAACCCAACTAGAAACCAAACCCAAATTCTACAGCTTTGATAATCTGTTTTAGCAACTAAACTGAATCCATAATCAAACAGAAACGACCTAACTTATAAAGATCCTAACACTGCCTGTATATCTCTATGTTCTGA
>NC_079513.1:4041420-4322940 GCF_000801105.2 Raphanus sativus | reverse complement strand
TTTAATTCATGAGAACACATATGAATGCTCAATATTGGGGGATGCTCTAATGTTTTCAAATAATATATAAGAAAAGTAATAGGTCTTGGCAAAAGCAATTTAAGGTAGCAACAATTATCCCCTATCCTTTCTCAAACTTGGCTAAGCGAGTATTTGAACATTTTATACGCACGCAATTAAAAAGAAACGCATCCCAACTATCCTTTCTCTGTTTGTTTAGGTCTTCGCGAAGGACAGACACACCCCAAAAGCTCGAACCACCCTTTGTTTCTTTTCTCCACACATGACCCACCATAACCCTAGAGAGAGGGATGATAGATTTCATCCTCGATTTTGAAATACATCGCCGAAGGATTCTGTTGGTACTTTCTTCTTCTCTTCGACTTCTTCTCCGACCTCTTCATCGCCATCTCCCTCTTCCTCTTTGCCCTAATCACAGACTTCTCCTCTTTCCTCTTCTGTCTCAATCTGATCTCTTAGAATGGGTTTAATCAACAACACAGTTCACTACTGTTGCGTCTCTAGAGACAACCAGATTCTTTACGCTTACAACGGAGGAGATCAGAGCAACGAGAGCCTCGCGGGTCTGTGTCTTGAAAAGACTCCGCCTTTTCACGCTTGGTACTCGAATCCATAGGTAAGAGGAGGTTTGGGTTTCTAATTGGAGATGGGTTTGTGTATTTCGCCATTGTTGACGAGGCTTTAGGGAAACTCAGCGTTCTCAAGTTTCTCGAGCATCTGAGAGACGAGTTCAAGAAAGCTGCTAGGAAAGGAAGCTTCACTGCAGTGATTGGTTCTGTCAATGTAGATGATGTTGTTTCCAAACTCATTGCTTCGCTTGAGCGTGTTGCTGCTGCTGAGACTGCGAACAATAATAGTAACCTCGCTGAACAGAGCGAAGCTGTGAGTTCTTCTACTAAAGCTCCGCTTTTGGGGAAGTCAAGCAAGCAAGAGAAGAAGAGAGGGAGGGAAAGATCATGTCGTGTCGGTTAGAGGTATTGAGCTTGATGAACACAGGAGCTCCGAGCGTTGTGAAGCTTCGTCTGCAGCAGAGACATCCTTGCAGAAGGAGTGTGTACGAGAAGAGGACGTTCTGGTTCTCAAAGCTTTGAATGGAAGTGGCGACGCCTAGTTCAGATTGTTCTTGCTATCGATGCTGCTATTTGCTTGACTCTGTTTTGTATCTGGTTGGCTATTTGTGAGGGCATCAAGTGCACACGTTCATGATGATCGAAAAAAATGTTTCTCCTTGTGCAGGCAGGCAAACACGGCATATAAAGTCTTTAAGTTGAATCGATTCTTTTCACAGTCTTGTTAAGTACTTATTGTTGAATGTATGTGAGGACTAAGGCTCAAGTTCTACTATGGCTAATGTGAATGCTTTACTCAATGCTTTGTACAGATATGTACAGTTGCAACTATGTTTTCTGTTCTGTGTTCTTCGTGCTTTCTCATGGTAACGTCCATCTTTATATGATTAAACTGTCGGGAGTAAAACTTGTACAGCTAGATTCAACAGATCAATTATATCCATCTGCAAAGTTCACATCAGCTTACATTGACAGCATTTTTTCATCTCCAAACCACCATGGATGGAGAATCAAGTGCATAAGTATAAACTTACGATGGATCCACGTCGAAGAGTATGTTGAGGTTTATTGTTTTCAAGAAACATGGGAAGAAAACTAAGAGAGAGATGAGATACCAGTAAAGTTGCTGAGGAGAAATATAAGACGAAGTTGATCTGATCCTTCTTCATGCTTATAGTTCCAATACTTACTATGATTCCCGCCAAAATAGATACACTGTGAAGTAGAACGCACATTTGTATTAAAGTAGTAATCGAAGCTATGCCTTGAGGATTTAACTGAATAAGGTTCTCTGCACAAGCCTACTAGTCTTCATGGCCAACAAGGCTGTGGCATTTGCAAATCAGACTACAATCAATTAGCACCTTCGAATTTTCACAAGTAGTCAAAATAAAGAAACAAACATACAGATCATGCAACCTGAAGGAATGGCTAGTGAAGGTAGAGATGTCAATCATGGACTTGGACCGCGGGTCTGGCCCGTAAAGAACTGTCGCGGGACGGGATTGGGCCGAGATTTTACAGACCCGCAAATTAGCGGGCTTTGCGGGACGGGTCTTTGCGGGACTGGGTCTTTTGCGGGACGGGACGATGCGGGTCTGCGGGATTACAAAGACCCGCATTTTTTTCCTTTTCAATTCTTGTTTTACCTCAAAAAAAATAAAAAAGAGTGAAAAAGGTAATTTATATGATTTTCCTCCGAAAAAAGAAAAAAGCTTCAGCAATGATGATTCGAGCTCCGACGATGATGTTTTGAGCTCCATTAGTGTTTTAGTTTGGTATTTTTAATTAATTTTGGGATTAGCAGCTTAGATTTGGTGTTTGATTATATTTAGTTTTTATTCATTAAAACTAAAAAATTGATTATGAACTTAGGAGTTATAAGCTAATGAAAAACATATTCTGAAATTATCTTTAATTGGTATGTAAATATGTTTGAGTGTGACAAAATTAACTATAACTATTTTATTGAACAAGACTAAGCTCTGATCAAAGCGGTAACGAGAATAAGCTATGGTTAGAGCCTTGATCGACTAAGCTATTTAATTCTATAACAATGATGTCGTTCAGCTGAAAGAGTTAGTCTTGTTACTGATTAGAGCCTTCTTCGATATGTATTTTATTCTTCATGTTCTCTCGTTACTTATCATTATTATCTTGTTACATCAATAAATAGAATATACATTAACATCTCATTTTTACATGCACTTTTTGTTTGGTTATGACTTCATATATATATATAATCATCTCATGTTCTATATGTACTTAATAGATAAAATATGCATAATATATAACAAATTTTGAAAAATTTGCATTGTAGACATTTCATGTATATTAATTATGTGAACTTGGTTATGTAGGGGAGCAGTCTGAGGCATCTTAGAGCAGCATGCAGCATCAGGAAGTGTTCTGGAGTGACCTGCAGTGTCAAGCATTATCAGATACATTACATTAAGGTATGTCCCGCGGGACAGCCCGTAAAGGAGTGTGCAATTTGCGGTACGGGCTTGGGACGACCTTTTGGAGACCGCAGCCCGCGCGGACCTGACCCGCCGTGACCCGCAAAGAGATGAGCCCGCTGCGGTACGGGACGGGACGGGATGGATCAACCTGTTTGACATCTCTAAGTGAAGGTGCAACAGACAACGGTGAATCAGGTGGAACCGAAAGAACCAATCTGAATTAAGAGGTACCAAACCAAACCGAGTAGTCATAAATACTTGAATAGTCCATCTCTATATCCAAAATAGTCTAAATCTCTATATCCAAAATATGTTAACTGGACTAGAACAGAACCAAAAATCGTCTATATCTTATTATATTTCTTCTGTTAGATGACGGAAATAAGTGTTGTATAGATTTAGAAAACATTTATTTTTATGTAAACATAAAATAAAGCATCATTAATTATTATTATTATTATTATTATTATTTACTTAAACACAACTCGATCAATGATAAAATAGATTACATAATACCCAATGGTCATATAACTGTTAATAGTTCTTACATTAAAAACTAAAAATGTCATCTAACAGAATAAAAGAAATTCTTATATAACATCAAGTATTAAAAAACCGGAAGGAATATTAGTTATCATTAATTTTAAAATAATTAAATATATTTTAAATCTGGATAATTATGTTATTACAAATAATAAAGAATATTACAGGTAATTTTATAACCGATAAATCTATCTATTTATGAAGATTTATTTTTGAATGCATCACCTTGTACCGCTCTATAATAACCATTCTTGACAATACTGTTTGTAGCATACCGAAGATTTCTTATAATTTTTTTTTTTGATATGCATAATTTTTCTTCTTTTGGATCCAAAACCCAAACCTCATTTTCTAAACAATTAATCAAACCACTAGATTAAAAAGTCTTCCACCAATAAACTGAATAATTTTCTCCACAAAAGGCTAAATTAACTAAAAAAATGAATTAACTTAATATTTTTATCCACAGTATCGAAAAGCTACATTATCTAATATTTTTACTTAAAAGTTCTCAACCAGATTTTATCCAAATTACCTAAATTATGAAAACCCAACTAGAACCAAACCCAAATTCTAACAGCTTTGATAATCTGTTTTAGCAACTAAACTGAATCCATAATCAAACAGAAACTGACCTAACTTATAAAGATCCTAAGACCATGATTATCCCACATACCCATAATGGGTATCTTGATCATAAATTAATAATATTTAAGGAATAAAAGTGTTGAAGAGATTAAACAAAGAAACTTGATATTTTGATGTCTCCATTGCTAGTTTCTTGATTTGGGTTTCTTTAAAAATAAAATAATATTAAACTTTTTTATAAATTTATTTTTTTATTAAATATAAACATAATAAAATATAACATTTAAAACATAATTTAAAAAAAAACATAAAACAAAGATTAATAAAATTCAACGAGATTTATTTGAAAGAAACTTCGGAAATCAGTTGTTGCCTTCATCACGTCCACATCTACGCCATACATGTTGAACCAAATCATCTTTGAGTCGTTGATGCAACTGTTTATCACGAATTGTCATTTCAACATTAACCATTCTTCCGACAGTTGAAGGGGCTGTAGAAAACGTGTCATCGGGGTCTTCGTTTTCTCTCCACTCTGAATCATCTTGTGGAGTGTATCCATCTCGTTCGTCTTGTACTGTCATATTGTGGAGTATGATACATGCTCGCATTATCTTTCCAATTTTGACTCTATCCCAAAACAAGACTGGATTTTTAACAATGGCAAAGCGAGCTTGCAAGACTCCAAAAGCACGCTCGACATCTTTTCGGTAAGCTTCTTGCCATTGAGCAAATAGAACTGCTTTGGGTCCTTGTAGTAGAGGAATAGATTGGATAAAAGTTGCCCATTTCGGATATATACCATCGGTAAGATAGTAAGCCATATCATATTGCCTTCCATTGACATAGAAAGTAACATTCGGAGCTTGCCCGTTTATTATGTCATCAAAAACCGGTGAACGATCAAGAACATTGATATCATTTAATGTACTTGGAAGTCCAAAAAACGCATGCCATATCCAGAGATCGAATGAAGCAACTGCCTCTAAAACAATTGTTGGTTTACCCGAACCACGAGCATATTGCCCTTTCCAAGCACTGGGACAATTCTTCCACTCCCAATGCATACAATCGATGCTTCCTATCATCCCCGGAAACCCACGACACTCTGCAACATAAAGTAGACGTTGAAGATCAGCCTCTGTTGGTCTTCTTAAGTACTCTTCGCCGAACAAATTTATTATTCCATCCACAAAGTTTTCAACACATAACCGAGTTGTTGACGAACCGAGCCGGAGGTATTCGTCGACGGTATCAGCTGCAGAACCATACGCCAAGACACAAATGGCGGCGGTACACTTTTGTAGTGGAGAGAGACTTTTCCTTCCGAGAGCATCATGTGTTTCCCGAAAATATTGAACTTCATTGGAGAGTCGATCAACAATGTGCATGAACAATGACTTGTTCATTCTAAAACGTCGTCGGAATAAATTAGGAAGATATGTTGGAGTTTCACTGAAATAATCGTTCCATAAACGAATATGTCCTTCTTCACGATGTCTTTCAATATAAGCTCGTTTTTTTCTTTTTTGTCTTCGTTCTTCTTGATCAAGATGAATGGTTAAATTCTCAAAGGCTTGATCAAAACCATCATCAAAAGCTTCATCAAAAGTATCATCAAAAGCATCATCAAAAGCTTTATCAAAATTATTTTGAGAAGAAGAAGCCATTAAAAAAGATGATGATTCTTATTAAAAAGAGATAATAGAAAATCTAAAGAGAATTTGAAAGTGATAATATGAAACCAGATTACCTTTTGATTTGAGCCGAGCCACCGCGGAAGAGTTCCGGCGCCGTCGAGGAGAACCACCGAGAGACAGATGACGAGAATCAACATGGAAGAGCTATGGCGCCGTCGAGACTCAATCACATGCATAATCGATCAAATCGCCTTCCATATCGTCGAGTAGAGAGCTTTCGAGAGAGAGAGAGAAAGACAAGTTTGAGATGCGGTTTACGCGTAACCGAACCGTCACCTTCTCAAATGTTGACACGCGTCCACCAAGAGGCGTGCCTTCACCAGACAACAAAACCCACGTCTCTTGCTCTTTTTTCCTATTTTTTATTTACTTTTAATCACCAATTAACCAAGATACGGGTTTAGTTAACCCCGATAAACATGGTCTGACACTGCCTGTATATCTCAATGTTCTGAACGCTGGGTCACACACTCTGAATGCTGAACAGTTGCATCTGCTCCAATTAACTTTTGAACTTTTGCTCCCAATTGCAGAAATGAAACAGTAAATACCATGGGCCACCCTAGAACTATCAGCCCATTTTTAAGAGCAATAGAAAGCCCATACATGATTTTAGTAGATCGAGAAAATAAAATAAAAAAAATCATAAGAAGAAGATATCCATCCCCCATCGCCTGTCTCCTCCTCCAACACCGATTCACCAGTTACCAGTAAAACCACATGGCTAAAAAGCTTTCGCGACTGCGTGGAATGTTCTCAAGCGGTAACGTCACGTCTAGGGTTTTCGAACGTCAGATTCGCTCATCTCCTCCCGGCGCTTCCGTCAGTCAATTCAAACCCCTCTCCCTCTCTCTCTCTCTATATATATATATATATATATCTCACTCTCTCTCTCTCTTCAGGTGAATCGTGCTAGAAAATTCTACGAGAACCTAGTCCCGAGCCACACACTCTACGATGTCGAGTGCCCCGACCACTGCTTCCGCAAATTCACCGAAGACGGACTCTTCCTCATCAGCTTCACCCGTAACCACCAAGAACTCGTCGTCTACCGTCCCTCCTGGCTCACCTACTCCTCCTCAACCGATTCCTCCTCCCTCCCTCGCCGCGCCTCCCGCTTCGACAGCTTCTTCACTCACCTCTACTCCGTCAACCTCGCCTCCGCCAACGAGCTCATCTGCAAAGACTTCTTCCTCTACTTCCCCTCCCAACGATTCGGCCTCTTCGCCACCTCCACCGCTCAGATCCACGACTCCGCTCCTTCCCCCGGCGCCGTTCCCGGCGTTCCCTCCATCGATAAGATCACCTTCGTCTTGCTTCGGTTGGACGACGGTGTGGTGTTAGATGAGAGGGTGTTTCTTCATGATTTCGTTAATTTGGCTTATAACATGGGCGTCTTCCTCTACGATGACCTTCTCGCGATTCTTTCGTTGCGGTTTCAGAAGATCCATCTTCTTCAGATTAGGGATTCCGGTCATCTCGTTGACGCTCGTGCCATTGGATACTTTTGTCGCGAAGATGATGAGCTTTTCCTCAATTCTAGTTCTCAGGTTAAGCATAAGTTTACTTTCTCACTTGTTAGACAATCTCTAATGGTACACGAGTAACTCTATTATAGAGTTTGATTTGCTCCGATCGTTCACTCTATAATATGGTGAATTATAGAGTAATGTTGTTTTTTTACTTTATATTTGGAGTGAACAAGCTCTATAATTCAATCTATTATAGAGTGGAAATTATAGAGTACCATTGGAGATGCCTTTAAAGAAATTGAGATTGAGATTGTTGAGGTTTTTGGTGTAGGCGATGATGACGACCAGGACGAGTCAAGATAAGAACAAGCAGCAGAGCAGGGAAGAGGATGCGGAGAATAATGGTTTGCAGCACCGTAGTAGCCAACAACCAAATGCTTCTGATAATTCTTTTCTTAGTGGCATCAAGCAACGGCTGCTTTCTTTCATCTTCAGAGAGATTTGGAACGAAGAATCCGATAACACCATGGTTTGTTGATCATTATCTTACCTTTCTTGCAACTTGGATTGAACTGATCGGTTTTGAGTTTGGCAGAGAGTTCAAAGCCTGAAGAAGAAGTTCTATTTCCATTTCCAGGATTATGTGGACTTGATTATCTGGAAGGTAAATTATATTTCTTGGTTACTTACTGGAGTTTGTTTACCATTGAAAAAGCGACTAACTTTGGGGCTATTCTTGATGCTCAGGTTCAGTTCTTGGATCGACACCACCTGTTAATCAAATTTGGCAGTGTAGATGGTGGGGTGAGCTCTCTCTATGATACATATTTTAGGTTGAACATAACTGCTTTTGACCGTATTTAGTGTTGACAATTCGACTGAGTAGATTTGTGATGTTGTTGGATTACTCAGGTAGGGAGAAATGCTGATCATCTTCCAGCTTTCTTTGCGGTGTATAATATGGAAACAACCGACATTGTAGCATTCTATCAGGTAAATATGGATGTGTGCTAATCTGTGGAAAATTGCTCTTACGTATAAATTGAATTGGGACATTTTGATTATTTATGCAGAACTCAGCAGAAGATCTTTACCAGCTATTTGAGCAGTTCAGTGATCACTTTACTGTATCAAGTAGTTCGCCGTTCATGAACTTTGTAACATCCCATTCTAACAGCGTCCATGCTCTTGAACAACTAAAGTACTTGAAGAACAAATCAAACAGTTTTTCTCAGGTTAGTACATCTTTTTTTGTAAGTTAATTTATTTTGACGTAGGAGAGTTGAATCTAATTCAGTTTTTCTACACAGTTTGTGAAGAAGATGTTGGTCTCTTTGCCTTTCAGTTGTCAGTCACAGAGTCCTTCCCCATACTTCGACCAATCTCTCTTCCGGTTTGATGAAAAGGTAACCAGATAAACAAACCTTTACTCTCTTCAATATCAAAATTGGAATCTTAGCCGGTTAGCTTAATTTTGGATTTTGTTACAGTTAATATCTGCGGCAGATAGGCATAGACAATCCTCGGACAATCCAATCAAGTTTATATCTCGAAGGAAACCGGAAACGTTGAAATTCAAAATAAAACCAGGTTAGTTTAGTTGTTTAGATGTTTAACCGAACCAAACAGAAACATGATCTTAACTTAACTTTTGTCTATGAAATGGGACAGGACCAGAGTGTGGAAGTGCAGATGGTCGGAGCAAGAAGATATGTTCATTCCTCTTCCATCCACATTTACCACTTGCCATCTCTATTCAACAAACACTTTTCATGCCTCCCTCTGTCGTCAATATCCATTTTCGGCGATGACACTCTTTTTGTTTCCATCATGTTGTGTAATCTATTGTTTGTAAAAGAAAAAAAAAACGAAAAACACATGTCTGTATCTGATCATAAAAAGGAAGAAACGTATATACATTGTTACGATGGAATAATAAATAATTGGAATTTTGACCGATATTTGTAATAATTTTTTTTCTTTTTTTTTGCTTTGGGTTAATTTATGGTTCGGGATCCATAAACTCACAGAAAACCAAAGATATATGATATATATCCATTCCTCGAATTCAAATTTCAGCAATTATTGAAGCGAGTGATCAGCTTAGCTTTATGGTTTGTATCCCTGTTCAAAAACGCGGCCGTCTAGCTGTCTAGGCGGCCGCCTGGGCGCTATTCGATTGGTGGCCGCGGTGAGTTGGGCCAAATCGGTGAATCCAGGCGTTGACCCGCGTTTGACTGCTTAGTTCCCGCGTTGATCGTCTAATTCCCGCGTTGACCGCCTAAGTATTTTTTTTTTAAGCTGAAATACGATTAATTATTTTTACTCATTATTGACAAATTTGTATAATTATTAATTTACAATTAGTTATCTAACCCAAAACAAACACATATATACTACATTAGGGATTTTCTCGTATCAAACACGTCCAAATCTAAATGTTCGATAAATTGAAAGGAGATCGTTTCAAAAAATTATCTAAAAAGTTATAAAATTATGTATAAGAACTTGTGTCATCATGTTTAAAATTAACTAAACATATTATAAATATATTAAATTGTATTTAAAACTAGGCCCCGCGTAATCTCCGAGTATTCCCCAATTTTTCAGTAACTCGCTAGGCCCGGATTCGCCGCCCGACTAGCGCCTAGCATAGTTTAGAACAGGGGTTTGTACTCATGCCAAGACCAGTCCTCTTGCTTTTAAAAATTTTGAAGAGATGATTTCTCAACGACCTTTGAACACAACATATGTATATGCACATAGACTTCACATAGTCTACAAATATCAATGGACTATGAACCATGATGTTGTGTCTCTCTAAGGAATTAAGGTGAGCTTGTCTGTCTCCACCTGAGTTTCCAGACTTCTGTCTCCTCACTGGAGTACTGACTATTCAAACAGCTTCATCTGAAATTCTTTATTACCTTAATCCTTAATGTCTTTGTTATACTTCACACTGTATCTTCACCAATATTTCAAATTGCCAATATCAGGACGCAGAATATGTTTCAAGATATCAGTATAGGATTACATCATTGGCAAGTGTTCACTGTTCACATGCTGAGGCTAGACCAATTTGTGGGTGGCATTTAAATCAGTAAATGTTCTGCTACCAAAATCTCCATGACAAGATTTTCGGAAGCTTGTGTACTTGCTTCCTTTTAACACATAAATTGACAGACAAAACACTAAGTTTCTCTTAACACACAACTGTGGCAAGCCAAAAACAATGAGAGGACCACATTATGCAAAACAGGTATTTTGGGGTACAGTTAATAGCCATAGGCAGTCACATGAAGTCTAGTATATCAGAAGCTCATGTCACATTCACACTCTCCCTATCACTTGCCCATGCATCAGCCAGAGCTCTAAGACATCAACATTCTTATATGATTGATCAAAAAACATTAATATAAATGGGCCAATTAATAATAGGCCTGCATAGGAACAATTTTTATGGGCCAGTCCAGTTTTCTTTCTGTAGTTGTTAGTTGTTAAATGAAGTGTCGAGAACATGATAGAAGACTTAAAGACAACACCCATCCAACGTGTAATACCATAGTTAGTGACAATAGTCCATAGCCGAAAAACTAGAAGAATCCAAATATCTCTACAAAAATCTACCAAATGATCTTTCAAGAACCTGCTGCACTCTTCATAAAATGTGTATATATACACTAGAAGTGAGTTGAGGATTACCATCATAGAGAACAACAAGCAAGTCATCTAAACTGAACTTAAAAGAAAACCTACCACTTTGGTTTCCACCTTATACAAGCCACGATGAAGCACCTGCCTTACTTTACTCTGCTAAGCGTCTTCGTAGGAGCTCTGTTACTTGGAAACATCAAACAAAGTGAAGGGTCTCTCTCTTCTGCAATAGACACTCCGGGAAGCTTGCTGTCCGATCTCTGGCTAGACCGTTTTCCTGATCCGTTCAAGATCTTGGAGAGAATCCCACTAGAACTCGAGAGGGACCAGAGCGTGGCGCTGTCTCCAGCGAGAGTGGACTGGAAAGAAACAGCAGAAGGACATGAGATCATGCTCGATGTGCCCGGTCTGAAGAAGGATGAAGTGAAGATAGAGGTGGAAGACAATCGAGTCCTCTCAGTCAGTGGAGAGAGGAAGAGAGAGGAAGAGAAGAAAGGAGATCAGTGGCACAGAGTTGAGAGATCATATGGGAAGTTCTGGAGACAGTTCAAGCTACCTGATAATGTGGATATGGAATCTGTCAAGGCCAAGCTTGAGAATGGTGTGCTCACTATTAACCTCACAAAGCTGGCTCCTGAAAAGGTGAAGTGTCCAAGGGTTGTTAACATTCTGGCTGAAGAAGACCAAACTGCAAAAATCAACTCCTCTGACTCCAAAGAGCTGTGACTGAATAATCTATCTATCCTTTACTTTTGAGTGTGAAGCGTTCGACAAATCCAATAACTTGAGTTTCATATCGTGTGAGATAAATGGGGTGTGATCTTGTCACATATCTACCAAAACCTTTGTAAGCTCTTTTATATATGCAATAAAATATGTAAGTTCAAAAACAAATATTCAAGTTTTTTGTATTCCTAAATTGTTCTGCCACCTGCCTCATCCAAAGGACACAACACTCCAAATATTTTAAGTAGAGCAAATAGCATTACTAAAGTAAGCTTGTCAAAGATAAAGCATTGGATCCATGTTTTATAATAAAACCTGCATGTGCTTCAAATTCAATACTGAATCATAACATACGAAAAGAACAGTATCCATTTATACTACTAGAATAGGCAGGCATTTTAACACTAATTTATTCAGATAACTAAAAGAGAAAAAACAAAACAAAAAGTAGACTAGAGTCAATACAAAATTGAAGAAACAAAAGAAGCATGAGTACCATTTGAGAAGGAACAAAAAGTAAAATTATTTGGACTTTGATTTCATGAGCTGCTGAGCATCAGATGGAGTTGGAAGGGCTGGAATAGCTCCTTTCTGAGTTGTACACACAGCTCCACATGCATTCGCAAATGCAAGAGCTTCCTTTAGCTTTCCTTCATCCTGTAAGATTTATCAATTACCAGAAGTCAATCCATATGCTCTAAGACCTGAAAATGTTTGAGGTAGCACTTACATCGAGTATGGAGCCATCTTTTCCCAAAGAGAAAAGAAATGCACCGACAAAAGAATCACCAGCTCCAGTTGTATCGACTGTTTTCACAGAGTAACCAGGCACTCTCCCTTTGAATTTCTGCATTTTTGAAAACCCCAAAAACTCTGTTTAGATCATTCTAGTAAAAAGGCATTATAATGTCCATTTGATTCCTTTTTTTTGTTACCTTTGTGTAATATCTGCAACCTTTCTCTCCATCAGTTACAATAAGCAGCTTGAGCTTGTCATGCATTAGAGACAAAACAACATCATCCTTCTCTGCATCTCCCCCAGTGAGTAATGTTACCTCGTCATCGCTTACCTACACAAGTTATATTTGACACTAAGATCATCTAAACACATGGCCGGGTAAAGCCAAATGAAATACTGGCCTTATTAAGACACAAAAGTTTTTGAAGAAAATTACAAGGATATAAGCCCCAAAATTTTTAATTTTTTTTTATTGAAATCTTTATTAAATAGCTAAAGCAACCCTGTTCAAACAAGAATTATCATGAATACACTAAGACAAGGTACCTTGATAATATCAGCCTCATTCCAAATGCTTTTGATGCCTTCTATGGCAGCCTCAGTGGAAGGCCAAAGAGGCAACCGAACATTAGGGTCGTAAGAGAGTAACACTCCAGCGTCCTTGGCGGTTTTCATAGCAGCCATGTGTGCCGCTCTACATGGCTCAGAGATCAAGCTAATGGAACCGTAGTGGAAAATCTTGGCTTTCTTGATGAGATCCTTGTTGAGTTCAGATTCTTTCAAGAGCATATCCGCACTAGGGTTCCTGTAAAACATGAACTCTCTTTCGCCGTTCTTCTTTAGTGTCACAAAGGCCAATGCAGTCCTTGCATGGCTGTCGAAGCAAACTCCTTCGCTGTTCACACCGTTCTTCTTCAATATGTTGACAAGCATGTGCCCAAACTCATCATCACCAAACTGAAAAACATCAAATTAGACAAACAAAGATTACTCTCTGGACTAGCAGCTAATGTAGGGATCACACACGTGGCCGAATTTGAGAATTTGGGAGGTTTTAAACATTTTTTAAGAACATTAGTAATTTTCTTGCTTTTCATAATTTAAGGTAAGAAATCTTCAAAAAAAAATTTGGAAGTCAGGGTCAATGTTTCATTAGGTGGTGCCTAGATTCAATCTTGATAACACATAAGAAAATATACAAACCTTGCCAATGAAAGCTGATTTGCCACCGAGCTTGGAGATGGCACATGCAACGTTAGCTGGAGCACCACCAGGGGCTTTGAGAAAACCGGTGGACTCAGCCAAGGAAACACCAGAAGTGTCAGGGACAAAGTCGATAAGCATTTCTCCAAAGGAAACAATCAATGGAGTAGCCATCTTTTGATGAAATGTTTTAAACACCCAAAAACAAAAGAAACCTCTCTTTATTAAGCTGGAGAATGTACAACAGAAGGCGTGTAAAAGGGGGATAAGGATTAACCAAGTCCCTAAAATCCAGTTAAACTCAGTCCATGCTTTGACTGTCAAAAAAAAAATACATCCATATTATATTTTGTTTTGTTATTTGTTGTGTTTGATTAATCTTGATGGTCTTATTGAATAACCATAGGATGCCTAAGCTCAAATATCTGCAACTTATAAAACTCTATACAAAATGATTGAACAAAAAAAAACTATATACAAAACCACAATGCCTTTTCTTACAACTACAGAACCACAAATTTGCTTTTATAGTTTTTTTTTTTTTTTAATTTGCTTTTATAGTTGTATAAATACTTTAGTTCTAAGACAAAAAACGCTATTCTACAAGTATTGTTTAATCTAAATACTTTCTTATAATTCTATAGTTCATTCAATTACTCATATATGTGTACCAGCAACTTAAGAGTCTGGAAGTTGCTATCTAGCCTAGTATTTAGCTTTGCAAAGTGAATGAGATAATTTTATGACCTGTAGAAGTGTTCTTCAGTGATCTCACACTTTTAGACCAACTATTTAAGTTCTGCCATGTAAAATAAAATGCTCTGATGTTTTTAATTGAAACTGGAAACAACTTATCATTCATCAATACAAACACGTTCTAAATGATTTCCCGGTTTGCTTTCCGGTCCAGATTGGTAATAAATATAAAAGAACAAGCTTTTCAGAACCAGAAGGAGATAAAGCTAGTTCCAAACTAAAAACCAGACATACAACAAACTTAAACGACAAGGACACAAGTTATCTTCCACAGAATGAGGTTACACTAATCCTCTAAGTTATAGTGTTTCTTGACAGCTTCAGTTATCTCCCAAACAACTTTCATATCTTTAGGGAAAACAACCACATCTCCTTTCCCTATCTCAAAGACATCTTCTTCTCTGTCGTATCCGTCAACGTTCACTTTGATCTTGCCTTCCACGAAATACATCGTCTCTGTCTTCTTAAACGTCCATGGAAACTTGCTTGGACCACCTTCCCACCTGCCCAGTTCACCAAAATGTCTAAAATGCATTACGAAGAATCAAATCCAACAAAGAGAATTCTTCATTCAACACAAATTTTCAGTCTTTCAGACATAACTAAACAGAAGGGTATAAGGAAAGGAACCGACTTGGGCCAAGAGGCGACGCCTAGTTGAGCAAGTTTGGAATCGGAAGGTTGTCGGAGGATCTTGACTCCGTGAATCTCGATGGGATTTGAATCGGAGGGAGATACGATTGCTTCTTTAGGGTTTAGCTTGGTGGTGATGATGGAAACGCAAACGCAGACAATCACGAGGAGGAGAGACAGAGTGAGCAAATGATTGCCCATTAGATTTCGCAAACTCCGTTTACTGAAAGAGAAGCCGAAGTTTACAGCAACTGCAGCGATGTTTCTCTAAGGTTGGTTTGGTAGGTAACTTTACTAATTTGTGTTTTTTTTGGTTTAAAATTGGAACTGAAATTTCTTAACGCACAGTTTCTTGGTTCGGTTTTAGTTTAGTGTCAGTTTGGTTCGAGCATGTAGATTTTTAATTTTTCAGTTTTAAGGATTTAAGAAATATTTAGGTATTTATGAAATGAGTTAATTAGCTCAATAAATATAAATAAGTGTCTTATTTGCAAGGATGAAAAGTTTCATTAAAAAGTGAAAAGTGTAAAATGATATAAATAATTTTTATTGTTGAACTAAATTACTCTAATATAGGTTTATGAGCTAGGCTTACCATTTGATAGACTAATATTTTTTAATATTTATAAGCAACTAGGTGTTTTCCTGCACCATGTGCAGTAAAAGAATTTTAAAATATTTTTTAATAGATAAATATAAATTATATTTAATTTTTATTAATATTATAAATTTTCTTTTTTTATCAATATTTTAATATAAATTTGATTTAACTGAACATTAAAATTAAGATAATTTTTTTTTATTTTGAATTATATTTAAGAATGTACATGTATATATTTAAAATTATAATCTTAGGTAGATTTTTCTATCTATTTATTTTAATTAAATATATTAAATAAATATGTAAAATTTCATAATTGTCAAAAATTAAAATCAAACACTATTTATAAAATCTGTAGATATATATAAGAAACTAATGATTTTACGATTTAATTTGATTTTATGATTTAATTTTTATATTTTCTAAACATATGTATATATTTTTGAAATATTTTTAACTTAAATGATATTTCGAAATTTGAAAAGCCATAATTGAATATATTTATTTTAACGATGATTTATGAGTTATTACCATATTTTTAAAAAGTCCAAAAATATAAATCGATAATAAATATAATACATGAGTTATTACCATATTTTAAAAAGTTTACCAAAAATATAAATTAACATTAAATATAATTATCCATGTCATATTAATCTATAAGACATGTCATCAATTTTAGTAATCATGTCACAATTATTAATCTATGTGTTTTCCTGCACCATGTATAGTGATAAATTTTTTAAAAGTTCAATTTTATATTTTAAAATATAATTTATTAATATTATATATTTTATTATTTTTAACAATAATTAATATATATATAATTAATTAAGCATAAAATTAAGTGAAAATATTTTTATTTTAAATTATATTTAAGAATATATATGTATATATATAAAGTTATAATCTTAAATAAAAAGATTATCTATTTCATTTGGTTAAATGTATTAAATCAACTTGTACAAAATTACTAAAAATCATATAAAATTGTATAGTTATCAAAAATTAAAACTAAATAATATTTATATAATTTGTAGATATCTAAAAGAAACTAATGATATTACGATTTATATTTTTAAAAAAATTCAGAAAATTTAGAAAATTTTAGATAATAAAAATTTTATAATTATAAAAGTAAAATTATATAATATTTCGAAATTTAAAATGTTATATTTGAATATATTTATTTTAGTGAAGATTTATGAGTTATTACCATATTCTACAAAGTTTACCAAAAATATAAATCAATATTAAATGTAATATATGAGTTATTACCATATTTTAAAAAGATATCCAAAAATATATATCAGCATTAAATGTAATTGTCCATGTCATATTTAACCATATGACATGTCATCAATCTTAATAGCCACGTCACAATTTTTTGTGTGAAAACGATTGTAGAGAAGACATGTGGCAAATTACTTCTCAAATATAGACTAGGGGATATATAATTGATGTGTATATATATATATATATTGGGTTTATGTCCAGATACAAAATTTATTAAAATATATATTTTTTCTTTCTTTATGTTTCTAGTCTTTTTCACAGTTTTTTTTTGTCTTTTTCTGATGTAAGTGTCAAATGTTTCTAAACTAAAATATAAAAAAAGAAAAATGTGTGATGCTAATACAAATCATAACTGAATCGAAAATGACTATATCTATACTATTAAAGCAGAATCCCTCTTAGGATTCTGCCCTTAATTTTTAAAGTTATTTACATTGTTATGCCATTTCCTTATTTGAATTTTTGAAATTAATTTTTAGCCAATAAATTCATTCAATCGAAAATATTTTTTTTAAAAACCAATCACATTGTATAGTTAATACGATTATGCAAAATATGGTAACTGAATTTGCCTAATTATTAAGATAGTAACTATATTTCCATTTGAAAGTATTATGTGAAATACGATTCCTGAATATGCCATAAGGTTTTGGAAAAACTTTAACACATCAACGTGTTTTCCTAATTTCAGTATAAATACAATTTTTGAAACATTTTTTAGAAAAAAAATACTCAGTATAAATACATATTCATCTATTTTTTATAAAAAACCACTACCATCAAATCATCTATGGCTTCTAATGTGCAAATCAGAAACTCTATGTTTTCTAAAATGAAAATTACGACTATTAATGATTTGAAGCTTTGGAAATCAAGTTGCTTCACACGTGGAAACAACACACTAAGTTTAGGTTATAATTAATGTATAGTTGACCTTTACACTAAATATAATAATTGTTAAAAATTTATTAAAGCAGTCTCATTCATAGATAATAATTTCAATATTTAAATTAAATAATCTGCAGATATTTTGAATTCCTATAGAGGAATCATGTGTATATAAATATGACTTACATTATACAATAAAAAAATAATACTAATAAAGAAATTATAAATTTTACAATCATATAAAATATTAGATTATGATAGAAATATATTGAACCAGAGTCAAATATCATTTATTATAATTTTATACAAAGAATTATCTTTCGAATAAATTAAAAATACTACTACAAATCAACACAAAACACATCATATCATTCTTGCATGAAAATTTGAAACAATAAAAATTATTTCTAAATGTTAAAAATTCAAATTCTTATAAAAAAACTAATTCCGCACATTGCCTTTTCTGAAGTTATTTACAAAAAAAATGTCATTGCTTTTTCTGGAGTTTTTTTAATTACTCACCACATATTTCTAAACCAATGACATTTTCTTATTTTTAAGCAAATCATAAATCCAACGCATTATTGAAGCCCATTGATTCTACTTTAAATACAAAACTAAGCCTATTGAATATAATGTAAATCACCACTGTTTTTACTATCGTTTTTATTTTACCATCGATTTTTATTTTACCATTGATTTTTGTTGATCAAAATTTTGAAGAAAGCGTGAAAAAATCATTTTCATGCACTATGTTGATGCAAACAGAAAATGAACTTCGCTCTGGACCAATTATTTAACAACACAAACATGATTAAACAAAAAATTTATCAAAAACAACTTTGTTGGAGACAAATGTGTAATGCAAAAATGTGTTTGGTAAAAAAAATATGTGAGAATTTATTTCTTTTGTCAAATAAATAGGTATTTATATTTTTGTATTTGGAGTAGCCATTGTATTTATATATTTTTAAACTGTATAGATATATGTAGCTATATAATGACATCTATTTATATTAATTATATAGAACTTTGTATTTATTACATTTTTGATGTGTGTTATTACTTTTTCCAATATATGTTTTATTTCTAATTGATTTTAACAATATATCCTATCCCATTGTATCATTAATATTTTGATAAAAACACCAAACATTATGACAACAAAATATTTTAATGATTGGTTGATTCAAAAATCTAATAATATTATTTTAGTTGTTTATATATATTCTAAATTAAAAGTATTAAGCACTCTTACGTTTATGTCACAATAGTAGAACCTAATACAAATAAAATTTATTTTCAATATACACTAAGCCCATCATATTTTTAAAATGAAAATGTAAAATAATAAAAAAAATTACAAATAATAACATAGATTAGAAAGTTAAGAAATTACAAAAGAAATAATCCCGCGCTTTTAAAGCGCGGGTTAAAATCTAGTCTCTATTATTAAAAGAGAAGTACACTTAGGAAATGCCCATGAGTTTTTAATGTTAATTACACTTCCATGCCACTGAACCTATTAATTAACATTCCTAAAAAAATCTTGTCTTTTTAGATTATTAAATGCATGTTTTCTCACTCTCATTTTTCCTTAAAAATCGGAAACAACATATTCATGGAGAAGGAAGTTATTTATTTTATTTTTAATGACTTAATCAATGATAGAGATAAATCATTTATACCAATAGATGATTATTAATTTTTTTAGCCAAAATAAATTCAATATCTAAACAGAATATCTTTGCTGATAATAAATTCTAACCTATAGTCACTCTCAAATATTTAATATACCTATAAAACACTGAAACTTATCCTATAATTACGCTAACTTCTAAATTTTGGTGAATAATAAATTATTTTTACATTTTGCCATATCTAAGTAATAAATAAATTGTTGTTTAAAATGTTATATTAACAATAATTTAATACATATAATTCACAAATATATATATATATATATATATTATCAGTAGTACAAAAGAAAAAATTTAGTGAAAACAAATATTTATACGGCCACAGGTCAAGCTATAGAAATAAACAACAACAGCGCAAGATTATATTTTATTCATTTATATTTTTTAAAGAATGTTAAGATTTTGGAGTTAGAAAAAATTATGACCAACCTCTATATTATTTTAATTAGAAAATTTAAAATTTATGTCAAAATATTTTGTTAAACATTTAATCTTAATTTTTATTATAACTATATAAATATTAATTTCCAATATAAATTTATGTCTAAATATTACAAATATATCATTTGTATAAATAAAAAACTAAAAACATAAAATAATACTCGTCCGGTCGGGCCGGTCAAGGTCTAGTATTATTTAAAGTTAAAACACCTCATAACCGGTTATTTCATGTATTACACGTTTATCTTTGTCAAACAAGTGCCATATTTATAAAAAATAATCCTAAAGCAATGTAAATCATAAATCATAACAATTGTTAGAGGGACAGAAGAAATAATATTCAGTTAACATACATATTGGACAACTAATATTGCTTTAAATTTGAATAATATAATACATAGGTTTCATTGATTATATTGTTCATATATAAGGCTTAAGATTTATAACGTGGAAGTAAAATTTCGGTTAAACATAATATTAGCCCAACATGCATTTTAAATGTTGTTATCGGGATAAAACTTTATAAGAACAACTAGTCTTACTATTAGTTATAGTGACAGTTAATTAATAATGCAACAAGTTATCATAAGTTTTCTTATATTTTTTTCATATATTTAAATGATAAACTCTAAACTCAAATAATAAATCTTAAACTCAAATGATAAACCACAAATCAAAACGATAAACATAAACCCAAATCCATATGATAAACATTAAATCCAAAGCATAAACACTAAACCCTAAACCCAAAGATAAATCTAACCCAATCTTAACCATATATCCAAAGGATAAACCTTAAACATTGAATTGTAAAACCTAATGCTTGAGTAATGTAAATCCTAAACAATAAATCGCGACAATCGTTAGAGTAATAAAAGAAATAATATCCAGTTAACATATATATTAGACGGCCAATACTGTTTTAAATTTTAATGATATAACACATATATTTCATTAATCACATTTTTTATATCTAGTAACTTAAATATGTATACTTTTTATCCAGAAATCAACATTGTTAGTTGGGTTTTTCTATCAGTGATCATTTATCACTATAGATCTCAATCCAAAGATTATTTGAGTAGATAATTTGATGTTGGTTGGTTCATTTTAAGCAAGTAATACATGAAACGTGTTTGGATTTAGAAATCTATAACCGGCTAACATCTATTATAAATTATATGTTGGAGGGCTATAATATTGTGTTACATGTATAAGCTTTGGTTTGGGATCTATATTTATACTTGATCACTGATAAATTATAGAAAAACCTAACAACAATGATATCCAGATAAATTTATTATTTGGGTTTAGGTTTTAGGGTTTATCATTTGGGTTTAAGGCTATCTTTGGGTTTGATGTTTTGTTTTTAACGTTTATCCTATGGGTTTAGGTTTATGTTTTACCATTAGGCTTAATATTTATCCTTTGGGTTTAAGATTTAAGGTTATAGTTTAGAGTATCCTCAATTTAGAGTATCTTCAGTTTAGAGTTAAGAGTTTAGGTTTACGAATTATGTTTCTTCCTTTGTTTAACGTTTAAGACTTAATGTTTATAGTGTGGAGGTAAGAATTCGGTTAAACATAATATTAACTCTTTAGCGTGCAATTAAAATGTTGTTAGCTAGATAAAATTTTATAAGAACAATTAATTTTAATATTAGTTATAAATGATGATTAATTCATAATGCAACAAGTTATCCTAAGTTTTCTTTTGAGTTTTTTCATATATTTAAATGATAAACGCTAAACTCAAATGATGAATCTTAAACCCAAAGAATAAACCATAAATTCAAAGGATAAACTTTAAATTCAAACTCATATGATAAATATTAAGCCCTAAACCCAAAGATAAAATCTACTCCAAAGGGTAAATCTTAACCTTATATCCAAAGAATAATATTTTAACTTTAATTTGTAAAAGCTAATCCTAAAGTAAGGTAAATCCGAAATAATAAATCACGACAATCATCAGAAGGTAAAAGAAATAATATTTTTAACATATATATTGGACAACTTATATTATTTTAAATTTTAATGATATAACACATGTTTCATTAGTCACATTTTTCATATCTAACAAATTAAGTAATGTATACGTTGTCCAGAAAAAAAGTAATGTATACTTATTATCCGGAAATTAATATTTATTAGTTTCTTTTTTCAATCAGCGATCAGTTATTACTATAGATCTCAATCCAAAGATTATTTGAAAATAGATATTATGATGTTATTTAATTAACTTAAAGTGAATAAAACATGTAACACAGTTAGGTTTAGAAACCTTTAACCGGCTAACATCCATTTTCAATAATATATTGGATAGCTAATATTGTGTTACATGAATAATATTTGGTTTGGATCTATCATTATACACGACCACTGATAGAGAAACCAACAAACAATAATGATTTCCGGATAACAAGTATTATTTGGGTTTATTCTTATGAATTTATCATTTGGGTTTAGAATTATCCTTTACGTTTCAGGTTTAGGTTTTAGCGTTTATCCTATGGGTTTTGATTTAGATTTTACCATAAGGTTTAATATTTATCCTTTAATTCTGGGGTTTAAGATTATAGTTTAGGGTTTATTTCTTTGATTTTAGAGTTAAGAGTTTCAGTTTGGGATTTAATTTTATTCTTTGGATTTAGCGTTTAGAGTTTAAAGTTTATAGTGTGGAGTTAAAAATACGTTTAAACAAAGGGAATTCGGCCAAAAAAATCCTGAACTTTTCAGGAATTGCCAAAAAAAACATGAACTTTATGGCTGACAAAAAAAAAACCACAAACTTTCCATTGACTTTAGAATTAATTAACAACTAGAGCTTGACCCGTGCGTCCGCACGGATTGTTATTTTTATTTTTATATAAATGAATATTATTTAAATGTTTATTGGTTTATATTTTAAATATTTATCATATTTAAAATATTTTATAACAACAAAGAAAATAGTGAGCCGTGCCCGCTACTAAACTTTTGACAAAATATTGACCTATTGATATGTTTGAATAATATTTCTTTTAACATGAAATTATTTTTCAAATGTAATAAAAAATTTAAATATTTTGATCAGATATGTATAATACGGTGAGATTTAGATACGTTAGAAAAAAATATTCGGTTATAATATACAAAGATATTTAATTTTTCTTGTTGAAAATAATTTATAGTAAAACGTATATGTTAGAAATTTTTGAAATATATATAATCTTAGGTGAGATTATATTATATTAAAAATAATATTCACTTACAAATATTTCATATTGTTCTAAAAGTTGTTTAAAGATATTTAAATCTTAGCATATATAAATTTTATTGTTCAAAATAATTAATGGTAAGTTAAACATATATTTTAGGAATATTCATAATATTGTTTAATATCTAATTTAAACTTGATTTTTGTTCAAAATAATTAATGGTAATATTATCAAGTTTTATATAGTTAAAATCGATATTAAATTTGAATATCCCTAAAAACTAGTTAATTTGTTTAAGGAAATATATTAAATACGAAAATTAATGTAAGTTTGATTTAGGAAATAGTTTAATAAATAGGAAAAGACAATGATTCCTTAAAGATAGATTCATTTAATTACTTTAGTGGCATGTCATTGTAAATAAGTTGGAAAACTTAGGAATATTTTATATTTGTACTTCTGTTTTAATAATATAGATGTTTTTGTTGATTTGCCAATTTAGCACGCCGTCACAATGTTTTTGATTCGAACCCAGGTTGTTTAGATCAAATGGCAAGGTACTTTACACTAGGCTAGTGGCTCAATTAAAGAAGTTACTAACACATTTAATTTTATTTGGTACTAATTGAATATAAAAAATTATCTAAAAACTTAAAAAGATCTTTAAAATTTCTAAATTGAAAAAATAATTCCAAAAAAGGAAAATTTTCATTTTTTCGGATTATAAATTGTTTTTGAAAAAATAAAAAAAATCGAAAAAGATTCCCAAAAAGTTATAAAAATTTTTTTTTTATAGTTTCTGATTATATGTTTTCAGATTTGAAATTTTTTATCCCTTTTTTTGAAATTATTTTTTCAATTTTTCTTTTTATAATTTGAAAAATGAATCCGTAATATTTTTTTCAATGTGTTAGTACCAATTTTTTTTTTCAACCATTGGAGGCAAGAGAAACATTTCAGTTCCTCACAAGGGCGAAGGCAGGACGAGAACTGTGGGGGCAAGTACACTCGTAATTTTATGAATATAATAAAAATTATATGTATGAGAATAAATGTTAGCTACCTAAAATGGAAAAAGTCTCATTGTGCATCCATAACGTCTCAGGTTCGAACTGAGTTAATGTCATCCATTTGTATTTTTATGAGTTGTGCACCCACCCCGAAAACACTTTTGATTTGCCTCTGGTTCTTCACAAGAGAATTTGAATTGAATCTTGGAGTTTCTGGAAGTGGTCCCCTCTAGCTTTTGTTTATTCATTTTTCTTTATGTTCTGATTCTATATATTCAAATGTATGTCAGAATAATAAATCTAAGGAGAAAATTCTTCACTTACTCTTTACAATCTATCTCTAGTGCTGGGAATTTGAGCATTTACCCGTGGGACTTGCCCCGTTTGACCCGCTGCGGGACGGATGCGGGTCGGCCAGTTCGAAAAATTTAACATGCGGGTGCGGGTTGAGTCGATTTTAAGCCGGGCGGATGCGGATCGGTTAAATTTGAATCGCGGGTACCCGCAAAAAAAAAATTCAAAAATAAAAAATAAACAAAAAGAAATATTTTTTCAAAAATAAAAAGTTATTTTCGTAAAAAATGTAAAAAATATTATTAAATTATAAAATTTTAATTATAAATATATAATTTTAATTATAAATATATAATTTTGATTATTTTATTATAAAAATAATTAAAATATAATTAAAATATAATTAAATTTATTATTTTATTAGAATTTATTTTACCCGCGGGTCCCGCGGATAACCCGCAAATCTGGGCGGGACGGGTGCGGGTTTTTGAATCTTTCTTTGGGGTTATGCGGGTCGGAATTTTGAGTTAAAAAAAAGTAGTCGACCCGCGGGTTGGCGGGGCGGGCGGGGCGGGGCGACCCGCGAACCCAGCTCTATCTCTCTCTCACTAACAACATTCTCCAATCTCTCTCTTTAGTTTTCTGGATGAAACTCTTTTTTTTTTTCTCACTGTTCTTGAGTGTTCTTCACTTATTCATCATCTTTTCTTACAGAATGCACTGACATGAAACCATGTATATATTCATGTGCGATGATGTTGGGGTCAAAATCAGTTACGATGGAATAAATGTCTGAAAATTCCAAAAAAACTTTTCTAAAGAGAAAATAAAAATAAAAAATACGGAAAAACTAAAACGTCGTATTTCTATTACACAACGAACCTTCGAACGGACAAATCCCAAGCATCGAAACGAGCAAACCATCATCATCCGACACACAATCGGACAAGTTGGACACACAACGACCAACTCGCCCAGTGGCGAGTTGGATTGGTTGTGGGCGAGTTGGACGCACCTCATCCAACTCACCCAATGGCGAGTTGGATCAGCCTTGTTCAGTCCTATGCCATGCATTCTCATCTCTGGAACTTTCACTTTCGGGTCTCGATCAAATTGTCTCTTGTTTCTTCTCGATTGGAGTTACCGTTGGAATTTTACGATAAAAACCGCAAAGATGTGTTTTCTTGTGTAAGTTCAAATTGATCGTATAAAACGGTGACTGTTAACTTAACACCAAGACTGCCGTGACTATATGATTAATTTGAACTATTTTAGAAAAACCGATGTCGTATCAAAGGTTTTCTTTCACAAAGATCGTAAAAATGTTTAAGTCGAAAAATATCCAGAAAGGTCTTAAACGCGACTTAAAGCCCACTTACGGTTTTTATTCAAAATTGAACCTTAGCTAACTATGACGGTCTATCTATTGTTTGCGGAAAAAGATAAATGTCAAGTCCAGAAGATAAATGTCAGGTTTCAAAGGATAATCATGAAGATCGAGAAAAATGGAACATTTCCGCGAGAAGATAAACTTGACCAGGGGGTAGAAAAGGAAAGCTAAAACCGACCTAAGGAGGCATATACAAGGAGAGCTAATGCGAGGAGCGTTGGGATCCGAAAATTTAGATCTAGGAGACTTCTGTTAGCTTTAGAGAACTTAGAATTTAGGCGGCCTGACTAGCGAGTTCAATGCTTAGAACGTTTTTCCGCTTTGTTTCTGCGATTCTCTGTCGTTTAACAATCTCCTATTCATCCTGTTTTCAGTGAAATTCTGTATCTCAATTCATCTTATTCAATGAAACGCATTAGTGAAATTTACTATCGATTTCTGTTCTCTGTTCTTTTTCATTTTCGTGTGCTTACGCAGATAATTCGGGATCTCTAGAAAAGTTAGGATTTCTTACTTACCTTAAACTTCTGAAATCGACTGTGTGAATTTCGGTTCCCACAAATGACAATATCATCAGATATTAGCCTACCAGATACAAATGCCGACTGGTTTGGGAACATTAGGTCTGGAAGAAAAGGATTAAGTCTCGTGACTAAAATCTTGAACATAATCTTGTAAAGAACCATACTGAGGCTTATAGGTTTAAGATCCACCATTAATACTACATTCTTCTTCTTTGGTATCAGGTGTAAAATTCAATTCGGAAGGAAATACACTGTTTACAAAAATCTTCTTTTCTCTTCTGATACTTTACTTCCAGCAATATCCTGATATTTTGTTTATGCAGATAATCCGGGACCTCTGAGAAAGTTAGAATTTCTTATTTTCCTTAAATTTCAGAAATCGACAGTGTGAATTTCGGTTCCCACAAATGATAATATCATCAGATATTAGCTTACCAAATACAAACGCCGACTGGTTTGGGGACATCAGGTCTGGGAGGAAGGGATTAAGTCTCGTGACTAAAATCTTGAACATAATCTTGTAAAGAACCATACAGACGCTTACAGGTTTATGATCCACCATTAATACTACATTCTTCCTCTTTGGTGTCAAGTGTAAAATTCCATTCCGGAGGAAATACACCGTTTACAAAAATCTTCTTTTCTCTTCTGATACTTTACTTCCAACAATATCCTGATACTGTTGGAAAAAAAATATGTTGTTATTCCATTGGATAACTTTCTCCTTTAATTTCAAACACTGCATCCTTCACTTCCTCATGAGTAACTTTGCTTGTCAAGAAACTGTTCAGGGCTTCAGAAAATTGAGGCGAAAAGTTTTAAAACGAGACCTTTTCATCTGATTGGTAAAAAGAAATAACAAATTTCTGAAATAATATGCAGCTATCTTCCCTTTTGACCTTCAGCTGGATGAGTCTTACCTTCAAATCCTACAATTGATCCAAACCATTTGATGCCCTTCTTGCTTTGCCGCCGCATGGAATATTTTTGGTTTCTTTCTCTATGTAGAACCCACTCCGCTTTGTTCTTCTGTTACCAGAAAGTCTCTTTATCCTTGTAAACCTGGATCATCTGTGAATTCAACCCACAAATCTTCTCATAAGATGGCTGGTTTTGTTTGTACTCATTCTCCAACTGACTTTGAAAATTATTCTCTCTCTTTTGAAATATGAGTGTTTTCTTTCTTGCATCTTCTTAAAGTTCTTATACAACTCTGAATTTTGTCTGCAACATGGATCCAATGATCCTTTGATCAGGCCCATTCCAATCTCTTCCAATAGCTTCCTTCACCAGTGGTTTTTGCAGCATTCTTTTGTCAAATCTAAAAGATCCCCAGAAAGATTTCTTAGTAGCGAAAAGTTTGAGAAGAACATGTTTGTGGTCTGAGCCACGCTTATCCAGAAAAGTCTTGTTAGACGCCGGGAATGAATCAAACCAAAGCTTATTACCAAAACACCTATCTCACTCTGATTGGATCCATATATTACCTCTTTCCCACTGTTAGTGAAACCATTTCCTGTTCTCGGTAATTCTTGCATCCCACAACCCTTCAACATATCTGAGAAAGGCTAAAATGATAGATCACTTCTTCTCAGACCTCCTAAACGATAGATCACTCTTTTCAGATCTCCTATTTACTCTTCCTTGATCAGAATTTCGTTGAAATTCCTTAGGACTGTCCAGATTTCATTTCTTTGACTCCCTACTCGCAAAAGTCTTTCCCAAACCTTTTGGTGTTCTGATACATGTGGATGACCATCTACACGAGATACGAAAAACTGAGCATTTCCTATCTTTACTTTCACATCCAATATATTCTTATCATCAACTATGATATTTACTTCACAGCATATCTTCCAAAAATAGCCAGCCCTCCACATTTACCAACTGGATTAACCTTATATACAAAGTCATATTCCAATCATTCGTGTATATCTACAACCAGATTTCTACAATTTATCGTCTCCATAAGTAAAATACTCTCAGGAAAATCGTCCCATTTGTACTCATTCATGATTGTGTTTTGTGAAGCAAATAAAATATTTTTGTAATGACGACAACTGAAATGATCAAAGGTGAGAACAGTGGCGGACCCAGCCCAAAATTTAAGGGGTGTCAACAATTGGGTTTGGCCCAGAATGAAAGAAAAAATAAGTAAAAAAGGTGCAGAACATTGAATTGAACACAGGTTAGGTGGGTCAAATGAGAAGAATCTTAGCCGAATGACCTACAGAATCGCACGTATGATATAACAAAACTGATGGAACTTAAATTTAACCTGTGTCAACTGACCCACTATTGCTGAACGTGGGTCCGCCTCTGGGTGAGAACCATAAGGCACAAATCTCTCTTATTCAATCTTATAGAACATCATTGTCTTAAGACCTTTGTAACTCAAATAAAGAACTCACTTTATTAAGCTCTTCAAAGGAAACACTCAAAAACCTTTGCTCTCAAACTCAATCTCTAAAACTCTTAAAGGTATGCAACACTCTTGCAACTCTTTATATAGAGATGATAAGTCCTAAACTCATTAGAACTATGTTTTCCTAATCCTAATACTCTTAGGATAACTATAACTTGTACTCCAAGTTAAGCTTCATGATTATCTTCAACATTTTCCCCCTTAATCTTGAAGTTAACATCTTCTACACCAACTAGCTTTCTCATCTCGTGAAACTTTGTTTTACCGAGTGCCTTAGTAAACATGTCGGCTTTCTGCTCTACACCTGGTACATGCTGAACCTCTACTTGATCATTCTCCACGCATTCTCTGATGAAGTGATATCGCTTGTGAATATGCTTACTACGTCCATGAAACACCGGGTTCTTTGTCAACGCTATCGCCGATTTGTTATCAATGCAAATCGTTACCTTCTTGCACGCCTGACCAGTGATCTCTTCCATGAGTTCTTGAAGCCATATAGCTTGCTTTGCAGCCTCAGTGGCAGCCATAAACTCCGCTTCACACGACGATAAGGCTACTGTCTCCTGCTTCTGAGAACACCATGTGGTAGGACACTGATTCAGGTAGAAGATGTGCCCTGTAGTGCTTCTCCCATCATCTTTGTCAATGTTATGACTACTATCACTGAATCCAGTTAGCTTCATCTTGTCTGCTCGTTTGTATGTAAGTCCGAATGATGGAGTGCCTTTCAAGTACCGGAGTATCTGCTTCAGCGCGGCTGCGTGTGATACTTTAGGTTCGTGCATGTAGCGACTTAATAAGCCAACACTAAATGCGAGATCAGGTCGCGTATGCAAAAGATATCGCAGACACCCTATATTTCTTCTGAACTCCTTCTCATCGATGCTCTGTTCTTCAGGTGCTTTTGACAAAACCAAACCTGCATCCATGGGTGTAAGAACCGCATTGCAATCATCCATACCTGTCTCTTGAAGTATACGTTTCGCATATCTCGTTTGAGTCAAGGTTATCCCATCTTTGTTTTGCACAACCTCGATCCCTAGGTAGTATGTAAGTAAGCCTAGATCACTCATCTCGAAGATCGTAGACATCTGTTTCTTAAACTCGCTGATCATCGTAGTGCTCGATCCGGTAATGAGCAAGTCGTCGACATATACTGCTACTAGGAGAAGGTTATCTTCTTTCTTTTTATGATACAGAGACGGTTCCTTCACACACTTGCTGAATCTTAACTTCTCGAGAGCTTTGTTTAACTTTTCGTTCCATGCTCGCGGAGTTTGCCTCAAACCATAAAGGGCTTTTTTCAACTTGTATACTTTGTTTTCGCTTCCTGCAACCACAAACCCTTCTGGCTGCATTACATACACATCCTCCTTAAGCTCACCATGTAAAAACGCAGTCTTGACGTCCAAGTGATGCACTTCCCACCCATAGCTAGCCGCAAACCCAATGATCAATCTTACTGTCTCAATACGTGCTACTGGTGCAAAGACTTCCTCGAAATCTATACCATGTCTCTGTATGTAACCTTTCGCCACTAGCCTTGATTTATACTTATTTATGCTTCCGTTTGAATTTCTTTTGACCTTGAATATCCACTTGAGTCCTATAGCCTTAGCATCTGCAGGAAGATCAACCAAGTCCCATGTATTGTTCTTGACAATAGACTCTATTTCATCTGCACAAGCATCTCGCCATACTTTTTCTTCTACTGCCTCAGTGAAATCAAACGGCTCCTCATTCAGAAGCAACAACAATCTCTCTCCCTCGGCTTCTGATAAACATATGTAATCACTCAAGTAGTTTGGCTTCTTGGTGATTCTAGTTGATCTTCTTAGATTTATCTCGTCACTGTAATCATCTTCTTCTTCAGACAAATCAACATCAACTTCTTCATCCTGTTTTTGTACCTCTGTTTCTTCTTCTTCATCTCTTATTCCCTGATTACCAAAGCTTCCAAACGTGATCTTGAACTTTCCTGGCTTGTCGTGACCTTTATTGTCGTTGCTCCAGTTCCATGTCTTGTGTTCATCGAACACTACGTCTCGGCTAACCACTATCTTCTTGTTGGTTGGATCAAACATCCTATATGCTTTAGAACCAGGTTCTGTCCCAAGATGCACCAAAGTTCTCGATCTATCATCTAGTTTTCTTAGATGTGGTGCATCAACCTTTGCATATCCAATACACCCGAAGACTCTGAGGTGTTTAACGCTTGGTTTCCTCCCTTTAAACACTTCGTATGGTGTCTGGTTCTTCAAGGTTCTTGTCGCTACTCTGTTTATGAGATAAGTGGCGTGGCGTATGGCTTCTCCCCAAAGGTAGTTAGGTATGTTCATGTGCTTTAGGATGCTTCTTGTCATCTCTAATAGTGTTCTGTTACGTCTCTCCACTACCCCGTTTTGTTGTGGCGTGTATGGAGCAGTCAGATGGCGTTGAATTCCTGAGGCCTCACAGAATCTTTGAAACTCGTTAGAGGTGAATTCACCACCTCTGTCAGTCCTTAGCGTCTTGATGCTTGTCTTAGCTTCTTGCTCAGCCATTATTTTGAAGTTTTTAAACTTCTGAAACGCGTCTCCTTTGTCTTTTAGCAGAACTGTCCACATGTAGCGCGAATGATCATCCACAAGTACAAATATATACTTGTTTCCTGCTGCAGTAGTTGGTGAAATCGGTCCACAAAGGTCAGCATGAACTAGCTCTAATACTTTAGAAGCACGAAAACTGGTTGCCTGTGGAAAAGCTTGTCTTGTTTGCTTGCCACACAAACATGAGCCGCATATTTCTTTTTCAACATCTATCTGAGGTATCCCAAGGACCAGCTCCTTTTGTATCATCAGTTTCATAGAATCAACTCCAATGTGGCCTAACCGTGAATGCCATCTTGCAGAATCACTCTGTATTTCTAGCTTTAAACACTTGTCATCGCCTATCTCCATAAGAACCTTGTAGAGTCGGTTCCTCGATCTGCTTGCCTTTACAATCAGTTTTCCATTCTTATCGTGAAGAGTAAGGTAATCTCCTCTCATCCTCACGTCACATCCAGCTTCCGTGGCCTGACCAAGACTGATTATATTGCTTCTCAGATTTGGCAGAAAGTATACATCAGACAGGAGCTTCTTCTCACCGGTTTGAATAAGATGGATCCTTTTCCTTTAATTTCTATCCTTGAATCATCACCAAATCTTACTTTTCCTGTAATTGTCTCGTCGATGGAGCTGAAGTAGCTTTTGTTTCCTGTCATGTGATTGCTGGCCCCGTTGTCGAGGTACCATATCTTATCTCCATCCATACTTGACTCGAACTCTTTTGGTTTCACGTTTCTCTCATTAAGATAGACCACTTCGTGCATCATCAATGCATCTGCCTCCTGTGTATCATCTTCTTTGGTCTCTTGAACCTCTGATAACTTTAGCACTCTATCTGGACAGGTTGCAGCGAAGTGACCGATCTTATCGCATCGGAAACACGTCACTCGTGAAGCGTCTCTGCTATCCCAATACCCGCGACCTCGTCCTCTTCCTCTATAGTTACCTCGTCCTCCTCTACCTCTTCCTCTGTTCTCATTGTTGTAGTCACGTGGAGCCTCAGTGTTGGAGTACATCAATTTGTTTTGTTGATCCTGTGTCTCTTCTAGCGCTGAATTGACTCTCTCTTCGTATGCTTTCAGACGTCCCACAATATCTTCAAAGTTTGAGGTATTTAGATTAAGGAGTTGCTCTAACGATGCAACTATATGTATATATTTTTTGCTTGGTAGAGACGATAGAAACTTTTTAACCATCTTTGGTTCAACAATATCTTCTCCTAAGGCTGTTGATCTTGCTGAGAGTTCAGTGAGTTTCCCAACAAACTCATCAATTGTGTCGCTATCTTTCATTCTCAGACGATCAAACTCTGTTTTGCAAGTCTGTAACCTTGCTTCCCTTACTCTGTCGGCACCAACATAACGAAACTTAACTGCATCCCATATCTTCTTTGCCGTAGTCAGATTCCCAATTTGAATAATTAGGGTTTCTGGTATTGCTTGGAATAACAGAGCGGTTGCCATAGTGTTTTTGTCGACCTCAGTTGTCTCTGTCTCGACTACTTCCCAAACCTTGTGAAGCTGGAGTACAACCTTCATTCTAATTGCCCAGACTGTATAGTTGGTTGCTGTCAGCATAGGGCACTTGAATGATGAGCCTCCTACTTCCTTAGGTTTATTAACAATTGTCGAAAGATCTCCCATGGTTCACGAACCTGGCTCTGATACCACAATATTGTCTTAAGACCTTTGTAACTCAAATAAAGAACTCACTTTATTAAACTCTTCAAAGGAAACACTCAAAAACCTTTGCTCTCAAACTCAATCTCTAAAACTCTTAAAGGTATGCAACACTCTTGCAACTCTTTATATCGAGATGATAAGTCCTAAACTCATTAGAACTATGTTTTCCTAATCCTAATACTCTTAGGATAACTATAACTTGTACTCCAAGTTAAGCTTCATGATTATCTTCAACAAACATATGATATACAAAATATAATACACCCAAACACACTTATATAAGTTTTATAAGCCTTGATTATGAAGATATTGGAAAATATATGAGTTCAAATCACTTAAACTATGCTTGCGATGGTGATTCAGATTTCACTAAGTCTCTATAATAATGTTTCTTCACAGCTTCAGTTACATCCACAACAACTGTCATACCTTTAGGAATCACAACCAAATCCCCTGCCATTAACTCTAAGGCTACTTCTTCTTCTTTGTGCTGCTTGTCAATAGTTACTTTCACCTTCCCTTCCAAGAAGTACATCGTCTCTGTCTTCTTAAACGTCCATGGAAATTTGCATGGAATGCTTTCCCATCTGCTAAAGCATTCAAGGACATAAGCTTAGGAGCCACCAGAGAAAAAGAGACATTGTTTGAGTAAAGAATAACAAAACTGTATTTGTCTCAGGCATAACCATGGTTTTAATATTTTGTTATAATATTGTGAATACCAACAGATTCTTGCACCAGGATATTAAAGCTATTGTTGGTGTCTTCCCACTACAATTTTATTCATAATTAGCTGTTGTGGAGGGTTTTTTGAATCTTCCACAAATTGAATGAATGTCTAATCTTCAGTTTCAAATTAGTTAGATTGGCATTTTATTAAGACTGGAAACCCGTGACCAAGTACTGATAAAAACCGTTTAGGTTCTTCACATTGTTATTGGTTCTGTTTCGGGTATTAAACAATATCTGAGCGGCTACTTTAGTGATCCAAAAATATAAGTGTATGTTATAGTTTAAGGTATTGGCGTGGGTATTTTAAGTATATTTTGAATACGTTTTTTATCAGGAGTATATTTCAGTACTTTGAATTTTTTTTTTGAAGATAAATTTGGGTTTTCCTATATGTGTAGAGGTGGGCGTTCGGGTACCCATTCGGGTTTTGGTTCAGTCCATTCGGATTTCGGGTTTTCGGGGTCAAAGATTTCAGCACCATTCGGGTATTTATAAATGTGGGTTCGGGTTCGGTTCGGATCTTTGCGGGTTCGGTTCGAGTTCGAATAACCCATTCAAATTATTTTTAAAATTTTAAAATTCATTATATACTTTAAATTTTCAAAATCTATAAGAAAGATAATATATTACATATAAATTTTAATAACAAATATGTCAAAATACCTAAATTTAACATATATATTAGTTTTCTTTGAATATTTGGATAGATAATCAATATATATTTAACTATTTTTGGTGTTTTTAGTATACTTTAGCGATTTAAACATTTACTTTTTACTATTTTCATATATTTTCTAGTATTTTAGAAAACTTAAAGGTATCTTATATATTTTGAATGTTTTTAATATAAATTATATCTAAAAATAATTTATATATTTAAGTATATAAAACTATTTCGGATATATTCGGGTACCCGAAATACTTCGGTTCGGATCGGGTTCGGTTTCGGTTTTTTAAATACCAAAATTTTGAACCCATTCGAAATTTAATCAATTTTGGTTCGGGTTCGGTGCTACTTTTTCGGATCGGGTACGGTTCGGTTTTTTGGATTCGGATTTTTTGCCCAGTCCTATGTGTGTGTGTATATATATATATATATTTTTTTTTTTCAGGTATATTTTTGGTAATATATACTCTAACTGAACTATATTTACTAAGTTTCGACTGTTAAACAGTTACGAAAGACTCAGAACAAACTGAAACCGAAACTGATAAGTGATATATTCAAAATGGCCCAAAATTCCTATATCCGATATATTCAAAACCATTAATTTTTACCCGAAACTGATTTGAATAACCGAATACATTTGCCTAATCTCAGTTATCAAACATAAAATTAAAACAGCCAACATTCCACACAGTGCCGTCCCAAACTTTTATGACGCTTGAAGCCTGTCAAGGATATGTGGCCTTTATAAATAAAATTGCCAATAAAAAGTGTATGGAATGGTTTTGGCATTGGTCGAACTAGGGACAAGAAAATCTAACTTATTTTCCTAAAGCATTTAAGCTACATACAATTTTGGTTATTGTGGTCTATATTTTATTTTTATATTTTGTGGCCTGAAGCCAATGCTTCACCAGCCTTAGGAGAAGGACGGGCCTGATTCCACACATCTTGACCTCTGTGGGGACAGCAAAGCAATTGGTTGTTAGTATTTTTTTTGGTAACAATTATTAATATTTTTGATATAACTTTTTTTGCTTATCGATTTTCAGGAAAATTTTCGGGTCTTAGATATATTTTTAGATTTTCAAACATATTTTGAAAGTAAAAAATATCCGATTCAAATCATATTCAAAAAGTTCCAGTATTAAACAGTTATGAAAATAGAAACCGAACCAACTTGGGACAAAACTGAAACACTCTACCCTTTAAGGGCCTGACTGGTATAACCGCAGCGGTTGCGGTTGCGGTTGCGGGAGTTTGCGGGTGCGGGTGGTTGCGGTTTTAAGCGTTTTTTAGAGATTTGTACGACTGGTATAGCTGTTAGAAATTGTTGCGTTTACGGGACTCTTATGACTGGTAAACTACAAAACGCAACATCTGTTAAATAATAATTTAACAATATTTACATTTTATGTAATTATAAAAATATTAAAATTCATAATAATATGATAAATATAAAATTTATATTTATAAAAGCATATTATTCAATTTAAAAAATTTATAGAAAATATTTTAGTTTTGAATTTTATAATATAAATTGAAATATAATATGAATACATTTTACAATTTCTATTATTTCAATTGAAAAATTTTATTGGATATTTTTAGTATTATTTTTATTTATTCTGTTTTTAAAGAAAAAAAATTTACCCTCCCGCAACCGCCCGCAACCGCAAACGCTAGCTGGAATCAGCTTTTGATTTTAAGAGGTTCGGAGCGGTTTGAAGCGATTTGTAGCGTTTTCTGTGATTGTTTCGAAACGCCAACAACCGCTATAAACCACAAAAGCTGCGTTTGCGGGTGGTAGCAGGAAAACCAGTCGGCACCTAAATGTGAAACCAGTCAGTGCTTACCCCAAACCAATTTGTATATCCAGATACAACTAAACCTTAATCTTTGTTACCAAAGATAAATTTCATATCGTAAGAGTAATTCTTAATGATGGAAACTTTTTTTGTTTTTTCGAAAAATATTAACTTGCTACGTAAAATCAACACCAAAACACCCAAACTCTACTAAAAAGAGAACATAAACTTTTTTTTTGTTTTTGTTCTATAAATATACACCATTGAAACAAATATGGATATCAATGAAGAGAACAGAAACTTAGAAGAGTACAGAAAACACTGACATAGGCCAGGAAGCAACCCCGAGTTCAACAAGCTTTGCATCCGAAGGTTGTTTCAAGATCTTGACTCCATGAATATCAGTGGGAATCGCAGGAGCGAACACCGAATCACAATTTGGTTCCATAGTTGAATTGATACTCAAACTAAATGAAGAACAACGACGAAATTAATATGTGTGGTTGGTAGAGAGTTCTTGACATGTATGTATATACGTATTATGGTTGCGTAATATAGACGTAGTAGGGCACATTTCCGAAAATGATATCAGGGTTACATTTAAAACGTTTTTCGGTGTAAGCATTTTGTGTACATAATATTGTATATCTATAAATTAATTATATTCAAAACATAACAAGTGAAATAAAGTTCTAAAATAACTAGCGTTAAAATTACAAATTTGATATTATAAAACAATGATTTTGAAAACTTCTGCCTAGATATAAGATCCTAATTATATATATACTAATAAGTAGTAACTGGGTAATACACATGCGGGTATAATCTTTTTACGATTACTTATATGTTTATATATTTTAATTGAAAACCAGTATAATTATATATGAAAAATCATCTAAATATATACGCTTATTATAATGTTGAAATTTTGGAGTCACCCACATATTAGAAATACTTTTTCATTTTGGTAAATATCTTTATACAAATGTTTTTGATTGATTAATATTTAATAATAAATTATTTTATATCTTATTTTCACTTTATAATATAAAATATTATTTCACGATAACAACACAATATAAAAAAGAGCTATCTTATTTTTTAAAATATGTTTGGATTTTTGAAAATTTTATTAGACATTTTATAATTAATTATCTTATATAAAATTTAAATCTAATATTATTAATATAAATTTGATTTTTAATTATATAATAAATTATATATAAAAATTCATTAAGCGTAGCATTGACTTTAACCTCAACTTTTAACATGAGAACCCAGATGCAAAAAATCACTTCACAAATATATATATATCTAATATTATTAATATGAAATTCGTTTTAGTTACATAATAAATTATATGTAAAAATTTATTAAATGTATCATTTGTTCAAATTTATCTTTTTCGGAAATCTTCCTTATCGTCTAGATTTTCATGTTTATTCTGAAAACTTTAAATTTATCTTCCTTTCCATTTATCTTCTACGAATACCAGATAAACCATCATTGTGGTTTAGGTTCATTTTCGTCTAAAATCGTAATTGTGATTCTGTCGCAGTTTAGACCTTCTCGGGCTATACAATGTGGTTTGGGATAATGAAAACCAATCTAATGATCGTAATAACAATGGTGTCAAGTTAATCGGTATTGGTTTATATGATCGATCTGAAACTATACGAGAAATCAAGTCGTTACTATTTTTATCGTAAAATTTAAACGGGCAACCCAATCGAGATGAAACAAGAGATAATTCGGTAAAGACTCGAAAGAGTAAGTTGTGAAAGCAAGACAAGCGAAGGACGTGGTCTCGTCATCGCCTAATGGCCGCCTGGCAAGGAGGAAGTGTGGTCGCCTCATGGCGACAAGGCAAGGAGTTGGAGTCGTTGGTTGACTCATTGTGACGAAGAGGAGTTGGAGTTGTCGACTCATGGCGAGGAGGAGGAGTGTAAGTCATCGAATAATGGCGATAAGGAGGAGTTGGGGTCGTCGACGAGGAGAAGTTGGAGTCGTCGACTCATCGCGACGAGGAGGAGTTGGAGTCATCGACTCATCGCGACGAGGAGGAGATGGTTTGGTTGCTTGTTGGTGAGAAGTAAGAGAGAAGCCGAGACGATGAGAAGTTAGGATGCGACGGTTTCTTGTTTTCTCGTATTTCCGGAAACTCATTTGTTAAGAGATCGAGTAATCTTTCCCAACAACTCGTTGCTTGATTCATACAAGGTTTTACTTCTCATGCTTTCTCTTTTTCTTTAGAGAAGAAAGATTCATCGGAATCTTTCAAGCATTGATTCCTTCATGACCGATTTTGATCTTAGCAAACGTAATGTGAACCACCATTTTAGGAGGACAAGAAGATGTGTCTTGAATCCATGGTTCTGTCCAAACATTCGTGTTGAGTCCCAATTGTATAGTCTTCTGCAACCCCATCTTTAAAAGTAGTTTTGCAGCCATAATACTTTTCCAGCCAAAAAATGGTGAGTGATAAGTCTGGTATTCCTTTAGTATTGTCCTTTGAGAACTCGAGCAACGAGAGAAGATGAAAATGTATGAGTCTCCATAATTGTTTGGCCAAAAAGGTCATATTGAAATCATGGAGATCCCGAAACCCAAACTTCCCAGTTCATAAGGGATGTAAATTTTATCAAATGCGATCCAGTGAAAACCTCTACCATCTTGTTTTGAACTCCACTAAAAGTTAGAAATCATACTTTCTAGTTTATCAACATTGTCTTGTGAAAGCAGAAAACATAACACCACATATGTCGGTATATCTTGAGCCACATATTTTATTCATACATCTTTTCCTTCCTTGGTAAGAAGTTTTGCTGACCATGAGTTGGTCCGTCCATAATTTACAAAAGAAAATACATTAATCATTGAACCACATATGTGCTTTGGAAGTCCTATGTAGACTATCTAATGAAATGCCCAAGACTTCTTTAATTTCTGTCTAGAACCACTTTATTTCCAAATACTTTACTGCATGCTTCTTTTTACAGGTTTCTTGCGTCTGGCTTCGTCGATTAGCAGAGATCCTTCCACCTTCTTGATCCTACTCTCTCACCACACTTCGCATAGGTTTTTTAAGTAGACTTAAAAACGAAAATCTGAAAATTCAACCAAATATTCTATATCATAACTCAAAAAATAACTCAGAATAACTATCATAAGATAGTTTTGTTTATTCTTTTTGAAAATTGTCGACCAGCTATCATAAGATTAGGTATCTGATTTAACGATTAAATTCTTAAATAATTTTTTGCTAAACTCTTAAATATATTTTTTTATTTTGGTTATTAACTACCCATAAAAATTTAGGTATTTTTTCTACGGCAGAAATAGACTTCCGACAACAGGACAATAACAAGTTGAAGAAAATCGACCCAGAGGACAAACAAAGCAAAAGGTGTGGATGCTATTCTAGTACTCGTGATCGATGACACGTCACATATTTTGTTTTTTTCCCAAGCACTTGTCATTTTCCAATAAATATGATTTTTATAGGACTGTTATAGAGGTCGTACAAAAAAAAGAGAGGACAATAAAACAGAAATCTGTAGAGGACTATAATAGGAAAACAATTTTTTTTTAACAAATAGGTGAATTGGCGGGATTGGCTATATAGCTATATTAGACAGCTAAATAAAAAATACTAGATAAAAAATACTAGATGTTTTGTCTGCATATACAGACATAATTCTTTTATATATGCTTTGATGGAAATCTCCCAAAGAATACATTTTAAAATTGGTACTTAATAAGCGTTGCATCGAATGAGCCCGAAAACAAGAAATGATCAAAGGACGTGGGTCGAAAGGTCATACAGAAGTTACGAATGCCTTCTGAATTACCATATAACAATCTCCTTTGGATATGACACACCAAGTTTGATTGAGTTATATTGATGAATATTACACAAAACAATCATAAAAGTTTTGAACAATTGATATGACACACCATAATCGAAAACAAGTTTGAAAAACACTTTCAAAGTTTCAAAAATATAAACTCAACTCTTATTCATTTTAATAGATATTACAACTTATTTATAATAGAATTAAACTTTCTCGAAAAGCTAGATATTTAATAGTCTATGAAATCACGAAACAATGCATGGAAGAGAGAGAATATTCTTTTTTTTTTTGAAATTCGGAAAAGGTTAGACCCGACTATATTAAAGACACAAACCTAACCCTCGGGTGGAGGTACAACCCACGGATATGCCCTTTCTTAGGCATTCAAATGGACCAAAAGCAATATCCCATATTCGTGTGACCAGCGGGGCTCGAACCAAGATTCGCCGTATTAGGTTGAGAGAGAGAAGTTTTCCATGTAATTTAATCTCCAATTTTCGTCACTCTTCTTGGACAGCAAATAAACCACTTGTTTATGAATTTTTTGGGCTTGTAATTTGATAAAAATGGGCTGCTTATATTAGTTAGCATCATGGATCAATTTATGAATGTATTCCATGTCCATAACTTCATAAATCTGCCCAAGATCACATCATACTCCTCCTCTTTAAAAAGATTTGTCTTCAAATCTTTATCTCCGAAGAAAGAAAAACTTGAACACACACTTCTCAAACGATCTAGCAAATTTGTAAAACAGAAATAACTTTTTTTTTGTAGAAGATGGATATATGAAAATGATGGATAACAGAAGTGAATACCGGTTTTATAGTGGCTCTGATACCAAATGATGAGAACCTCCCAAGGAATACACTCTGAAATTGGTACTTGATAATCCTTGCATCGAAAGAGCCCGAAAGCAAGAAACGATCAAGCAATGTGGGTCGAAAGGTCACACATAAGTTTCGGATGGCTTCTGGTTTACCTTATAACAATCTCCCTTGAATATGACACACCAAGTTTGATTGAGTTTGATTGAAGGATATTACACACCAACAATCATAAAAGTTTTGAACAATAAATATGACATACCACGATCGAAAACAAGTTTGAGAAACACTCTCAAGATTCCAAAAATATAAACTAAACTCTTATTCATTTCAATAGATATTACAACTTATTTATAATATAACTAAAATTGCTCACAAAGCTAGATATTTAATAGTCTAGGAAATCACAAAACAGTGCATGGAAGAGAGATAATTTTCTTGAAATAAGCATTCCTTGTTGCAAGAGAGAGAAGCTTTCCATACAATTTAATCTCCAATTTTTGTCACTCTTACCACTTGTTTAAGAAACTTTTTGGCTCGTAACTTGATAAAAATGGGTTGTACATGTTAGTTAACACCATGGATTAATTTCTGAATGTATTCAATGTCCATAACTTCATAAATCTGCCCAAGATCACATCATGCTTATCAATAAATGTATTATAAGTTTAAAGATCAGAAATTTTAAATAAAAATTAAATTTGAACTATTTTATGATTTTTTAAAATTTCTTAATTTTTCAATTTTATTGGTTTATAAACATTATTTTGGATAACAACATTAATATTTTTATTTTAAAATATGTTGTTATCCTTAACCAGTTTCTATTATATTAATTTATAAAAAGTTATCTAATTAAATAAACTAATATATAATTGTTAGTATAAAATAACGTTAGTAACCAATTCTTGGAGTTACCAAAACCTACAAAAACTCAAAATAAATCAGAATCATAAGAATATTAAATCAAACCTAACTTTGCATATTAGGTTTGGAAAAAGAAGAATTGAAGAAGATGAACTCGACGTATATACTATATTCGGTGAACGAAATAGTATACTATATATTTTGTAATGTAACTATTTATGTAAGGTTATCATACTATTTGGAATATATTTCTATATTATTTCTTAAAAATGTAATAATATGGTGATTGTCAATATTTGAAAACGGGAGAAATTGTTTATATCTCAGATGTGGATTGAAATTTTCGGGTTAAGATATAGTTTTATCATCTGGGTTGAGTTTCACTAACTCACTCTCGTTACTCTATTACTTTTATTAGTGATATGACCCCATCTATGTTGTAAATTTGTAATGTCAGTCTATTCTTTTCAATAATATAGTAGTACAACATTCACATATATAACATTGCTACTAAAATCCCTTGAATTATTGAATGATTTAGTGCCTAGTACACTCTAAAGTAGTATACTATATCCACCATGTAGTATAGTATTATGATCCTGGTGAATATCATTATTTGAAAACGGGAAAAACTGTATATCTCGGATGTGGGTTGTCTTTTCGAGGTTAGGGTTTAATGTTATTATCTGGGTGGAGGTTTCATTAATTCACCCTCGTTACTCTGTTACTTGTATTAGTGATATGACCACATCTATGTCGTAATGTCAGTCTATTCTATTCAATAATATAGTAGTACAACATCCATATAACTTTGCTACTAAACTCTTCTGAATTATTGAACGAGAAATAAAGTTCAGTTCCATGTACAATATAAAGTACTATACTATATCCACCATGTAGTATAGTATTCTGAACCTCGTGAATGTCATTATTTGAAAACGAAAGAAACTGTTTATATCTCAGATGTGGATTAACATTTCCATGTTAGTGTTTAGTGTTATCATTTGCGTGGAGGTGGCCTTTCAAAATAATAAACCCTATATCATAATCACTAAACCATAAACTTAAATATAGATCCTAAATTTAAATAGAATGAGAAAAATGAATGTGGTGTTACACAAATCAATGGATTACACTATTTATCAAACTATTTTTTTATCATCTTTCACATGTTTACTGAAAACAGTAAACCATATGTGGTTTGTATGTGTGTGATGTGGTCTCATTTAATTTAGATGATTTGGTTTGTATTTGTATAATGTGGCTTCATTATTAGCCATATTTAATTTGGGTGATGTAGCATTATCTTTTTCCTTTTATGTAGTGTTTTTTCTTCCTCTTAGGTAGCTTTCCTTTCTTCTTTTCCATGTTGTTTCCTTGGTTACCGAAGACCTGGTCGAGTAAGGGGTATAACCGAATGAAATGAAGCATATTTATTAGTTACTTAATACTGTCAAAGTCATGCACTTGATTAACATTCCAAACATAACTATTTCGCAAATTCTCCCAAAAAATAATTGTTGGCCGAAGAGATGAGACATGAACGGACCATGTAATACCCCTAAAAAAATCAAAACATGTGGTTATGTTATGCCAAGACAAAATAAAGTTTCACGTGCAGTTGGAAACAGAGAAATTAAACTTTGGTTTACAAAAAAACAGAGAAATTAAACAAAACGAAAAAAAAATAGAGAGGTATCAAGATGGGCTGCACTGGTCTTATCGATTCAGCCAGTATCAATATTTACCGGCCGGTGCTTACAAGAACATCAAACAAACCCTACACGAGAAGAAGACTATCGATGGCTGCGATTCGAGCTGAGTCAATGGCTACTGAAAAATTAGGGATCTTTGTCGAGAAGAATCCTCCCGAGTCCAAACTCACCCAACTAGGTGTTCGTAATTGGCCCAAGTACGCCCTTCTCCCTCTTTAGTTCTTGATTCGAAGCCAATTGGTACATACAATCATCAAAGATTTATCCATTTTTCTTGTCTGGAAAAGATGTCTTTTAAGCTTTTTTTATTGTTGTTACCATCTCTTGGTTTTGGTGGGCGACATGATGGAACAGGTGGGGTTGTCCTCCAAGCAAGTTTCCATGGACTTACGATGCGAAGGAGACTTGTTTCTTGCTAGAGGGGAAAGTGAAAGTGTACCCTGATGGGTCCGATGAAGGCGTGGAGATCGAAGCAGGCGACTTTGTTGTTTTCCCTAAAGGAATGAGTTGCACTTGGGACGTCTCTGTTGCTGTTGATAAGCACTACCAATTCGAGTGAATGGCTATTTACTTCTGCTCCGCATATTGGTGATATGTTTGATATTGCTTCACTGTCTTTGTATGTTGTGGATACTTAATTTTTTGTGTCATGTATCAGTCTATGCATTGCTGGGATTTGTTTGCTTCGATATCTAAAGTGATTTCTCGTAATGTAATCTCCTGTTTCTGGCACTAACAAAGAAATTGTGCCAACACTTAGCCGTGCTCTCATTTGGAACATGCTTCCAGCTTGACCACTACCACCAGTAGTGTCCTTGCCATGTTGCTCTGTACAATAGGATCTAAACAGAACCTGAAAAAGAAACAGAAGCATCAGACTAAACGAGCTGCACAAATTAGACTAAATAGAAACATCATACTAAATAGAAGAAACAAAAGTAATGAAAAACTCATTGTGGTAACTTACCACAAAGCTCCATTGAGCTTGTGTTTTTTTTTTCCCTTGTGGGAGCACGTAGCAAAGCATCCTCGCAGGTAGTCAGCAGACAAGTGTGTGGAATTAATAAATTTGTGTTGGATCACGCGTGGACCTATTTGGGTAATGTGATTGCAGGAAGGCGTTGAATTTCACCAATTAGGTGGTGAGCTCTTGCAACAACATGAGGACTGCAAATACCAATTTAGGTGAAATGGTCTCATGTTGGCCACCGTTAGGATTTATCCTCGATTCTTGTTGTTTGCTCTTATTTTACTGGATGTTCTAGTTAAATGTTTATGCTTAGGTCCAAATCACTTTGCAGAGATCCGTATAATATGGTAAGCTCTTTCTCATTTATTACTTCAATTGTCTTTGTTGGTTATGTGCATTGTCTGTGTTTCACCTACGGGTCTGAAGTGCCTAATTCAGAAACTTGTCTTCAGCACTTTGTTGCTATAGGAAAATATGCGAAGTTATCTAGAGCACTGAAATGATCACTTCATGAAAGGTGCATCTTGCACATTGATGCTCTAGGAAAGCTGTTATATTTAGGTTTTAGTGTTTTGAAGCCCTTTAGTGCTATGATTTCTAGGGTACAAGAAATCTCTATATATAAGTCTCTAACCTAATTTCCTCAAAGTTAAGCCCCAAATTAAGATCTGAAAAATCAAAAGATCGAGAAAAGAATAGAGCAGAGAAAAGGGAAGACAAAAGAAACTCCACAAAATCTAGAGAGAGGCAAGCAAAAGGTTCAAAGGCAGTCAGGAAAGACCTGAAGTCTGAGCAAAGGACAAGAAGGAGACAAGAGAGAAGTAGTCAGAGAGTGAGAAGCTACCAAAGACAAGAGAAGAAACAAGTTCGAGTCTTTGTGTTCTTAGAATATATTGGTATTGTACTCTCTTTCTGTAATCTCTTTAGTCATTCTCGAAGAAGTGAGAAGTGACTGGAACTTGTAAGTTTTACTTGTTAGTGGAAGTTGTGGGAGAGAGATCCCACCCCAGAAGTACCGTAATGAAATTGGGTGAAAAATCTTGTGTCTTTAAGTTTCCGTTATTCATCACAAAGATCCAAAGCTTTAACACTCAAAAGAAAAGGTGTATGGGTAAACCTAGCAAAGTGTATCATAACTAGCAAGTGATAGCTGTTGGTGATACAAAGTCCAAGTAAGTTGGAAGATTTTCCCTAGCAGTCTTACTTTTGAATTGTCTTACTTTTGAATTGTCTAACTTCTTGTTGTTAATTTTCTTATAGGTGATTGATGAGGGCTTGAAAAGTTCGACACAATTTTATTTAGATCTAACCACGGATTTGACACGAAAATTTATTGTCTAACTCTAAACAGACACAAAAAAAATTATGATCAAATCGTGATTTTTTTTGCCCCGAAAACGTGACTAAATTGTGCTTGTGTGACCACTATCTGTCACATCTTTTTGGTTAAGAACGTATAACCACGATTTATTTTCATGACTTTTTGTTGGTATTTTCTGATGACGTCACGAAATATTAGTCATAGTCACAGTCAAAATAGTTGCAATATGCGATTTTTCTAAATATGCACGTTTTCTTTCAATTGTATCAAGAAAGAGAATATATTCACGTAGTAGACTAGTCATCTCAACAGTTGGATCAATACCATAAGAAGCCGAAAAGAGACTCAAAGAGAAATCTCAGAATCGGAACAACGGGTTGATCTAGACAATGCTGTCGTGTTAGTATCAGTCATCATATATAATATATGTGGCTGACAATTCTCATGTCCCTGTAATATATAAACACACACAGTACCAAATTATAATTTATTAGACCGACTCAAGAAATAAAATGGATAGAGTTGCAGGAAGAAAACTATGCAAAATCCGTTCGCAACTTTATAAATCTCGCTACTGCTTCCTCAATTTCATTTACTTCTTGTCCTTTTCTTTTTTAGGGTTCTTGGCACTCAAGGTCTCTAAGCCAAGAACCACTTCACGTCCTCATAACTTGGACACCTTCTTCACTTCTGTTTCTGCCATCACAGTATCTTCCATGTCCACTGTCGACATGGAAGTCTTCTCCAACACCCAACTTATCATCCTCACTATACTCATGTTTATCGGTGGCCCGATCTTCACCTCCTTTCTCAATCTCTACTTGTCCCATTTCACTAAATTCGTCTTTCCTCATAACAAGCTTAGACACCTTATCGCCTCTTTCAAGGCAGACCATTCGATCGAGGATCGCCGTCTTGACCAGGAAAATGTTACTCATCGTCACGAGATTCCTAGCCAGATCAATGAAAAGGCGTCTAAGTGCTTGTACTCGGTGGTTATTGGCTATCATCTTGTAACAAACATAGCTGGCTCTATGTTGCTTCTTGTGTACGTAAGCTTTGTTAAAACGGCAAGAGATATTCTTCGTTCCAAAGAAATATCACCTCTCACCTTCTCTATCTTCACAACTGTATCGACTTTCGCAACATGCGGATTTGTTCCCACGAATGAGAACATGATCATCTTTCGCAAGAACACGGGTCTCCTCTGGCTCTTAATCCCTTTAGTATTTATGGGGAACACTTTGTTCCCTTGCTTCTTGCGGTTGCTAATATGGGGATTAAGTAAGACCACAAAATGTGAGGAGTTTGGTTTTATTCTCAAGAACCGCAAGAAGATGGGGTACTCTCATCTAGTCTCCGTTCGTCTTTGTGTTTTCCTAGGATTGACGGTGTTAGGGTTTGTTTTGATACAACTTCTTCTCTTCTGCATCTTTGCTTGGAACTCGGAGTCTCTTTCAGGAATGAATTGGTATGAGAAGTTGGTTGGATCGTTGTTTCAAGTGGTAAACTCGAGACATACTGGAGAAACAATTGTCGACCTCTCCACACTTTCCCCTGCTATTTTGATACTATTCATCCTCATGATGTGAGTAACTTCAGTTCTCTTCTCATATATATCGATGCATTTGCATGGACTCAAAATATTTAGATCTAACCTCAATCATTGACAGCCTAGAAAGTTGGCTGACTTTTCAATACAAAAAATATCAAACGTACAAAGTTTGTAAATAACCAAAATATATAAATTTTAAATAGTTTAAATACCTATAGCTACGTTATAATTCTAGGAGATTAGTGTTGGCTTAGATAATACTAATAGCTTAACAATTGACTCCTTTTTGTGGAGTTTAATTATTTTCTCACTACAAAAAGAGAAATGTAGGTAAGTTTGTCAAGTTTTCCCCAAAAATGTTAACACTGGAAACATAGAAAAAAGGTTAAAATTCTCGTTAGTCAAGACATTATTAGTATAATGAAAAGAGTTAGTTACCTAAGTGTTATGTTGAAGTCCTTTATAATTAGACGTATGTCACGTAACTGGAATATCTTCACTAAAAGGATACAAGAGAATGTGGTAGGCAGCATATATGTCCAGTAAAAAGTGTCGCTTCAAGGTAGTGGAGAATGTCACAGCATTCCAATTCATCATATGCACAAAGCATCTATTTTTACCCAGAAAAATGTTATCTTATGTTCTAAAAAAAAATTCGTGCGTTGGTAAGGTACCTTCCCCCATACACTTTATTTATGCCGTTCACCGTAAAAGAGAAGAATAAAACAGAAAATGATTCCGGATATGAAAAGGAAGGAAAGAAAAGTGGGCTCTTTGTGTCACAACTTGCCTTTTTGGTGATATGCATCTTTCTCATTTCTATCACCGAAAGGCAAAACTTACGACGAGATCCACTCAACTTCAACGTTCTTAACATCACTCTTGAAGTTATCAGGTATATTATCTCTATTATCATATTCGGGTTCGCTTCGTTTTTTTTTTTTGAACGGCTCTCTTCGTATTTCTCTAAAGATGCATAGATCCACCTATAAATCACAAAAGTGAAGTTTTCTTTGGATGAATTATCTTTTAATTAAAAAGCTAGCAAGAATAGCCCACCATATTAGTTACAAAAAGGCCAACAATAACTAAGAGCAATAGAATTAACTATGCACCTTTCAAGTCCCATATGATAATGTGTTAGACTAAGCATGGGTGTTACCCATCTCAGTTCGTACTAAGCATTTTAAGTTTTTGAGTTTACACTCTTAGGTCTCAGGTCTCATTCTAATTATTTACTAGTACAGATAAAGTTTTGATAATAACACTTAAGATTCGGTAAAAAAAGTTTACATCCTAAAGTTCATAAAGTAATTAAATACCATTTGAACTTGGATTATATCAGTTCAGTTCAGATATAAACAATCTGAGATCTGTCTCAGTTTTTGTCTCAAATCGTGTATTGATATGGGGCTCATGAGATAGATCTCACATAGTTTCATCTTGGTTTTCTTTTATTTTATTGTTCACAAAAAAATAACACTTTAAGTTCAGATATGTTTTGTATCACCTTACAAAATTTATTCGGTAACTTTACATTTTGGATCGGTTAACAGATCAGATTTTCAGGTTCATGTTCGGTTTAGATCTCGGGTTCCGGATTTTATGTCTATCCCTAAGTTAGACAATGAAGTAGATTAGGCATAGTCATGGTCAACCGATCGACAGATATGTGAGACTGATAAGATTAACACCATTATTCTTTTGCTAATATTTCGGCCTTGTGAAAGACACTTTCATATACTAAACAGTCTAAACTCCTAGACTATTAACTTCATGAAAAATCTATATACTTGTTAGTGAAACAAAAAGTTAAATATCATCTTGGCAGTGCATATGGAAATGTGGGGTTCACGACCGGGTACAGCTGTGAACGGCGCTTGAACGTCGGTGATGGTGGCTGTGAAGATGCAGGTTATGGGTTTGTAGGAAGATGGAGTTTCAGTGGAAAGATCATACTAATAGTAGTAATGTTTTATGGTAGGCTTAAGCAGTTCACAGCCAAATCTGGTCGAGGGTGGATACTTTATCCCTCGTCTTCTGACATATGATATATAATTAAAATAAAATAAATCTTGTATGTCTCTTTATGGGTGATTTACTATATAAGCTTTCGTATAGTTTGCAACTTTGCATAGATCGTTGATATCAGAAAAGTTAATGAAATAATGAAAAAACAATGCATGGAGTCCAATATCATCTTGGCTGTGGTAATTAATTCTTGTTAGAAGACAATAATATCAAACCAATGATTATTTCAACTTGACCGACATCAACTAATTAGTTATATTATTTTATATATTTGTATTCAGTATTAATAGACATCCTATCTATCATTGTTTATAAGACATAAGTTAAGACTCTCATTACCAGGGATCGGCACCCCGCGCAAGCGCGTTCTTTTGCTTTGTATGTTTGTTTTATCTATCTTATTAAAACAGAAGTACACATATAAAAATACCCTTAGTTTTCAAATTTAACTACACTTCTATGCCACTGAGAATTAAATTAAGTTCCCTATTTTAATGCTTGTCTTTTTTAGTTATATTAATGTGTTTCTTTTTCTTTCCTATTTTAATGTTTGTCTTTTTCAGTTAGATTAATGTGTTTTTTTTTTCTTTCCTATTTTAATGTTTGTCTTTTTAGTTAGATTAATGTATTTTGTCTTTTTATTCTTCAACAATTAATGATATTTTAAAGTTGTTATTTTTTGTCAACTTAAAGTTGTCTAAACTATTTGAAAATATAAAAAATAGTCAAAAGTAAACATATAAAGTAGATAAACAATAATCAAACACCAAAAATATTTAACATATATATTTATTCTTCATCCAAATATTGAAGTTCAACCTGTTTTTTAATTTTTAATTTAGATATTTTGGCTTACATTACTCAAATTTATATGTTTTGAGAAATTTAAAATATATATAAATTTTGAAAATTTTAAAATAATTCAAACGGGTTATTTGTATTCGAACCGAACCCGGAAATATCCGAATCAAACCGAAACCAAAATTTATAAATATTTGAATGTTGCTGAAATCTTTAAACTCTAGATACTCAAACTCAAATGGATTTTAACGGAATCAGTGGGTATCCAAATACACATCCCTAACGTAGTCAATATAAAACGATCAAGTATTACAAATACATCATTTAGTATAAATAAATAAAAATTAAAACAGAAAATTAATACCCGTGCGGTCGCACGGGTCAAGATCTAGTATCTCTTAAATGACATAGAGGATTTTGAATAGACATCAATCTAATAGAAATGAAGAAAACTTACTTCTGTTGCAGTGGACTGACCGCCCCAGGACCCACCTCTAAATATATTTTTTTCATTTTTTTAGTTTTTGTCAACTTTTTTTATTATTAATATGTATTATTAAATTTAAACTAGATAATATCATAAAGTATATTATTTTAAACTTTTAAAAATATATTATTAATCAAAAATCAAATAGATTAGCTACTTTACAATATTTTAAGTATTTAGTTTTTTAATAACATTTGTTTTTATAAATATATTAATGGAAGGGCCTAAAAAAAAATTTGCCCATAAACCCATGTTTCTATTGAGCCGGCCTTGTTCCTGAACTCAAGTTTTCGAATGAAGTGCAAGTCAACAATCTCTTTTGGTAGAGTTTGAATATCAGTCTAATCCAACTCAAGATTGAAAAGAGAATTTAATCCACCAATTGAACTCAGAATGTTTTTTAGATGTTATTCTCCTGTATAAAATTCAGTCAAATGTGGTAGTGGGTCGAGGTTTAAAGGTAGCTCCTTCACCTCCCATTGAGAATATTTTCTTCAATGACATGAGCTCATTGAATAGTGTCACTGTCAGGTATCTTAGAAAGAGATGCACAACATGAAGCTTTTGGAGATTTTTTAGATATCCAATGAAATTTGGATGATTTTGCAGTGATGTCCGACTGAGATCTAGTTCTTCCAGCGATGTCAACATTCCTAGACACAAAATTAACTCTTGACTATATATATTTGCAACTCTTGGGACTGGATTAATCCTTTAAAGATTTTCAAGGAGAAAATTTGATTCTGGTAACTTCTTGGTTGGAGTTTCATCCATAAGATCTTCCTGACACTCGGATTTTCTTTAGCACCAAAATTTTCTTGCAGGACAATCAGATTTGAACAGATAGAGCGGAAAAGCTTTTCCAAAGGCTTCTGTCCAAAATCATCCACAAGAAACTCAGTGAGCTTCGGACAGTACCTACAATCCAAGTGAGGTCATGTTCTAAAATTAACAACTGATCTATGAATCTCCACCAGATGCATGCATCGTTCCAGGAGAAGCTTCTCTAAGGATGTATGGTTTGATAATTCAGGAATGGCTTAATTCTAAGCTACGGCAACCACACAAATTTACAACCATAAGTTTCTATCCATAATTTGTACTAAAAAGGAGGTTGATGATGCTCAAACTCATATGAAAGAAGAGTTCAAAATGAAAGATCTCAGAAAGATAAAGTTTTGTTTAGGGCTCCAGATAAAGCATTTCCGAGAATCAATCAAATTATACAAAAAAGTTATTGAAACGCTTTATATGGACAAAGTGACTCCTTTGAGTACTCCAATGGTAAATAGATCTTTCGATGTTGAGAGAGATCCTTTTAATTAGGCGTTGTGAAGATAGCAAAAATATATTGGATCTTGAAGTATCTTATATGAGTGTTATTGGTGGGTTCTTAGATCTTGCAAATTGTACAAGATCTGATATTGTTTTTGCTACTAACCTACTTGCAAGATATAGTTATGTTTTTACTAGGAGGCATTGGAACAAAATAAAGCATATATTACGTTACCTTCAAGGTACAATTGATTTAGGGTTAATGTATTTTAGAAAATCCGAGTTTGGTATGGTTGATTTTTAGATGCATGATACTTATCAGATCTTCATAAGGGTCGATCGCAAACCGTCTATGTTTTTACAATTGGTGGAACTGCGATCTCTTGGCGTTCCCAAAAACAGACTATGGTTGTGATTTCTTCAGATCATGTAGAATCTATTGCACTTCACGAAATATGTCGAGAATGTGTGTGGCTTTGGTCAATGAGTCATCACATACAAGAAAAAAGTGGAATATTTATTAAAAATGAGCCAACAAAAGTTTTTGAAGATAACTCTGCTTGTGACGCTCAACTTAAAGAAGAATACATCAAGAGCGACAGAACAAAGCACATCCCTCCAAGATTTTTCTCGTACATATGAGAGCTTAAGAAAAATCAAAAAGTGAAAATCGAGTATGTACAGTCATGCGACAATTCAGATGACTTGTTCACCAAGGCTCTTCCCACTAAACATTCTGAAAATACGTCTATGGTATCGGAACGCGGCATTTGCATGAACTATGAAAAAATCTATTTCCATTATTCTCAGGGAGAGATTTCATCACAGTAGAGATTTCGTCACAGTACTCTCCTTTTTTCATCATGGTTTTTATCCTATCAGGTTTTTCCATGAATAATTTTTAACGAGACTGTATGTAATACAAGATGAATAATCAAGGGGAAGTATTATAAAGTGATGATTAATCATCTTGCAAGGATAGTTGTCATTCTGCGTATTATCCTTCTCATCATTCAGCTGACTTGTTCACCAAGACTATTCTCACTAAACATTCTGAAAACACGTATGTGGTCAGAATACGGCATTTGTATAACCTCTGAAGAAAAGCATGTCCATTATTCTCAGAGGGAGATTACATCACAGTACTCTTCTTCTCTTCTTTCCTCATCATAGTTTTTATTAGGGGTGGCACTTCGGTTATTTTATTGGTTTGGTTTGGATTCGTCGGTGTGGGTGATTCGGTTCTAGAATTTTTCCAACTGAAATAAACCATAATTATTTTTGTTTAGATCAGTTCCAGTTCGGTTTGGTTTGTGTTTTGGTTCGGTTCAATCGGGTTTCCTCGAGTTTAGTTTCTTAAGAACAATCATAATTTAAAATATAAACGCATGATCAGCAAATCATGTGACTATGAAAAATAAATTATATAAACTAAATCCAAATTAAAACTGAAACAAAAACCTCTAAAACACAAAAAGTTGATAAAAACACAATCAAATCAAAGTTGACTAAAGTAAATAGAAAAATAAAAACATCGTTAATAATGTCTTTTAAAAATAAACTATGTAAATTAAATTTAATATAAAACTGAAACAAAAACTTTTAAAATAAAAAAAATATAAGAACACAATCAAACCAAATTTAATTAAAATAAATAGAAAATTTATAAAACCAACATCGTTAATAAAGTTAATAGTGAATTTATTATTAGATTTTACTATATTGTATATTGCTAGTATATATAATTCATATGATAACAAAAAATTCATTGGTTTATCGGTTCGGTTTAATTTGGATCAGTTTAGTTGGTTCGGATTGGAAAAATTTTAAACCGAACTATTTGGTAATAGATTATGGTTTGGTTTGGATCGGTTTCGGTGCGGTTGGTTTGGTTTGACTCCGTTCGTTTCGATTTTTTGGTCCACCCCTCATTTTTAGCCCATCTAGTTTTTCTATGAACATGTTTTTAACGAGATTGTATGTGATATAAGATGAATAATTAAGAAGAAGTATTATAAAGTGATGATTAATCATATTGCAAGGACAGTTGTCTCTCTCTCTCTCTCTCTCTCTCTCTCTCTCTCTCTCTCTCTCTCTCTCTCTCTCTCTCTCTCTCTCTCTCTCTCTCTCTCTCTCAACACCACCACTAACCAAAAAGCAAAGCGATTCAATATCATGTCTCTCTATTGTCTCCATCGACCAAACACATATATAAATAAAACATTAGATATAGTATATACCTTACTATATTTTACAACAACTTTATATCTGACGTTTAAATAAAAATAAAATTCTATTGGAGATGATTTTAGAAAACACAATCCTACTTGAGGTTTCCTAACGGTTGCGTTTTGGCGTTTAGAAATATTCCGTAAACACTACTAACGTTGTGAAAGACACGTGGATGACATTAACAGTTGAGATTTCATGTGTCTTTGTACAGTTTTGTACTATAGGTTAAGCTTAGCAACACAAAGAAAAACACCCAAATTTTAGCAAAAAAAAAAAAAAAACACAAAGAAAAACACAAGATATGGAAATAAACAGATTATCCAACAAAGACCAATCTATGAGCCACATGAGCAAAGAGCACAGAATCATATTTCACATTTTCGATCTGAACCAATCAAAACCCTGAACGAATCCTACCCTTTACCTTATAGTAGCAGTTTCGTCTCTTCCTTCCTTTCACTTAGCATTTCATAGTGTCTTGAAAAAGAGTAAGAAGCTTGAAACTTTGGTATAGAAAGATGGCGTCTGTGGGTGTTTCGGAAATGCTTGGTACGCCCCTTAACTTCAGGGAAATGTCAAGATCGTCTGCTCCATTGTCATCGCACCCGGCTACCTTCAAGACAGTTGCTCTGTTCTCCAAGAAAAAGCGTGCTCCTGCCAAGGTCAAGACCGTCTCTGTTGCTAACGATGAACTCACCAAGTGGTATGGTATGTGCCTTCTGCTTCCCTTTCAAATCGTCGTGTTTGTCCTCATTCTTACTCTAAATATTCATTAATCCTCTTGTGAATGTGTTTGCACAGGTCCTGACAGGAGAATTTTCTTTGCCGGATGGTCTTTTGGACAGATCAGAGATTCCAGAGTACTTGAATGGTGAAGTTGCTGGAGAGTAAGACACTTCTCCATGACTCTTTATGTACAACTTACTTTGGCTTTGGTATTTAAGGTTTTATTGATCTGAATTGCAGCTATGGCTATGATCCATTTGGACTTGGCAAAAAGCCTGAGAATTTTGCTAAGTAAGTAGATTCGTTTCTTTAAACCTATTTCTTTATTCCCATCTCTATCTCTCATGTCTCAGAGTTGAATAATGTCATTAAGACTGGTTCTGTAATGAATGTGGTCGCCTTTGAGTTGATCCACGCGAGATGGGCTATGTTGGGAGCAGCTGATTTCATCATCCCTGAAGCTCTAAACAAATATGGCGCTAACTGTGGTCCTGAAGCTCTAAACAAATATGGCGCTAACTGTGGTCCTGAAGCCGTCTGGTTCAACGTTTTTTTTTTCTGTCTACTTCTCATCTTTCAGGAACATAAATTCACTTATATTCAATGTAACAATGCAAGAAATGTGTTATGTGATGGATGCAGACTGGTGCTCTGCTTCTTGATGGAAACACATTGAACTACTTTGGCAAGAACATCCCAATCAACCTTGTTCTTGCCGTAGTTGCTGTGTTTGTTCTCCTCGGTGAAGCCGAGTACTACAGAATCACCAACAGATTGGTATATCACTCTACATTTTAACTATTATACTATACTCCTTTTGAATTCATCATGTGGAAAACAGCTCAACTTGAAATGCAAAAACTTTGGCAGGATTTTGAGGACAAGCTATATCCAGGAGGTCCATTTGATCCTTTGGGACTTGCTAAGGACCCTGAACAAGGAGCTCTTAGATCAAGAATGGGAGATTAGCCATGTTTGCGATGTTTGGTTTTTTCATCCAAGCTTATCTTGCTGGAGAATGTCCTGTTGAGAACCTTTCAAAGCATCTCAATGATCCTTTTAGAAACAATCTGCTTACCGTCATAGCTAGAACCGCTGAGAGAGCTCCTACTCTTTAAGCCATTTCTAGTTTATAGAAGAGCTTTGAAGTTGCGTTGTAGACTTTACTTGATGACAATTTCTATTGACATTGTGAAAACAAACTTCCATCTTCATCTTCTTGATATATTGCAATGGGTATTTATCATGCTTCTAAGAAAATAACAATACATGATGACTACAATAACCTAATCAATCTTGTATTTATTCATTCCAACAATAAATATATATATATATTTGAGTCTCATGAAGCAATTTGCTTCCAAATATTTAAATTAAATAAATAGAACATGCAATCAGGACCACACACCAACACTTGCTGATTCATAAGATACATAAACATCTATTTAGAATAACCCCAGAAATCCATCTCACTTCGCAACGTAAGCTGATTCGTCTCAGGAACTGGCTGGACAACAGACGAAGAATTGTTGTTACCATCCTCAAACCTAATCCCTCTAGAAGAATCTTCATTTCCCATATGACAAGTCACAAGCCTGTCCATCATTGACCATTCCCCTAAACCTTGTTGATGGTTATGACTAGCCACTGTATCACACGTGCCAACCTCTAAACCCGGCTCACACGCTTGCTGGTATTGTAGCCCTTCACTAGCCGCACTTTCGCAATCCCTTGGAAGCCCTGAAGAGTAGTCAAATCCAAGGGAAGGTGGCTTATGGAAGATTGGTGGGTATTGATGAAGTGTAAGGTCAGGCTTGTTGAGTTCGAAGGTCGTGGCTCCGTGGTTACGTACTAGCTGGTAAGGACTGTCTCGGTGCATGAAACTACGGGCTTGGAGCGTGTTGGTGTTGTTGGAGGCATCATGATTGTAATGGTCCGTTGAGTTAATGCTTGAGCCTCCTTCAGTCACTACCTTGAACAAATTCTTCTTCATGAATACCCTACAAACCACCCATCCATCTTCCTACAAGATCAAATAATATATGTAGCAAATGTATTAATTACAAAGACCAACTTCCTAACCAATAAAAAAAAAACTTCCTAACCAATTAAATGAATTTAACGCGTCATAATACACATAGCTGTCTCAAACTATTTCAAGATTGCAAATTCTTTATCAAAATGTTTTACAAAGAATTTTGTAGAAATCAAGAACCTTAATTTATATACGTATATAGATAGTTTAAAGCCGGATTATATACTACACCCGTAAATCCCGTAAAAAAGGCTCAAGTGATAATTATGTATGATATAATTTCTTGATGATATGCCTAAATTAAAAAGAAAGATATGTATAAAGTATAGTCAAAGATTTGGAAAGACATACACTAGGGTTGCCTTGAGAATCATCAGCATCTTCAAGACGGTACTCATGCATGATCCAATCAGTCTTTTGGCCATGAGGAGCTCTTCCTTTGTAGAATACAAGTGTCTTCCTCATTCCTATCTTCTTGTAAGTGTTTCTTATGCATTTGTCTCGTCCTGTTGCCTTCCAGAACCCCGCATGAGTAGCACGGTTGGTCCTTGACCCGGTAGGGTATTTCCTATCCTTGTGGCTGAAGAAATACCATTCGTTTTGCGGAGTTGACCCTATCTTGCATCTCTCTGGGTTAAAAAAAATACAAAGTTAGCGAATATGCAAAAATACTCCTAGTGTTCTCATGTATATATCCGATAATCAAGAAATGGAAGGCTATGAAAATTTATGAGTATTTTATCTCAATAAATCATTCTACAATTAGTGAAAATGGTATGGATGTGAGATTCACAACAAGCAATAAATTGTGATATGTTGTTGAAAATGGGTTAAATAAGTAAATAATACCTTGTAAATCCCAAGGCTCGAGCTTGTTTAAGTCAACCTCTCTGATAACTTCCATCTCAAACTTATGGTAAGAGATTTTCTTCTTTAGGTAGTAATGGAGAAGCTCTTCGTCTGTCGGATGAAACCGAAACCCAGGTGGCACTCCTCCGTTCGACGACGAACCCATTTCGGTTTATTTTCGTGTTTATGCTTCTCAATATTCAAGCACTGCCTTTCTTTCTAAGCAGCTATAACTTCTTGATTATATTTATATAGACACACTCACGTTAATTGTCAACGGAGTAAATAAAATGGTATATAAATGTATGATGATGCATGTTGCTATTGATGTTGATGTTGACGGCCGGTGACCACGCCGCCGGAGATGCTCAAAAGCTATCGTAAAAAGCAAGACTCGCCGGAGATTAATATGACTTTTAATTAGTTTAATATAATGTCTCTAGCGCGCCTTGTGTTGAAGCGTTTGGTACACTTGCGTACAATTGACTGCTTCATGTGTCTCTACGCCAATGTTGACTTACTATCATTTATGAACGATCCCGATAAAAATTTAAGCACTATATTATTAGTATCATTAACCCCGTATTCAACTTTTGATTGATCTATAAGCTAAAGAACCATATGGTCTGGGTATGGGGATCTTCAACTTGGATCATATGGTTGATCATGTTTATACACTTAGACAGTATTTAATTAATAAGATAACTAAAGAGGAACAACGTAAGAGAGATATGCAATAAAGCAAGAATATAGATCATATATTTATATGAGGTTAAAACATGCATATGAATATGCCATGCACTAGGCAATGGCCAAGGTTAGGGCTTTTATTCATCACATGTGCCTATCTATGACCTCCGACTCTTTCTGATTTATTTCGTTTCTCTAATTTTCAAGCTTTCTATCTGTTTTGTTAACTTGATGCATTGATTCAAGCAAGCAAGCAATACATACATACATTCATATACATATATGGTAAGATATATTTATTTATTGATGAATTAATGAGTAAGGGATTTGATATTTAAGATAATAAAACTTATAGTAGCTATGTAAGAAAACTAGATTTTGACCTTCACTATTTATTTTCTTTGTTGAAATTCGTAAAACAATATAAAAATTGGTTAATTATAGGATCTTCAACTTTGTAACCTAATTACATAAACAATTGTGTCGATTGTATTTGTATGTTGTCTAGCTATCACATATAAAAACGTAAGATGTCTAGCTGTACACAGTGATAATGTAGCACTTCACTATTCAGAAATATATTTGGAAAGAGAAAAACGACTACCTCTTCATTGCCCTTTTGGCATGATGAATCCACAGTTTCAACAAATTTTCTCCAAAGATAACAAGGAAAGTTTGAATGGTTTGATAATGGGTTTTAGTTTTTGAAAGCTCTAGTTAATTTTTTAAAAACAGTGTGAGGTATAAATTTATGATAGAGGAGAGTTTATTTTTAAGATTTTATGAGGTACCTATAAGTATTGACTAAATAAATTGCAGAAAATCATTTTATAAATATTTTTTTGCCATAACATTAGTAACTTAAACCGTTTTAGAAGTCATAAAAGTAAAAAAATAATATAGTGTGGATATTTTGGTGAAAGACATATTAAAATGAGTCTATTAACTGCCTAAATTTTACAGGTGATGGATGAAGGAAGCATTTTACTTAAAGCCTAAGATGGTACAAAACTTCTACAATGATGACATTATCTAGAAGACGAGATTCTTTTCTTACAATCTTTTTGAGTTCATACAATTGAGGTTAAAACAATTAATAATCCACGTGAGGAAGAGGCATGTGCTCTCAAACGGTTTCACAGAGATTGGATGACAAGAGGAGAAACTTCACAATATAAGGAACATGAGAAAGACAATAATGATCATCTAGAAAAAATAGATCAATCATGTTTAGGAAAGGTGAGAATATTCTCTAGCAGTTCTCCTTTTTTTTAGAAACACTCTAACAGTTCTCTCAAAAGCCTTGTACTGTCTTTGCTTTATCTTTTGGGGATTAAGCTTTTGTTTTTCACTAAGATCTTGTCTAACAAACTGTTCGTAACACTATTATATCATGCCAGTTCTAATTCTCACAAAACAAACATAACTCTACAATCATATGTACTAAACTGAGTACAACCTTAGAAATGAACGTCTCATGCTATAGATTTGGAATCAAGTTTGCTTATGGTTTATAGAAGAGAAAAATAGCCCTTTAAAGTGGCGAAACACAAACAATGTTCGAGAAACGAGACACATTCATTAAGAAAAAAAGACAATTGCGTGACTCTGCACACTCAACCTACGTAGTGAGTTCCATGATGGCGGAAACGATATCTCCATCATTGGCTTTAAGAGCCTTAGTGGCTTTGGCCTTAGAAACACCAGCCTGAGTCATCACGAGCTCAACATCCTTGGCTTCAACACCGGTCTCATCAACATCATCATCATCTTCGTCCTCCTCTTGTGCAGCAACCGCGGCAGCTTCAGAAGCATCGGTGTTAGGGATCATAGAAGCAACGTCCGGCATCTTGAACCTCTGAGCAGCTTGAGCTTGTAGCTGAGAGCTCATGTCATCAATCTTGGCCTCACCGAATATCACATACGTCTCCGAGTTGGGACTCTTGAACACATCCGGCTTCGAGATGACAAACAAAACCTAAAAGGGATATGCAAGAACAAACAGTATCAAGCATCATTGGTTTTCAAGAAAGAACTTTGATTTAAACATAATGTTATTATTACATTCTTTGATCTCTTGATAGTCACTCTGCTAACATCTGTGACAGGTTTCATTCCAAGTTTCAGCATAGCTTTGCGGCTTTTCTTCTCGCTTCTGCTTTGTTTAGAGCTCTCATTGTCACCAGCTCCTTCAAATTTACAACAACATGAACAAAAAAGATCTTATATAGCAGTTATTAACACATAAACGGATTCAATTAAAAAACGATTTATAATCATTTTGAATAAATCAAATCGAGAAAATAGATAATACCATCGACGTTGTCATCGTCATCGTCATCCACATCGTCGTCTTCATCTCCGTCTTTGACATCCTCAACGACAACATCATCTTCCTTCTGCTCCATACACAGATGAAACAATCGGTCATACAGACAAGAAAATCGAAACAAAAGAGAGAGAGAGAGAAAGGGAAGGGAAATGAACCTCGAGCTTCATTTGCTCTTTGATGGATTCCTCAATCTTAACTTCTTCAACAACAGAGCCTGGCATCTTCCTCTTATCTTCTTCCAACGAAACCCTTTTAGAACAGCGCAGTGAAACAACTCTTAACCCTTTTCCAGTGGCGACGAATAAATATGGTCCAGTACTTGTGGGCTTACACTATAACAAGCCCTTTTTATGTAATGGGCCTTAATCAATCTAGTTTTAAGTCTCGTCGAATCGAATAGACCAGTGGGCTAAATACGTCAGTGCAGAAATATTTGCTTTTGACACGCTGACACAACTAGGCCGAAAAAAACAAACCAAACCGACCTAAGGGAACCTTGTTCGATTCATTTTTTTACTTCAGTTTCTCGATTGTTCGGTTAGTAAAATACAACTTATATTCTAAATCTATTTACTTGATTTAAATACTTTTGGTTTTTGTTTTTTTATTCGGTTTCAAACATAAAACCATTATATTTAGCTTGGATCGTATTATATGAATTTTTTAATCATGTTATTAACACACTCATTTATTTTAAAATACCATATATTCAAATAAAAGAAAAAAATAATGAAAACGATTCTACCATCAAATAAAATAATCAATTTGGAACCATAATCAAAGCTCAAAATTTTGAAACTAAAAATAAAAATAAACTACAAGCATGGAAAAAAAAAATTTCCACTCTTTCCATATTTAATGTTCATCAAAATCATCCTTCTTCGAACACAAAACTGTTCATTTATAGATAAGAAAAAAAATTGTGAATAATTTCTACTAGTTAGTGTCCATCAATGTTATAACATTCACTTCAAATTCAAAGGAATCTATAACTTCCGGTCATGCCACAATTTCAATCGGTTTGAACTCTTTATATAACACGCACCAGCTAACTTCATCTCTTTATATCCAATGTCGTACCACATACAGAAAATGATCAACTCTTATCCAGATAAATCACACAAAGGTGAACCGCAAGAAAACGAAGCAAAAACAAACTATGTCGGTGAATAAACACAATCAATTGGTTATTACAAACAACACTGATTGACATGAAACATACACTATCGGAATGAAACACAATCGGAATGATAACAAACAATGTTAAAGTGAAGCACATAGATCGAGCTGAGAATCGATGATGACTCGATAATGAATCAGGGAGATTGAGATTAGAAACAGAGAATTCTAAGCTCAAATAGAAGATATTGATGGTCGATTCAAGAAAAAAAAGGAACAAGAGAAATTATTTAAAGGCAAAGTCTCATATACTATAGTAACTAAACCAACTACATAAACTCTATCACTCAGTATTCAAACAAGATGCAAATACCGGTTCATATTGGTACCATATTGATTCAACTTTAATATATATAATTTTGTTATAAGAAGGAAGTAATTTAAAAACTTTGTAAAAGGAAAAATGTTACATTTTCTATATCATTTTAGTGTATCTTCAGTTTTACTAGTTTTTTCTTTCTTTACATGTTACATATCATTATTTTTATATTAGTAGTCTCTTATATATATATATATATATATATATATATATATATGTTGAAAAATAATATAACATTTTTTGTAGTCACGTGTCATCAATAGAATGGTTCTTAAAATCCTTAGAAAAATAGGTTGGTACATCTAAACATTTATTATACATTTTAATAAACCAACTATCAAATTGATTAGTTTTGTACAAAAGAATATTATACATTCTTTCCTTAAACACAAGTTATGAAATTACATAATATGATTAACATATTTACGATAATTAATGATTATAAATAATAAAGATTTCATAACAGTTTCTGCATTTTCTCTACTTTTGTTTAATTTTATTTTATTTAAAAAGAAATTAAACAATCACATTATTTATGTAAAATAAATTTTAATTTTTTCTGGTATGTTATATTTTGATCTTTTTTTAAAACGACTATAAATAACTAAATACCAATGATCATAAAATCGTATAGAATATATATATATATATATATATATGTATATATGTCTATTTTAATATCGTTTAAACTAAACTATATACCATATATATAAAACACATATATGTTAGTTTTGAAATTTGCATTGAAAACACATTGAGACATTAATATTTTTAATTTTTTAAATTTGAATTGAAAAAATCTCACATTGAAGATTTTATAATTAATGGTTTACATTTTTGTTACAGCAAATATAAAAATGTTAATAAAATCATATGCGTATGAAATCTCAAAAATAAATAATTATATATATATATATATATATATATCAATACCATTGAAATTTGATTATATACATATAAAATAAATAAAATGATTGTTTTGATTTAGTTACCCAAAAATATTGTCAATAAACAAGAGGTATTATTTGGTTTATGTCCTTACTCTAATTTTAATTATGTACATAATAACAAAAAATAAATTGTGATATGTAAAAATCATTTGTATACATAATCTCATCTTGTGCATGACACGGGAGATTACATAATTATTAGTGATGCGTTGTCTTTTTAGGTAACCAAAAGTAGGACACACAAGTGGATGGAGTGAACTTACATAATCTTACATCCAAGTTTTATACATATAATCTTCATGGCTAATTTGAAATTATTATCAAATTAAAAAATGATAATTTACATTTCACTCCGCACATGGCACATATTTTCACCTAGTACAGTGATATTCTTGACGGAAAATACATAAGATGTTACAATAATAATACTGTAATAACTAGGTGCGAAACCCCCGCGCAAGCGCGGGGTCGGGGATTGCTTTATATACATATGTGGAGTTGATGTTGTTCTTTGCTGTGGTGTATGTTTTCCAAGTGTTGCAATGAAATAAAATTGAGTTTGGGAGTCTAAGGGAGTTCATTTGTTTGTTGTTTACGTGTTGTTTGTAAATAATGTTCATCTAACGATAAGGTGATTTTTTGTTATGTTGGAGAAATCAAGCACATAGACCATAGCTTTCATAGCGAGACTCCATACTGGACACAGCAGAGACAACTCAATTAGAAATTAGTAAGGACAAAAAAGAGGAAAAAGATATTTACAATATTTTGATTTTCAGTCACTAAACTCGAGTATTAAGAAAAAAAATAAAAATAATAATGAAACATGCGATTAATAAATATCATTTTATAATAAAGTTTGAAAATAAAAGAAAATAAGATATTGATTATCTTTTTAAATGCCTCTGTCGCATTCTACACAAGTGAGATGAGTTTGTTTGGGCATCTACGGACTTAAAAAGAAGTTATATTATTCCTAGAAAACTAACTATTTTAGTTTGCTCGACGGTGGGCCTGGAAGCCCAAATCCATATGAGACGTAAGTGAAGTGTTCTTCGTGAAGTTCCCGCCCTTGTATAGGTCGGAAAAGTGTCTGATTTTTTTCTCCTTTGCCTGTGTATGATTGTGTTCTTTAGTGGTGTAATATATCTATAAAGGTAAGGTTTTTGGTTTATTGTTCAGAGTTGCTTACCTTTGCTCATTTGTGTTACGCTCAACCCACTGATTTTCTTCCACATCTTGGCCTTCATCATCAATACCTACATAATAAAGTTGGAAAATTGTTAAATTGCTATACGTGGTGTATAGTTTTAGTTGAACTGATTTGTTGTCTGTTAAGTTAATTTTTAGTTCAGCTGATTGAATGTATATATGTTATAAATTTGCTTTTGAATGGTTAGCAGGAGGCGAGAGGTGATCGGTAGTTTTTATTACACAGAGTATTTATGGATTTTAAGTAATGGTTGTTTTCAGTGTTAGTGTTTGTGATTTCTTCAAAGCTTAATAGTATAAGTACTTATGCAATTTTTTTGTTAAAGGCAGAAACAAACATACCGGTTGTTTCTGGTAGGTCATTGAATGCCTCTTTGTAGACGATGTTTGTGATGGTGCTAGTTCCACTGGTGCGGTTGCTGATAAAGACAACAGAAAGGTTTCCACTGCACATAGTACATATGGTAGCATTAGATAATCAAACATTACAGTTGCTGAAGACAACAATATCAGTTCTTACCTGCTCGTGAACTTGGTAAAGTTCTTCACAACAAATAGCAGTTAAGAGAAGGAAAGAGAATACAATATCTCACATTCAAACAACATTAGTGATTCTTTCGATTGCCTGTTCTCTCGAATCTGTGAAGCTTCTAAGTACATATCAATTTCTGTCCGAGTCCTGAAAAACAGTACACAAAAAAACTAAGACTAATGCCATCATCTGGAAAGAATATTCTCAAGTTCAGTAAACAAAAGCCAAAAAAAAAAGGAAAACTTACCACTATAAAGCGAGGTTTTCTCGGAAGAGCAGAGATGTAGTTAAACCATCTAGAATCTTTCTGAAGACGCTTCACTTATAAGATAAGTAGCTTGCAAAGGTCAATCCGGAACCTCATCACGTTTCATCACTTCACCAGCCTCACCATTGGTACACACCTAAACCCATGAAAGGAATCTAAAGCTCATGATTTTATTGCAAGTTTAGATAAAAGTTCAACGCTTTTGAACTTACGGTATCAGCACTGATTATAAGAGAAGGAGGAACGAAGAGAAGATTCTCTCATTTTCTTAGGTTCTGAGACGCGACGAATTCTCCCTCTCTAATGTCGAATCTGATATGTCAGGACATCGTCGATGGATCCTTTTGTGATCTCGCCAGCCGAAACAGAGCTGTGGATTCCGGGGCGGCTTCAGGACGCCGAAAGAGGTGGGAAAGACAGTGTTAGAGTTTGGGTACAGAAACGGTGATGTCGACGTTTCTGTTTGCAAATCATTAGGTTTGCAGATTATGATAAACGTAGACGGCGAGGTTGAATGGGGAAGCAAGATAATAATCTATGATATGGGCCTAAACTGTGTATGTGTTTTAACTTAAAGTCCAGAATAGAAAAAATTAAAGCCCACACGTTTTAAAAACGCTGACGTGGCGCAAAGGGAGAGCCTCAAGTGCCTCATTATATTATAGATTCATTTCTTGTATTCATTACCTGTATTCATTTCCTGTATTCATTTCTTTCTCTTTCTATTAGTAGTTAATTTTGTTGATATCTTCTTTTCTTAACTAGTTAAAATATTTTGTATGGACTAAAGAATAACTGTTTTATCCGTCCACAAATAAAACATGTCACAGTTTCTATTTTGAAAATGTTAAACAATAAAATCCGGGACCTTATGGTTTGGTGGTAAGAAAATAGGTTTGGGTCGCAAACACATTTCAAGTTCGATCTACATGATGTGATAAATTAAGTCATGTTATTTTGAATATCTATATAGATAGGGATCCTTACTTTTAGCCCATTTAAATACTCTAAAAGAGAGTTCATCCATGGGAGGCATCTCCCTTTTGGAGATTAATCTCAACCATTTATAAGTTTGCGATACTCCAAATTAATCAAAAAAGGAAAATGTTGAACAACATTGTTCTAAAAAAAATTGTTGAACAACGTTGTTCTCAATAGAAACTAAATTAATGTAGAAAATGTAAAACACAAAAATGGAAACTAAGTTTTGAGAACAACAGTGACTATGTTTTGTGCGATGGTGAAGCTACAATGGCTTTTGTAGTGACGAGTGCTCAGGATCTTTTTTTCTTCCTTCGAAAATCGATGGTCGTGGCCACATGACTTCTCGGAGAGCAGCTTCTCCGTAAAATATGTCTACAAATCTTCGATTTTGTTACAGATAAACAAGATCTACGAAATGCTGTTTTGTCATGTCCGTGGGAGTTTAGTTTCATAAGTCTTCTTTCCACTTTTCTCCTTTGATCTTCTTTTTGTTCAGTTGTTTTTGTTCTTCGTCTGAGTTATTTCTGTTAGTTAGCCGGGTTTTTTTCCGATACTAAGTTTTTTTCTCCAACGTCAAAAACCTATCCTAAGTTGTAAGTAAGTTATAACCATGGTTTCCAATATTTTTGGGGTTATTAATTAAATATAGCATAGGGTTAATTTGATGAATGATCATATTGAAAAATATATATATTAGATTTGTAGTAAGAAGATTGATAGGAAGAGAAAACACCACTAAATTCTAAAATTTACTCTATTAAAATTATCTTCTCCTTCTCTCTAGCCTAACTCTTCTTCAGCATCGCCTCTCTCTGCTCCGGTGCTGGTGGTCCTTTTGGCCAGCGTCAGAGGCTCTTGTTAGCTTCTTTTTTCTGTTTTGCTCCGTCGACTCCTCTCTTCCTCCATTTAGTCATGCCTTAGCCCCGGTTTTGTCACGCGGCCTCAGGTCCTTCTACTCGCGATAGATCCAGCAGCTGTGACATTGGTGTAGGCAGATCTGGTGTGAGGGCGACGAATGGTGTGAGGGACTGTCGGTAGGTGTCAAATTCGTGGGTGGTCGGCGCCGTATGTATAGAGCTCTTACAGTTGAATTTTGGTACCATGGCGATGAAGAGCGTCTGTACCTGTGTCAGTCCTTTTTCTTCCTTTCTCAGATTGTTGGAGATTCCTCTCAGTTTCTCCCAGATATAGGGTTTCGACCTAGAAAGTGACGGCGTGGAGTCAAGGTTTGACTTCTTCTTGGTGGACCTATATTGTTGGGCCTCTTTCGAATGGCTCATGTTAGGTGTGTGCCTTAGGGCTGTGTTTTAGTCTCGGTTCTTGGTTTCGGACAGATGGCCACTTTGCTCTCGAGAGATCCTGCTACTGGTTCTCAGTTGTGGGTGAGTGTGAAGAGTCTCTGCTCTCGGTGTTGTCGCCCAGGCTTTAGAGGTTTCTATGTCAGCATATAACGAGTCAAGATACTGCATCCATATTTCTTTGCTGGTCTCTATCTTCTGGATTTAGGTTCTTGACTGTGGCAGTTCACAAGTCTCTCTCTCTCCTCCATAATAAGGCATCATTTGTAGGAGGTAATGCTTCTATTGAAGTGTGGGTCTATTAACTATGGATATGAGTTAGTTTGGTCATGGGTCTTCCTGCTAATTCAAAGGTCGTTTTCTCTAGAGGAGGTGCGCTCGATGCAGGGCCGGCCCTGAGCCAAGTCTAATGAAACATTTGCCTCAAGCTTCCGAAATTTTTGAAAAATTTTACATGGACATAAACTCCCAAATTTGTTAAAAAAAAATTCCAGCCCCTAGATTATTGAATTCTCTCTTAACTGGTCTATAACCCCCAAAATCTCAGGACCGGCCCTAGCTCGATGTATCCGATATTTATATGTGCGTCGGGTTAAATAAGCGTATACGGTTCCGAAGTTGGAGAGTTGGATCGGAGATAGCAATCTCAACTTCACCGCCCCGAACGACGGCACCGTCAGTTAGAGAAGTATAGTTTTTCTTTTGTTATGGGATCGAATTTTCCTCTAATATATTGAAAAGGAATCTACTGAAGAAAAAACGTACATGATCAAGATGGAGTCAACTTTGCTAAAAGTACGTCACATCACCTAACGTCATTTTGCTAACGTCATCTCTTCTAGTTTCTTGCATGACACCTTCTCCAATGTTCTCTTTTGCCAACTTTCAAATTTGTTTAACGTTGACACGTTTATTACTTTTGTCGCATGTAAGTTAATTACACGTTACAAGTTTGTAACGTCTTTAATTGCGTCAGTGAGCTGAGCCCACGCGGTTACACAACTGCACCGCCAAAGATCTAGTATTTTATCCCTATTCGAAACTGCACCAGGCATATAATCCGATGGACAGTACATGCCTAGCAATTTACAGAAAAGCGGTGTTCGTTGTTTCTGCCGACAACTATAAATCATCAAATTTGTGATTTGTCTTTATGCTTTTTATCAGATTAATAAGTTTGATGGTTGATATTCTATCTAAAACGTTCAAATTTCCAGAAAAAAGTAAACTTATAGTGAAACTGATTTATTGAGCGATTATGATGCAATCACTACTGCGAACCTCCACCGAGCGTTTGGCACCCGCCTAATCGGCCTCCACGACAGCGTTTTCGATCAAAGTTCCTATCTGAATCATATTTTTCAATAGAAATTACGTAGATTACATCACAATAATCATAAATACTATCATTTAACCTTTTCAATAATTAATTTATTTTATTGATAAATGAGTTTAAGAAGGAAGTAATTAACACGAAACTTGTTTAAAAAATAGTTTTCATAAAAACCAAAAAATCATTTTTTGAGAAAATTTAATATTTGTGTTCTTTTACTATTTTCTTCTTTAATTTTTACATATCCTTCTTTTTCACTAGTTTTACTCTTTTATGTGTATAAGACTTTTAATCTTTTAGTAATAAAGTATAATACTGAAAAATAAGTAAAATAGTTTTCTTTTATCGGATATAATACGTTGGATGATACATTTTCCATAATAGTTGTTTTTTTTTTTTTTGATAATCCTGGGGTTCCCCACTTCGTGGGTCATTCCCCAGGGCCCGGTCAGGCAGCGGTCCACTTCACCCGGGAGGGCATTATCTGGGCTGAGGACAAGGCCCAACACCCAGTACCGCTAGTGACACAGAAGAGTAGTTTCCCCCGCCTGGCGTCGAACCCGGGGGCATGACAATTGGCCCCCAAAGCCCTTACCAAGTGGGCTATCTCATCCGGTCTTCCATAATAGTTGTTTCTACTCTTTTCTGGATAACCTTCTTTTTGACTACAGTAAAACCTCTATAAATTAATAATGTTGGGACTTTAAAATTTTATTAATTTATAGATATATTAATTTACAAAAGTTTTCTTATTTAGATTTTTTCTATTTATTCTATTTTAGTTATAAAAAAAGAAAATATTTTATTTTACCGCATGTATATTATTTAAATTTTAGAAATTTGACTTCTATATTGTTCTATTATCATATTTTGTGTAGATTTTTATATTTCATAGAATTGTTAAGTGGTTTTTGATATAATTTTACTAAATATTATCAAAATATATTGAAATGTTAAGAAAAATAAAGATTTTTCATTGTAAATATAAAATCAACAATATAATATTTAGTTCGTACTTACATAGAAATTTTAAAAATATTATTATCTTATTATTTTATCGATTTGTCTTATATTTAACACCGGCCCAACTTAGAACCGACAAAGTTTATTAATTTATAGAGATTATTAATTTATAGATTATTAATTTATAGAGGTTCTACTGTAGTTAATATATATGTGGACTGAACAATCACTCTCTAGTGTTTATAAATAAAAAAAATATTTTAAAATATCACAAATTAGAGACCACTTTTTAAAAATATTAGATCAAAATATCATAACATTTAAATTTAAAATTTAGTAATTATTCTTTTGAGATTTATTATTTAGGTGATGGGTTGAATTTATAAATTTATATAAATAATTATTAAACATTTATAAATAATTTAAAAAGGTCTTTTTACTTTTTTACATCATAAAGTAAGATATTGATTGACAAAAAAAAACTTAAAATATTTATGAAAACGATTACCAATTAAAGATAAATGTGAAAATTAATATAAATTTGTGCTAAATTAGAATTTTCCACAAATAAAACATGCAATCGTTTCTAATTTGAAAATGTTGAACATCTCACAAAATCAAATACCGATAACCGACGTGTCAAACAACAGTCGGTGCATGTCCATTAGATTCTCCTATATATATGACATGTGAGATTACATACGAAAACATCTCTGTCTTTATATCACTTCAGATTTGACATCTTGACGCAATCACTTTCACCCAACCATGCAAACTTCTGCAACATCTAAGCTCCTCGTATCCGACATCGCCTCCTCCGTTGATCACGTCCCTTCAAGCTACATCCGACCAATCTCTGACCGTCCAAATCTGCATGATGTTGACATTTCCAGCAACTCCATCCCTCTTATCGATCTCCAGGAACTTCATGGACCTAAACGAGCCAACATTATCTACCAATTAGAACATGCATGCTCCTCTTATGGCTTCTTCCAGGTAACTCCATCATTATTTCACTTCCATTCTCGTTCAGATTGGCTCTGCTCGACTGGAATATACTGTTCTATTGCAATGCTCTATTTTGTCTCGAATTTACTCCATTTTCTCTCGAGTTTACACTGTTTATACGGCAGCACACTCTTGTTGTCTCTCCTATTTACTCTCTTTTATAATATGAGACACATTGAATTTTAACTCTGTTACTAGAGCTGTCAAAATAGATTATATGAAATATAAGCTTCTCCACACCGTATCATTTGTTTTTTCACAGTAATTAATCTGTAAATTGCAACGGTTTTAGGGCATATTTATCGGTAGGATTTGGGGAAATCCCTAAGTTAAGAGACTTATTTTGGTTTTGTTTTTTTTGTCGGAATACGGTAAGGGATTTCCCTTAATTAAGGGATTTTTCTTTTTCTTTCCTCTTCGATCCCATCGTTTCGTGGTTATCCTCTTTCTAAGAAACTTTCCGAATCCTACCAATAGTTATGCTCTTAGAACCCATGTCCAATAAATCATGTCCAAATGGGTCTATTCAAGGACAATCCAATTCTTTTCTTTTTTTGAAAAATTAGGACAATCCAATTCAATTTGAACTTGACGTGCATTTAATTATTTCATAATATCTAGTAGATCCTTTTTTCTGTTTCTTCATTTAGTGACACATGTCCATTGCCTATGTCAGACACATTTTAACTAGGGATGAAATTCAATTGATCCTTATCCTAATTAGACTATAAAGTTTGGATACGACCATGACTGGGAAAACACCATTTCATACTCTAATATGTTCAATTCATACTCTAAGATACTCAACATATAGCAATGTTTATTTTGTTGTGAAATCATACAAAAATCACAACATCAGCTACCATATCATTTAATTTTGATGACGTGGTTATTACATCAACTAATTTTATTAACGAAGATACCACATGTACAGTTTTTTGAAGAAAGTATATAGTCATTTTATAAAAATAACTTTTTATAGATATAAAATTTATAAATTTTTATCATTTACTAAAATTAAGAAAAATTAATTAATTAATTTTAATCTTATATAAAAGATATATTCGTAAATGTTTTGATCATATCACAATACCATCCTTAGAAGAATTATATATGTGTTGTACATTTTAATGATTCAAAATCTTGTTACGCTTTATTAATCATAGTATGTTATTTACATTTAAAGAATTTATATTAACATATCGTAATTTTTTTAATTTAAACATAACCATAATTAATCGAGAGTAACACAATTGTAACACTAACATTGAATTTGATTCATTACAACGCATATATAACTCTTTAAATTATAATTTGTGATAGGATCGAAACATTTACGAATATATTTTTTATATAAGATTAAAACTTACTCCCTCCGTTTTATTTTATTTGTCGTTCTAGATTTATGCACACAAACTAAGAAAACATATGATTTTGTATATTTCCAAAATAAAAACACAATTACCTATACATCTGACCATATTTCAACCAATAGAAAAATAAAATGGATAAAATCTTTAATAAATTTTGCATTGAAATTCTAAAACTGCACTTATTTTGAAACGAAAAGTTTTCCCTACAATGAAAATTAAATCGAAATAGAGGGAGTAATTAATTAATTTTTAATTTTACTAAATAATAAAATTTATATTTTCTAAAATGTTATCTTTATAAAAGGACTATTTAGTTTTTCAAAAAAAATTGTATACGTTGTATCCTCGTCAGCAAAATTAACTGACGTAGCATTCACGTCAATAAAATTAGATGATGTGTTGACTGGCTCTATATTTATATCTTGAAAGTTTGTATACTATTAAATTAGAACTTGATCCACACGTCCGCGCAGATTTTTATTTTGATTTTTGTTTTTATAAAATTGTTTAATGATATTTTTAAATATATATAGGTTATTTGGATATTTTTATGTTCATACGAATCTATCCTGACCTGCAAGGATCAATTCAAACCTCGTCTAGAAATTTATAATATTTGCATTATTTTAGTTTTGAAACAAAAAATGATATCATAAAACAAATTCCTATTCGAATAGGTATTTGGATATATATGTCTAACTGATTCTGTGAATAAATAAAAATTATTTATTATATTTATTAATTGGTTTGAATTTTTGTCACGAATGAAATAATTTCATTCAAACATATGAAATCATTATAGTTGACATGTCGAATATGTGATGTTAATTTATTATAGTAAACACAATTAATGAAGTAGTTACAAAAGTGAAAAGAAAAGATGTAATAAACATTTTAAAATATGTAAGTTCTATTTAATATTGTGTAATAAATGATGTTGAATTAATTAAAAAGATAATAAATGAAGTGGTTAGGATAAGTTAAAAATTAATTAGAATCTGTAAGAACCTATTAAAAATAAGTAAAGTATTATTTTGTAATTTAGCTTTAATAGAATAGATAAATAAAAAAGATAGACGAAGAAGACAAATGTATGAGGGTTTAGGAGCCCCTTGTTACAAAGTGTAATATGCCCCCCCCCCCCCCCCACCCAAAAAAAAGAAAGCCATTTTAACGACGTATCCCACGTTAAGTTCCAAAGAAAGGATAATTCGTAGCCCACATATAAGCCTATCTGGAAAGAAAGTAGGTGAACGGCTTGTCGGGTCACTTTCTTGGCTCTATATATGTCGTTGGCTTAAAAATGTTATTGCTTGCATTTTCAAGATCAAGAACCATGGAGTACCAGAAAAAACAATCAAAAGAATGATGACTGTGGCGAGAGAGTTTTTCAGGCAGCCAGAGAGCGAAAGAGTGAAGCATTACTCTGCGGATACAAAAAAGACGACGAGACTCTCCACAAGTTTTAACGTCGGCTCAGAGAAAGTCTCTAACTGGAGAGACTTCCTCCGACTCCATTGCCTTCCCATCGAAGATTTTATCAACGAATGGCCCTCACATCCCGTCTCATTCAGAGAAATCACAGCCGAATACGCTACAAGCATTAGAGCCTTAGTCTTGATACTTCTTGAGGCAATCTCAGAGAGCTTAGGTCTTGAGAAAGACCGTGTAAGCAATACATTAGGCAAACACGGTCAACACATGGCCTTGAACTACTATCCTCCGTGTCCTCAACCCGATCTAACGTTCGGACTTCCCGGACATAAAGATCCAAACTTGATCACTGTTCTTCTTCAAGACGAAGTCTCTGGTTTACAGGTCTTTAAAGATGGTAAATGGATCGCTGTTCATCCTATACCCAACACTTTTATTGTCAACATAGGTGACCAAATGCAGGTACTTAGCAGAAAACAAATCGAAATATTATTATGTTTCTTTACTCTCTCCTTGTGCTAAGTTTATGTGGTTGTTTCTCCTCTCAGGTCATTAGCAATGACAAATACAAGAGTGTGCTACACAGAGCGGTTGTGAATAGTGACAAAGAGCGGATATCGATACCAACATTCTACTGTCCTTCTTTCGATGCTGTGGTTGCCCCACAACAAGAGCTGATCAGTGAGGAAGAAGATTCCCCTGCTATTTACAGAAGCTTTACTTATGCTGAGTATTATGAAAAGTTTTGGGATAGAGCACTTGCAACTGAGAGCTGTATTGACTCGTTCAAATTTCCCAAAACCTAAGACTGCATTTTTGAAACGCCATGACTATGTTTTTTTAAGTTATTGACTCGAAATATCCATCTGTGTTGCCTCTTCATTTTACTTTGTTAGGATTGTTATGAATCTTAATTAATCTGCTTTCCAGATAAAACAAACTCTTCTTGCAACACATTGAACCCATTGTAGACGCATATAAGATTCTCTTTTCGATATCATCTGATATTCTCCACATACTTCCTGTTCACTATCCTTAATAAAGCGATATAACAGAGGCTTCAGAGAATGGCTCAGGAGGGAAACCCTTCTTCCCCCTTCACATTGATTCCACAGCAATTTCATGGTGTATAATGTGGAGGAAAAGTGATGCACCCAAAATCCAGCACCGTCCTGCTTGGTTCATGGGCACTGCCCAAGATAGTGACCTTGTCGACCAACTAGACCTAGCCGAGGTTTTCTCATCAGATTATGCCAGTTCTCTTATCATCTATGCAATCTTGGATGAGTTGAATACTCAAGTGAGCTGGACTGACACTATCATGGACGAGCTGAGCTGGACTAACACTCACCCGGACGAGCTGAGCAAGTTGGTTCGATCTTCCGAGGTGGTTCGATCATCAAACCACCCGAGAAGCAACACAGACATATGTTCATTGTTTGAAGCATATCTTCTAAACCATGATGTTTATTCGCTTGAAACCACTTGGAGAATGTGCTCAACTCAATTATGGAACTCTTCAAAGAAGAATCAGATCAAACGGAGTTCAGATGAGAGAGTTATGCCATGTACAAATCAGGTGATAATCAGTTCTCGTGAATTCAGACATGTGTGGATCGTCCCGCGTGTGTCCGTATCCTTCCCAGCATGGTGTGCACGAACAGCATGAACCTGGACATCTTTCTGAATCTGGACTAGTCAACATCAGAATCCGTACTTTTACTAGTCTTCCTTGTTTTCCACACTTTGACTAGTCTTAGTCAAATTTATGTTTTCTATGCCTTGTTTTCTGCACTTTTCTTTATTCTTCTTTGACTCAAAACTCTATATAATGTAGTCTCATTTCATTGCAACATCATCAACGAAATTTCTTCTTTATTTTGAGTTTTTACTCTCTGTTTTTAGTCAAGAACACTTTAGTTTCTTTGGTGTGGTTAGCTCCAAATGATCGCCTCTTTCTAGTTAGACCAGTGCGTCATATCCGACAACTGATCGAGATTGATTCCTTGTTGGACCTGTGAGTCATATCAGGCAACAATCAAGCACCCAGGCAGTATTATTGGGTCATTCCGCAACCCATTGTGTCGTCAATCAATCCATCAGTTCTCTTCGGAGTTCATATCTTTTCATACCGGTCGAGTGATCAGATTTAGGGTGTATCAAGTGGTATCAGAGCCACTCTTCCGGTAACTCTTTATCATTCCATCTTCTCATCTTTCCATTTTCTTCTAAACACTTCTTCTTCTACCTTTCTTGAACCCGGGCCCCTTATTACCCACCATAGTTAAAAAAAAAAATCTAAGTTTATGCTTTAAAAAAAAAGAGAAAAGTTAAAAAAAAAAAATCAAAGTTTGATTTGTTTTGTGGTGTGGTGGTGGAAGAGAAAGCCTGCTGGCCGAAGAGAAATCCGGCCTTTGAGGTGGTTAAGGCGGGTTCCCTCTAAATCTCTTATCTTTCTATCTTTAAACATCTTCGTTTGTTTGGATCTACCCGTTGGGGATTCCTAGAGTTGTTCTTCTTAGAACTTTGAGTATAAGACTTTGAGTGCACACTTTGAACTGAGAGAAACACGTGTGTGGGTGAGGATCAAACACTCGAGTGTGTGAGATTTTTATCTAACGTTTTGTGTTTAAGAATTTTCAGGAATCATGACTAGTGAGGATGAAAGGAGCCGACCAGGAGACTCTTTTGTTGGTTTATCTAACTTGCAGATGAGGAAGATCAATGATTCTGTTGCTAACCTTATACATGCAGGTCTAAAACAGATCCATCAGAAGTTGGACGAAATTCAAGGTGTCCAACAGACTCGTCCTAGACCCGCAGCAAGGAGAGAACGCCCAAGGCGGACCAACCGATCCAATGATGATTTTGGAGAAAGAGAGTTCCCTAATGGCGACAGCAAAAGCCAAAAGATGAGTACATCCACACGTGCACCTGTAGCTGAGCCATCCATATTCATCAGTGAAAAGCCCAAAGGTAAATCTGAATACAACTTTGAAGATCTAAAAGATTTTTCAGATTCATTACCAATGTTTGATGAATATGATGATGAGTCAATGGAAAGTCTGATGAATTTTAAGGTTAATTGTGATTTTCCTACTCGTGAATCTGAGTTGATGCTTGATAGTAAACTAACCTGTTTTGAGCTGGAACTTCCGAGCAGTCTTGTTCTTAGTTCACAGGATTTTGAGGAAGAGCCATTCAACCATCCACATAATGGACGACTTCCTGGCACTAGGACACCTTTGGATGTTGATCTAGGTCCTATCTTTGATGAGGAGGACGAATCTGGTCCAGTCTTTGATGAGGAAGCACCAAGCATCAACATGGACAGTCATCTTTGCTTTGATCCCGGCACAACTCGTCCCCTTTTATCCACTGACATTCAAGAGCACTGTGAGAAACTTGATTTGATTTATTCTTTGCCTGAATTGTTTGTTGGAATCAGTTCTCATAATGTCAAAAGTTTTGGTCTAGACAACGTGAAAGAATTTTGTGTTTCAAATTCCATTTTTGATAACTTGATTCATTCTTTTGAGAAACTTGAACCTGATAAACTCTTTGATCAAAAACGTTTTCTAAATGACAATGACATCTCTCCTGGTCTTGTTTTGAGTTTTGATCAGTTTCTGAAACATCACAAAGGTTTTGATCAATATCTTGAAAAATCATTTGAGCTTGTTTTGCAACAACCAGATTTTAGTTTTTGAAAACCTTGTGATTCCTTTGTTTGTTTCAAGGATAATGGTTTTGATCTAAGTTTCTCTAGTCATGGACTGATCACTGGTGATTTGTTTGCATTCCCTTGTGTCTTGGACGAATTTATGGTTAAGACTTTGCTAGAACAGAAATCACTTACTTTGCTAGAATAGAAATGAAACCGATTTTGTTGTGATTATGATTCGAAACCTGCCCCTTCTTATTTTGGATCTGATCTTAATCTAAAGCTTTTGTGTTCTGAATATGATCAACCTAGGCTCGTGTTGAATATGTTCTATGGTGTTTCATGCCTTGATAGCATTCTGATTTGCAACACCTTCTCTGAAAAACATATTGAGCCTTGGAAAATTAATTCTCAGTTTGAGCTTGATCTTTTGTATTCTAAATCTGAGAAACTTGTGCATGTTGTGAAATTGTTCTTTAGGAACTATGAAATCACGAGCCTTGACACCATTCTGGTCTGTAATGTTTACTTTGATGTGCATCTTGACAGGCTGAAATATGTGCTACTTGTTCTTGGAAAAGATAGCTTGATTTCTGATTTGCACAAGTACATGTCTTGCACATATGATCCTGGTATTTTAATGTTTGTTTTGAGTGTTCAGGATAAACAGGTTCAGCCTTAGAGAAGAGAAAGTATTGACCATGCTCGTCAGCCTGAAATTTGGAGATGCATTGATACATCCACTCAAACTGGTTACCTTGGAGATGCCAGCAACATAGGTTCAGTTCAAAGCGAATATCTCGAGGTCCAGAAGGTCTTTCGTCTTGACTCAAATTTTCCGGGAAAGCCAACTCCCCAAGGATTCACTGAGGTTTGGAATCAATTGAAAAGCTTCACGGAGTAAGGAGTTATGAATTTTTCAAACAGTTGGTTTCCCAGTCCATCTATCTGCGAGTACCCAGCTTTTGAAGCAGATTCAAGCCTTGTGAAGAAGCGGTCTGAGCCAAAACCGACCATAGGATTCAGGATGAATCTCTCCTCTTTCCAGAAAGCTCAATATCAGGAAAAATGGCCACGGAATCATGAAGTTATGATTCATTCTCCAAAACCGGCCAAACCTGTTCTACACTTGCTTCAATGGGAATCTAGCAAATCCAATCAGCTTCAAACCAGACCTTGGCGACCAGGAGATCAATCTACACAGTCAGGTCTGACACAAATCTTTCTCAGAAACTTCTTGGAAGCTAAGTGTTTACTTTCTTCTTCTTATTTTGATATGGTGCTTGAAAATAAACAGTTTTGTGATGAAGTTAACCATCTTGAACCGGTACAGCCGAGTAGTCTTGTTTCTTTGTCACAGGAACTGAAACTGTTGGAGCAATCTGTCAGCACTTAACCAAAGGTGTTTCCTCAGTCCACCTCCTGTCCAAACCAAAAGCATTGTAAGGATCAAGGGTTGATTGTCTCTGCTCATCATGAAAATGTTTTGAAACCGACAATTTCTAAGCAAAAACAAATCTTTACTTGGTTGGAAAATGTTTTGCTTAAACCTTTTCATGATTTGTTTTCATTGAGCTGTGCTTTGAAGTAAATTTGGTGTAGGAAAGAGCATGAACCGAAATTACTTCATTCAAAGAAACTTTTTGATTTCGTTCATGATGAAAAGCTTTCAGATTTAGCATTGTCTCATTCTTTTTCTAACAGTTTCACACCTTGGCCTGATTTTGAAATTAGTAAACCAATTTTTGGCAATCAGTTCACTTGCTTGATGTATACCCACGTGCTTGATGATTATCCTAAGAGCTTGGATCCTGTTTTTGATGTCTTAAGGATAGAGAAATCCTTTGATTATTTCTTTCGCAGATTTGATGTGGTTTCTCTAGTTGTTTTGGATGAACAGGATAAACATGATCAGCTTCCAAAGAGAGCAAGCACTGGTGAACGCCTAAGTACTTGTGTTCATGGAACATGGAACCATACATACTTGATGGAAATGGGTTCAGACCACCAAGGAAGTTTCTGTCCAAACTTTTCATTCACTGAATTTTCCTTGAATTTTAATTCCTTTGAATCTGATTTATTTCCTTTTGATACAGGTAAAATGGATTTGAGGACAAATCCTTTCGAAGAGGGAGAGTATGATGCACCCAAAATCCAGCACCGTCCTGCTTGGTTCATGGACACGGCCCAAGATGGTGACCTTGTCGACCAACTAGACCTAGCCGAGGTTTTCTCATCAGATTATGCCAATTCTCTTATCATCTATGCAATCTTGGATGAGCTGAATACTCAAGTGAGCTGGACTGACACTATCATGGACGAGCTGAGCTGGACTAACACTCACCCGGACGAGCTGAGCAAGTTGGTTCGATCTTCCGAGCTGGTTCGACCATCAAACCACCCGAGAAGCAACACAGACATATGTTCATTGTTTAAAGCATATCTTCTAAACCATGATGTTTATTCGCTTGAAACCACTTGGAGAATGTGCTTAACTCAATTATGGAACTCCTCGAAGAAGAATCAGATCAAACGGAGTTCAGATGAGAGAGTTATGCCATGTACAAATCAGGTGATGTTCAGTTCTCGCGAATTCAGACATGTGTGGATCGTCCCGCGTGTGTCTGTATCCTTCCCAGCATGGTGTGCACGAACAGCATGAACCTGGACATCTTTCTGAATCTGGACTAGTCAACATCAGAATCCGCACTTTGACTACTCTTCTTTGTTTTCCACACTTTGACTAGTCTTAGTCAAATTTATGTTTTTATGCCTTGTTTTCTGCACTTTTCTTTATTCTTCTTTGACTCAAAACTCTATATAATGTAATCCCATTTCATTGCAACATCATCAACGAAATTTTTTCTTTATTTTGAGTTTTTACTCTCTGTTCTTAGTCAAGAACACTTTAGTTTCTTTGGTGTGGTTAGCTCCAAACGAACGCCTCTTTCTAGTTGGACCGGTGCGTCATATCTGGCAACTGATCGAGATTGCTTGCTTGTTGGACATGTGAGTCATATCAGGCAACAATCAAGCACCCAGGCAGTATCATTGGGTCCTTGCGCAACCCATTGTGTCGTCAATCAATCCATCAGTTCTCTTCGGAGTTCATATCTTTGCATACCGGTCGAGTGATCAGCTTTAGGGTGTATCAAAAATGGTCTTTTTTATTAGAGTACTAGATATGGATCCAGATTTTGTTTAATATATCAATTTATGAAAACATAAAAATGATGAAAATCTTTTTATTATAGTTTTATTGTATGTAAAACTTAATTTATGAATAAGATTTCATTTTTAACATAAGTTTCTATTTGTACTTAAAATTTAATACACAAAGGTGGATTAAGAGTTATTAGCTATTCATTCAAAAAAAAGGTATTAGCTACCTTGGACCTAAGCTTAGAGAAAATATTCAGACTTGAAAATCTAAATCAGACCTAAGCAAAAAAAAAAGAAAAATACAAATAATTTAAAAGTTTAATTAAGCTAATCGAATCATTAATAATGTCATACACTTTCTTATGTTCCTCGTTATTAAGATTTTCTACTTTGAATTTTCAGTTATAGTAGTATACTTTTCAAGAAGAGAATAATTCATATAACCCACAATCTATATTTTCTCATATAAACACTAATTAGTTTTAATTATAAGAACATATATGATTTTTTCTAAAATAATAAGAATTAAAATATTTACCTTCTAATAATGTAAGAGGAAATTATTTTGATGAATTATTTATTTTACATGTTTTTGTGTTTCACTTTCTCGTAACCACAGATAATTTTATTAAACTGATCTAATGTTAGATAGTTTTCTAAATTCATTTTTTCTTAATGATATCTTTCCAGATAACAAATTAACTATATGCATATAGATATCTTATTTCAAAATGTAACTATATTCATATAGATGTAAGTATTTAAGATTTTAGAAAGTAAAATCACTAGAGCATAATTATATATTAATTTTGTAAAGTAAATATTTTTGGTTTGAGAAAACAAAAATTACTATACAATAAATACATATTTATAAAAAAATTTAAACACATGTGACAATCTTAAAGTTCTTATTGCATATGTTTCTATGATACTAAGAAAATATTTTTATAAAAATTATTCATTTCTATAAGTTTGTAACTATTTTTTCATATTTCTTGAATTCATTGTTTTCCTAATGATTCATGATAACAATTTAATTAATAATATGAGTTAAAAAGGAAAAAAATACAAAATATAAATTATTTATAGAAACATAATATTATGTTTTTCTTGATTTTAAAAACTGTCAAATTGTACATAAACATCATTAGTTTATAATGCCCTAAAGAGAGTTTTGACGTGATTGGTTATAATGTCGTCAGCTTGAAATGTGTTTATACATACACGTTAGTTAGTTAAAATGTAATTTTTATGAAGTAAATTTATTAGATACTAATTTTCAAATTATTTGTATATGATTTTGGAAACAGAATATTACTATCACATAATCTTTTACCATCATTTTAAGGATTTTAGTAGCAAAAATTAAATTATTGAAAAACTAATATCCAATAAAATTTTCCAAGTACTATTAAATATATTTTTTAAACTACTATTCTTACAATTCGTTATTTGACATCATTAATATTTTTAAAAAAATAATTATATATCTTCTTTTATCATGGTCTTCCTTATTTATTTCTCAAAAGGTAAATTACCATCTAAATAAAGTTTTAGAATGTTTTTGATAGAATTTATATGAAGAGAAACTAATAACTAATATCAAAAATATAATTATATATTTATTTATATTTTTAAAAGATTTAGAAAGGAAGATTATGAACACATAATTATTTTAATTATATTTCTTTAAGATTTAGAAAACAATAATTTATAAAAAAATCCCAATTCCAGTTACTTATAATATATTTATTAATTTTTATATTTGGTTAAAAGATATGAGAAAGTTTAGTACTATAAATAAATATAAGTATTTGTATTTTATGATTTTAACTAAATATTAAACAGGAAAATTAGAATTTGGATAAATATGCCTATAAATTTATTTTACAAATCTCTTTTTTTGTTTAAGATTTCAAAAAGGAAATATACATTCAAATACTCTTCTTCAATTCCTTTTTAGGATTTTATAAAAGAAAATAAATATCACATTATCTTTTAAATTTATCATTTATTTGAGATTTAAGATCTATATATGTACTATTATTTGCGAAATGATTTTTCGCAACGGAGCTCCCACGTTAAAATTTAGAGTGATTAATATCGATATTACCCTTAATGAATAAAATCTATAATTAAGCTAAAAAATAAAAACGAAAATTTATTTATTTGATTAGATCATTGATTAAAATAATAATAGTACGATTTATTTAAAATCTAAAAAATATTTTAAAATATATATATAATTCCTATATGTATGTTATGTTGTTATCTGAATTTGTTTTTTAAATATAAAGTTGAAAACATAAAGTATATAACCAAGTATTAATCAAATAAAATTCTTAATTTTATATAATTGAAAAGATAATATTAAGTGACTTTTAAGATTTATTTCTATATAATAAATAATAAATATGCGTACAAAGAAATTTTCAAAAAATTATAATTAATATGTAAGAATTTTCAAACGAAATAAAATAATAATTTATTATCATAGTAACACATATATTAATGAGAAATTATAAAATATTAGTAATTATGATTAAATATAATAAAACCCAAACACAAAAAAAAATTTAAAATTTATGAAATCAGACAACTCAATAAAACTGATATAATAAAAATCCTTTAAAAAAAAAAGATAATTCATATACATATTTTGTTATTATCCAAGAATATCTTAAATAAATATTAAACAATTATTTCTCTCTCTCTCTCTATATATATATATATATGTATTATCATCTAAAAAGAATATCTTTCAATCATAAATAAAATTAGTTGCAAAAATATATAGTTCAAAATATTTCTACTATATATATGAAAGCTTTCAAGAAATTAAGGAAATAATGAATATATATATATATATATATTTTTTTTTTTGATAAATAAATTTCATATATAAATAATTTGATATTCTGTAAAGAAAACTTAGGGAATTTTCAAAAATACCACTTTAAAAATACCATTATTCATCTTTACCACCACTAAAGACACATTTTCAAAAATACCTTATTTATTAAAAGGTTAACGACCCTTATATCTTTGTTTTATATGCTTTTCAAAATTCTAACCCCAAACTCTAAATCATAAACCCCCAATTCTAAATCCTAAACTCTAAATCCTCAATTCTAATCCCTAAACCCTAAACAATATACCCTAAATTCAATACGCTAAATCATAAACCCTAAAACATCAACTATAAACCCTAAATCCTCAATTCTAAACCCTAAACTATTTACCCTCAACCCTAAAACATCAAACCTAAACCCTAAATCCTAAACCTTCAAATCTAAACCCTTCATTAAAAGTGGTGGTAAAAGTGGTTAGTGTAAATATGAAAAGTGGTACTATGAAAATGGTATTTTTGACAGTTTCTCAAAAAAACTTAAAGATCATAAATAATAATTTATCATGATATTTAGTTAATAATTGTAATATGATTAGGCCCGCTTGAGCGGACACAACATCTAGTAATAAAATAAATTATCAAATCAAAATAACAATAATTAATATTCAAAACATCAACAATTAATTTTAAATAATTTTTAACATTAATATTTTTAAAATCCGTCTTTAATATCATTATTATTTTTAATCTTTTGATTAACTAAATACTTTTAATATCATGTTCTTCATAGAATTAGTTTTAAAAATTAAACGACAATAAAATATTTTTAACTATTCTATTTTGGTTCATAGTTATAAAATGAAAATTAATAATTACACTTATTTTATATAATTATAGTTAAATATTTATTTAAAACATTTTTATTAGGAATTTAGAAATGGTAAATTAATAATATTTTACAATAATATTTTGTTTAGGGTTATAGAAAAATAAAACAAATATAAAATAAAAAAATAACATTTATTTTTATTTTTACTTTTTAAATGAAAATTTGATAATTCTTTTTATTAATATGTTACTATTTTACAATATTTTTTAAATTTATTTTTATAAAAATTAAAATTGCAAAAAAAATATTTTTTATAATTTTATTTTGCTTCGTATTTATCTATATAAATATAAATAATAACATAATCTTATTTTTACAATTATTTTCTTGGTATAATATAAAAAGGAAAAGTACTATGAAATCATTTATTTTATATAATTATAATATGAGAAATTGTCAAAAATACCACTTTCATGATACCACTTTTCAATTATACACTAACCAGCTATACCACCAGATTTTTAATGATCAAAATACCATTATACCCTTAAAAGTAATATCTTCTTCTCCTACATCTCACGATTAATTCAAAAACATCATCTCATATTAAAATCGGCGGTGACGAACTATGGCGGTGACGAGTTCTCCGGCGATGACGAGCGACGCTGACGAGTTGTCCAGCGAGATTCGTCGAAGCTATGGCGAGATCTGACGAAGCTATTGCGAGATCCGACGAAGCTACGGTGAGATCTGACGAAGCTATGACGAGATCCAATGAAGCAATGACGAGATCCGACGCGAAGCTATGGCAAGATCCGACAAAGCTACGGCGAGATCTGACGAAGCTACGGTGAGATCTGATGACGACGAGAAGTTAAAATGTACAAGTCGACGAAAGCTTAAAATGTATGGGATAATCAATGGCGATTGTCGTCTTTTTGTTTAGTTTTAGTGTGATTTCTCAAAAAATCAGTTTCTACGAAGGGATAGAATTTTTTCATGACTTTTTTTAAGTCTCAAGTTTATAAAACCTTATTAATATTTCTCAATGATCCAGCAGCCTCATGCGCCTGTTTCTGTGTTGATGCCTGCCAGTGATGTCCTGATTCATGCCAAAGAAGTTTGTTACTTCTTCTGTACACATTGTATTCTGGAAATCTAATTTCAACTGAGATATGTTCATGTTGTTTTGCTTATACGTTCATCCTTATGCTTCTCACTTGAGCATTTGGCTCTGAATATTAACCTTGAGGTGAAGAAAAATTTAGTTTCAGTACATCTCTCATGTTCCTGGTTGCAATTGCAAATTCTAACAAACATGGATATATTTCTAGGTTTACAATCAAAACACACTGAGAACCTTTATAAGCTCTTATAAAATTTATTAATGGTTCATAAATAGTCTTATAAACCTTTATAAATAATTATATAAATATTTATTTGGTTTTATAACCTTTTATATTATTTTGTAAACCCTATATAAACTCTTCAAAATCCATTAAAATCTTCTATAAACCCTTACATATCTTATATAAATTTTTTATAAACTTTTCTAAACCCTTTATAAACATTATAAATCCTTATAAATTATATATAAAATCCTTATAAACACTTGTAAGTGATTTTGTAAACCCTTTCATAAAGAAGTAGTGGAGATGGAGTATGAGTTTGTTGAGTTACTAAAGCATATTATTTTTGAATCATGTTTTTCGAAGTGAGTGTGGTGCGTAGGAACAATAAGTGATTGGCTTGCGTTCAGATTTTGAAGAGAGACGATGTTGGTTTATAAATTTTCTTATAAGGCTTTCTAAATGGTTATAGACTCTTTTAGTTGATTTATAAACTTATACAACTCTTATAATACCCCTTATAAATTGAATATAATATTTCATAAAGTCTGAGTTTTATAAAGGTTTATAAGGGGTTAAAAGCTACGTAATAATTTATAAACTACTATATCTGAGTTTTATAAAGGTTTATAAGAGGTTATAAGCTACATAATACTTTATAAACTATTATATCTGAGTTTTATAAAGGTTTATAAGTGATTTTTTAATAAGTTATAAGATACTTTGTAAGGAGTTATAAGTTATATAATCTCTTCATGAAACTAGTATATCTGAGATACATGGGCCAGCTATAAACATTTATAAGTTATTATTTATCAGCCTTTTCATCTCTGACGACATCAATAATAGTATTGGATGGGATAACTTTTTTGGTGATGATAAAGAGATGCTAAGTGTTTATCCACTGACGTTGAAGAGCTTGTGCTCCTGAAATTTTCCAAAACATGGAGGTTTAAGTTCAGAATTAACTTGTGTACTATGGAGAGCAGACATTTATTTCTTAAAAATGATTTATAAGCCTCAATAAAACGTTATAATACTTCATAAAATGATTACCTTTTGATATTCTACAAATATTTATAAATGATTTTATAAATCCTTATAAATAACTTTAAATATTCTTATAAAATTAAAGAACATGTGCATGCTTTGTAAAGAGATGATGATACGTGGCAGATTCTGAGGAACATAAGGACAGCAAGCAAGGCTCCACCGTTTCAGAAATTTTACATATCCTTATAAATTGTTTAATAATCTTTTATAATGGCTTATAAACTTCATATATTATTAATAAATTATTATACAAACCATTATAAATTGTTTTATAAGGCTTTCTAAATAGTTATAGACTCTTTTAGTTGATTTATAAACTTATACAACTCTTAAAATACCCCTTATAAATTTAATATAAGCTTTCATAAAGTTTTTATAAGCCCCTATTAATAGTATACATAACCCCTTATAAATTATTTATAAACTTTCATAACGTTTTTATAAAAATTTATAAATAGTTTATAGATTTTATAACTTGTTTTATATGCCTTTATTAATGTTTTATATACTCTTATAAATAATTTTACACACCCTTATAAGATTTTGTAAAGAGATAATGATACGTGGCAGATTCTGAGGCACATGCTGACAGCAAGCAAGGCTCCACCGCTTCAAAAATTTTACATGTCTTCATAAATTGTTTTATAATCCATTATAAGAGTGTATACACTTTATAAATTATTTTTGTAAATCCTTATAAATTCTTTTTTTTAACAGAATATTTTTTTTTTCAACAGCTCAAGAAGACCCTCTAAACAATTTTCATACCTTTTATAATTTATTAAATGTTTTATAAACCTTTATAAATGGATTTTACTTTTACAAATAATTTATAAACTCTTATAAATAGATTATAAACTTTACAAACTGTTTTATAAACTTTTACAAATGATTTCTAATATCTTATTTGTTCTTTTTCTTTCTTTTGCTCTTCTTTCATGTATTATTGTCTTATATCATGTTACAAAAAAGTAAATTCACAAATCCTTGTTTCCATTAGCTTTTTTTGTTTTATATCATTGTTGAACTGTCAAAATCCATGTCATCAAAGATCAGATGTGTTGGGGTCACCAAATGTTTGTATTCATCAGAAAATCCAAACAATGTATTAACCACAAGATGTAAAAAAGAATAGTCAACGTTTTATAAATCTCTACAAATCTCTAATATATGAATTTATAAACTCTTATAAAACTCCATTTATAATCTTCTATAAAACGCTTCACATTATTGACCAAGACACCGATTGGGTAATCACTTTTGGATTGTCCAATGGTTCTGTTCCAGCTTCATAAATCCTCAGAGGCAATCTCATAGATGTGCAGAATTCATTGCTATCTGACTGCAAGATGAAATTAAAATATGATGTTAACTTTTAATCATAGTCTAAAGATACCTTATCCAAACGTAATATTCATGTATTTCGATAACAGTTTTACAAAGAATATAAGATAATAAAAGAAAAGACTTCTCAAATTCACACATTTATATGTTTTTATAGACATATGAGAAACTCTTGTTTACAAACTTCTTTATAAAACCTTGTAAAGCATTGAGTTGTACTATCGACCCTAAAACCCAGATTTATAAGAGGATATAATTCTTTAAAATGCAATGTTCACTATTCGAAAACCTTTCTTCTAACCATAATTATTCAAATGACAAGTCTAAATTAAATCAACCTTATTTGTGTTTCGGATAACAGAGAAACAAAAATCATAAAATCACTTGAACCCAGATTTATAAAGGTTTATAATTTTTTGAAAATTCAATGTTTACTATTGAAACTCTTTCCCTTAGATCGACATGTTCTAAACGATTTGTTTTATATTAGAAAGAACAAATCCAAAAAATTACTTGAATCAAACAAAAAAATACAAATTAGAAACATACATGTGTGAATCGTGGTGAGGAGCCAACATCTTTGAGGTTTTAATCGTGATTCTTGTAAACTCTTGTCGCTGGTTGTGTGAGAGAGTGACGATGGATCTCGCCACACGACGACGGATCGCGACGGAGACGACGATAGATCTCGACGGAGACGACGATGGATCTTGACGACTGTGGATCTCGACGGATTAGATGACATCGACGACAAAGACGAGGACGGCGATACTGGATGAAGACGCGAGGCTTAAAAGACGTCGACGATGACAGAAACGAGAGAAGAAGAATCTGATGGAGAAGAAGATAAGGTAGGGTCAGTTTTGTCTTTTACACATTAATGAAAAGTGTATTTGTGAAAATATCACTCTATTGGTGGTATTGTTGAATTGTGGTACCACACAAAGTGTAGTTATGAAATTTCCCCTTATAATATTTTTATTATATTATATTTATATTGACATTATTTTAATTAAATAGGCTTTAATATAAATTCATAATCAACAAACAATAAATACAGAAAAATTTGTATCTGTTAATTAAATCATTTATAATATCATGTTTATCACCAGATTCGTTTAAAAGGGAAAATTACCAATTTTTTTGGTTATGATATAAAAATGAAAATTATTATGGAATCATATATTTTAGATAATTAAAATAAAAATTTATATAATTTTAAACATTTGTCATAATCTTAAAATTTTATTGACATGTGTCACAATCGTGTTAATTAGCAACTTCGAAGAAGATAAATAATTACCATAATTGTTTTTTTATTTTTTATTTTATAATATTTAAAATAAATAGAAATTAGATATAATGATATCTTCTTCCGATATCGCTCATTTTAAATAGAATATATATGAGTCCATTGCGTTGCAATAGATTTTTTTATGTTTTAATTCAATAAAAACATTAAATAATAAATTATTTTATTATAGTTTTATGATTGCTTTTTGCATATGTTGCGTGAAATTTATTTTATAGTTAAAACTTTGTTTTCATACATAAGTTCAAGCTAATATTTGTATTTTGTAATCATGATGCATAGATGAATTGTTATAAATTTTGTACTTAGGATTAATGAAAATACTATACCAAAAGGTTTTAAAGTGAACATAACCCGAAAAAAGAAATTAAATAAAAAGTAAAAAGTAATGAAATTCAAATACACCAATCCATTCAATAACAAAATTACACAAGTTCTTATGTACTAATTTAAAGTTTTATAAAATAGGCTTTTAAATTTTTATTTTGCTAGGATTACTTTTAAATGAAAACATTCGATTTTATAAATCTCCTTTATATTTAAAATTAAAATAAATAAAAATAATATTAAATACTCTTTTACATTTTTGTTTAAGATCTTAGAAAAGAAAAATTACTGTCATATAATCTATTACAATTATCTTCTCTTAGAATTTCAGAAAAAATAAATTGCTATCAAATAAATATTTATATATTTACAGTTTGTATTAATACTAATTTTACTCTTCTTTTGTTAAATAAATAATTTTTAGTATCATGTTCATCATCAAATACTCTCTTAAAATAATATCAAATAGATTTTTACAATTCTCTTTTGGTTAGGACTTAAAAATATGATACAAATTTCTATTGTTTAGGATTTTTTTTTTATAAAAAAGGAAAACAACTATCAAATATTCTTTTACAGTTTTTAGGATTTTAGAAAAGGGAATTAATATTACATATTCTTTTACAATTAAATTTTAGGATTTAGGAAAATAAAATTTCTATCAGTTAATTATTTCCAGTTAATATTAACTATTTTCTAAAAGTTGCAATTTTCAAAATTAGTTTATTTTCAATATCACTAATATTTTTACAATTTTTCTTGTTAATTATATCATTATTAGCAAATGCATATTTAATTAACATATTATACTTAATTATTATAATGGTATATTTAAAATTGTGATATGTGTTAAACTATCTCATAATTAAAAATAAATATACTAAGATAATAAAATCAGTTTTTGTTAAAGATTAATTATATAGTAATTTTCCATTTTTAAAAAAATATTTTTTTTGTTTTAAAAAAAAATATATATATAATAAACTATACAATTTTATATATCATAATAAAAAAATTATACAATTTTAAACACATGTCATAATCTTAAATATAAAATTGTCATGTGTCGCGATCATGGTAATTATTAACTTTGAAGAACAAACCTTTATATAATAAGATGTATAGTTGGTTAGTTGGTTTGGTTAGTTAGAACCGGTTTGTACCGGATGGTTTACTTTTGTATATAAACTCTTTGTACATTGTCATCTATCTTATTAAAACTCAAATACAAAATCAGAGTGTTTCGAGACTTATATAGGAGGATTAAAAAAATTTGGAGTGTTTGGAAACTTGAATAGTAGTCTTAATGAAATTTGTTTGGATACATGAATAGTAGTATCTATTAATTGTGTTTCCATATTTCATTTATTTTAACAATTTAATTAATTATAATACCTTAGTAATAATTTATATCATTAATTATATTACCATAATAATAATATTGCATATTTTTATTTATTAGTTAATCAATATTAACTTTGTGCCAATTATAAAATCAAAAATGTTAAATAATTAGGTTTTACATATGATTAAATGTTTGGTCTAGTTTATTTTACTAGAATATTTTTATTTTAGTTTCAATCGGTGGAAAATTACGTACCCAAAAACATAGTTCAAAGATATGTTTTTGTGAATAAAATAATTAAATCAAAATAATTAAAATGTGCTACATTTATTGCCACTTAATTTTCACTCCATATAATTATTTTACTTGATAAAAAAACTCTTTTTATTTAACTTAATTTAGCCAAACACATAGAAAGAGTTTTTTTATTATTAATTTATAACATCAATTATACATATACATTATCTGTCCATTTAGGTACTTGTTGTTCCTTTCGGATATCGTTTTTTTTTTAAACCAAGTCCCGCTTGAATAATATAAACTTATATGTGGATTATGAGTTTAGTCATTCTGGATCTGGATGAATTCAGTTCTGATGTATAGGAACCTAAAAATATCTAAATAACCAATGTATCTAAAAAATGTTCGGATATTTGTAACAAAAATAACCATATAACCTGATTCGATCCAGATTTTTTGAATATCGTTAGTTATATTATGATACATCTAAAATATATAACACTAATTATGAAAAATAAATATCGATGTATAAAAAACTCTTTCTATTTCACTTAAGTAAAATTGCCAAAAATACCATTTCATAGTACCATTTTTCATGTTTACACTAATCACTTTTACCAACACTTTTAATGAATGGTTTAGATTTGAAGGTTTAGGATTTAGGGTTTAGATTTCAATTTTTATGGTTTAGGGTATATAGTTTAAGGTTTAGAGTTGAGGATTTAGGGTTTATAGTTGAGGTTTTAGGGTTTATAGTTGAGGTTTTAGGGTTTAGGGTGTTGAATTTAGGGTATAGAGTTTAGGATTTAGGGTTTAGAGTTGAGGATTTAGGGTTTAGAGTTGAGGATTTAGAGTTTAGGGTTTAGAGTTGGGGGTTTAGGATTTAGAGTTTGGGGTTAAAATTTTGAAAAACATATAAAATCAAAGATATAAGAGTTTTTAACCTTTTAATGAATAAGATATTTTTGAAAATATGTCTTTAGTGGTGGTAAAGATGAATAATGGTACCATCAAAGTAGTATTTTTGAAAATTTCCCCATTTTATTTAGCCAAACACATAATTTTTTTATTAATTTATAAAATCAGTTAGACATAACACATTATTTGTCCACTTAGGTACATGTTGTTCCTTTCGGATATTGTTTTTTTTTTGTTTTGAAATCAAGTCCCGCTTGAATATTATAAAGAGAAATTGCCAAAAATACCATTTTCATAGTACCACTTTTCATGTTTAGACTAATCACTTTTACCATCACTTTTAATGAATGATTTAGATTTGAAGGTTTATGACTTAGGGTTTAGATTTGATATTTTAGGGTTTAGAGTATATAAAAACAATGATATAAGAGTCTTTAACCTTTTAATAAATAAGGTATTTTTGAAAATGTGTATTTAGTAGTGGTAATTCAAAGTGGTATTTTTGAAAATTCCCCTAAATTATGAATTATATTTTTCTTGTTATTTGTTTTGAATCCACTAAGACTTTTATTTTATCTTATATATTTTCTTTTTCATCTATTGGTTTTAGTTAATAAGAAAAATAAATAATTGCTTCATAGTAAAAATATTTTTAAAATTGAGGTAGATTGTATTAAAACATCTATTAAATGAACTACACCATCCAAAGTGATTAGAATATTTTGTTAACAATATTATTATTCAGTTTCAGCGTATAAATGGTAACTTTTTATTTATTCTATTACCTTCTTAATTTTTTTCATTGGTTTTACTGAGTAATCTATTATTTTTTATTTTTAAAAATTACCATAATTTTATTTTGGAACAAAAATATATGTTAGAATATAATATAAGTATCATGTTGAAAATATATAATTTGATATAATCTTGGAACAAGTTACATTCATTTATTACTTATGGCAGAAGAGGTGGAGGACAACGATGATTTTTGTTACTTTCTCCGGGTAACGCCAATGTTTGGGGATTTGTATGGCTATGTTGCCTTGGATATGTCTTCCAGTGTTTTACGCTCACTGCTTCCCATATAAGGATGAGCTTGGCCTCTTCCAACCCAAGAAAAAAATTGTGGAAGAACCATTATACTGAAAATAAGATTACTGATTTCTGAATACGGAATGAGGAGATGGTTCTCATAGCATGAAAGCATACCTTTTATAATCGAAATTTCGTTGCGTTCAATGAGTTAAGATCGCATTCAAGAGAGATCATGGGTTATGGATTTAAGGACTTGAAGAGCTTATCTGTAACTAGTATCTCTGCAGATTGATAAGGAAGAAGGTGAAACAACGCTCATCGAATTCAGGTTACGCCTTGATGGAGTACACGGTTTCAATCCTAATAGCATAACCAGTTAATACGCGTTTAGAGATCGACATACTGAGCTCAGGATGAGCCAATTGTGAAAAGATACGGACTGAAACGAAATGAGGTCCATATGTCGACCAAAATAAAAGAAACAATGATTTTCTAAGAGGCGAGACATGTGTTGAGACTGGAGCCTTCGACTTGATGACGTACGATGACGTCTCCTCACATGAAAAAAGTAAAAATATTATATATTATAGATTTATGTACAATTCATATTTCTATACAATACTATTAATATAAATAAATTCAATATATAAATATATATTGTTTATAAAAATATTTTAGAATAATACGACACATATCAATTTTGCATCACGCAAATTCGATTGTGTTGTTATTAAAAATGTTATTAAATTATTTTTAATTTTATATCACGAGCACATTATATCATGTATTAAGCCTAACAGTCCCTCTAAAACATCTTTAGTTTATATTAAAATATATTTTTAGTTTATATTAAAATATCTCTTAGTTTATATTAAAATATTTTTTTTGTCCAAAGGCCGAATATATTTTAGATCCAAATGTACAACTTCAACTTAAGAAGCTTAATATTGAAAAATTAAATTTTCACAGATATTAAAAAATTAGAAAACCGTATTTAAATATTTAAAATAAAATACATATTTGTTGGATGACGTGGTGAGGGTCTGTTTTAAAACTTATTATTTATTTATAAGTGCAATTTGACATATATTTCAGATTTTTTATTTAAAAGTGGCATTTGACTTTATATATATACATAATTCATAGTGGTCTCTTTATATATTAAAATATACCGAGTAAACTATCCTCATTCGAATCTAATTTATTATATTACTGTCACATTAGTTATATCCCCTGTTCAAAAACGCGTTAGGCGTTAGTCGGACGGTCGGCATGGGCCTAACGAGTTATTGAATACGCGGAGATTACTCGGGGTATACGCGGAGATTAGTTTTATGCTCATATATGTATATATATTAGTTATGCAGAGAAAATGCAATATAAATCGATAGCTCATGTGGTAACTTGTAGTTCCATAGCTTTAATAACCCGGGCTCGAATCGTGTGCACAGCGTGTTTTGTTCATTTTTTCCTATTTTCTTTAATGAAGGGTAAGTTTGTAATTTCTTCTGTCTTCTTCTCCTTTGACCTACCAGTTTCTTGGTCAGAAATGGCAGCCCCCATTTTTCTTTTAAGATCTTTCACTCTTTTCTCCATTTTTGTATTCGTTTTGCTTAATAATTCATAGATTTAGGATAGAAATAACTCGTTTTCCATTTACGAGTTGAAAATTGGCACCGCGTTTCACCATTAAACTCTGCGTCGAAAACTCGGCTTCCCGCCTAGGTCTTCCGATTTGCTCCATATCGCCGCGGTCATGCTCCGACCACCGCCTACTCGTCCGATTAAGTGTCTACGCGTCCGCGTTTTTGAACAGGGGTTATATCTCATTTATTTAGTTATTATAAGTGCGATTTGACTCATTCATATTTGTTTTGTTTTAGTAACTTATAATCATAAGTGGGGTGGTGAATAACCTGCAGGGTCCCACACCATAACCACTACCAGTTGAAAAATGGAGAATGTTCATACATGGTAGTGTTATGATACTAGAGCTTGTAACCTAATTGGCCAATCACAGCTGCAGTAGTAGTACCATCAGATTAAGAATATGCTTACCTGAGTTTCCTTCGAAGAATGTTTTAACGGATTCCCATGACTATGTAGAAGTTCATTTGGTTCTAATAGTTTAATTAAAGGTTTATTAATATTTCTAGTCTAAAAGTCTGAATTTTAAATCTTTTTAAATATAGAGTTATGCAAACTACCGGAGAAAAAACTTACAAACAATTACAATATTTCACGAGAAATACCATCAAACGTGATGATTCAAATGATGATATACAGAATTATCAATTGTAGAATCATCTACAATATTATGATATCTAATGACATATTAGGAAACATGTTGAAATTCTCATAATTTATGGTATCATACTTGTCTAATGTAAAAAGAAAACTCATTCGCTATGAAATGCTAAGGCCGAGGGAGGAGAAGAAAGACTGGTTCGATGTGGTGTGGTTTAAGGGAGCCATCCCTAAACTCAGTTTCACTATGTGGATTGCAAACTATGATCGATTGCCTACTAGGTCCAGATTGGCGGGGTGGGGAATGCCAATCTCTCCCCTATGCCCATTCTGTTCCTCACATGATGAAACCAGGGAGCATCTACTTCTCTCATGCCAATACAGCAAAGATGTTTGGCGGGAAGTGCTTCTACGTTGTCAATCCCCTACAGCAGTGATCACCAACTGGGCGGAGCTGTTGTCTTGGATCAGAAACTCCCCTTCTTGAAAGCTCATTCTCCTAAGGAAGCTTGCAACGCAGACGGTCATCTACCACCTTTGGAAACAAAGGAACAACCTTGTTCACAACTAGGTTTCTATCCCGGCAGCTACTGTTTTCCGAGGCATAGATACTGTGTTAAAGAACATCATTTCTGCGAGAAGAATGAGAAGAAAATTTAGCTACCTTATGTGCTTGTGGTTACGAGAAGGAGCTTTCAAAGTTTGTAAAATGATCCATCTTGTTTTTTATTTCGTTTTTGCCAAGATGGCTCGGACTTAAGATCTTACTTTGTAAAATCTTCTATTCATTATATGATATTTACAGTTTAGCAAAAAAAAAAAAAACTCATTCGCTATGAAATGAATAGTATACTCTAAGATCATTTCGTCCAATATTTACGATGAACCCTTATCGTTTAGTTCCTTACCAAATAAGAAATGGCACTAGCTATAAATGATATAATAATATCATTAATTTGGTTGTGGAAATCATCAATGATCCGTTGGTTTGACCAATTATTTATTAATATTTCTACACCAGAAAGTTTTACTAATTATATAGAATATTAGAGAAAAATTTACAAGAAATCTTTTAGTATGGCGCATAGAAGTACGGAGCCGTCTAACAGCACGTGCAAGTGGAGCGGTCGAATAAGATCCGAATTAAAAGATAAAAGAAAAATTAAGAATTTTTGGAAATACATATATAAATTATGATATAAAATTTAAAAATTAAAGATAGTACTAAATTTAGAACTGATAATTTCAGGAAAAATATCAAAAATATATAAATAAAACTATACATTTTTAAAACTACTATACTACATCATTAAATATACCATTAATATTTTTTGAACAGGATCCTTAAATAATTCGAGGACCCTGCGTCACTAATGAATCTCATAAGACGGCTCAAGGTGATGCAGTCAAACGTAAATCCTCATACACTATATAGAATTACGGAGTATAATATCATCTATGTAATGTTTCCCATAGTTTGTAATTGCATAATTAATCAATGTAAAAACCATCATTTGGATAAATGACTAAAAACAACATCATTCATTGTGTAAATCTATCTTATTAATACATGAACATTGTTTTGAAACTAATATTGTTTCACCATGTGATTTTCCAAAATTATTTTATCATTATTTCTAAGACTTTCATTAAGGAAAATATATACAGAAGATTAATTTATCTTCTAAATAATATTTTTAATTTAGATATTTTATAACATATTCTTATAAATTTTCTATATTTTTAGATAATAACTAAATTTGTATTAATATTAAAATATTAAAATTTTGAATTAAGTTTAAAATTTTAAAATAAAAATTCTATAAAATTTATAGGAAGTTTCTAGTATTTGAACTATCATCAACTGTCACGATGGATTAGTAAACTATATGATGCAGTTATACAAAAAGTAAAAGGATCAACATATCTTAAATGTTTATATGTATAACTATATATTATCTAAAAATAACTAAAATCATCAAACTAAAATATTGTTAAAAATAATATCCTTTTTCGCATTGAAAATCTAGTTAAGCTTAAAACATAGGCATTATCTGTGTAAACAAACAACCTAGGAAAGACAGGTCTTTGTATATTATTTACATGTGTTTTAGTAGGCCATTGTGCAATTCAAAGTCGTCTAAAATATATTTTATGTTATCATCTCCTTTGATGTGGCGCATCAAGTGCTTGCTGTGCTAATCTTACAGGACTGGATTATCTAGAAGTAGCGTTTTTTCTTTCATCAACTACACTGATAGTTCCGCATATAATAAATGGCAAAAACGATTATTTTATGTCAACTATGTGCTAGACTATCCGCCTTTATATTGAGACAGCATTTTTGTTTAACATATGATATGATATAAAACGTTCCAATTATCATTGCTACCATCATATGATATCTATTTTTAAAGGTGTCTTTTAACTATCTAAAACACACAAATTTCCCAAACATACCTAAGATGTTTTCATAACCAAAAAACACACGGAAAAAAAACTAAAATATGTTTTATTAAGGAGATAAAATACTATATATATACTAGATATTTTGTCTGCACTTGTGGGCTTAATAATTTTACAAAATTGTAGATATATATTATCAATTCAAAAACCATTAGATTTTTATGTTTTTAAAACATTCATTAATAAATTAAATATTAAATTTTATATAATATAAATTTTTTGTATTGATAAATATATTTTATTACGTAAAATATTAATATAGGCATAAAACTATATACAGAGATTTATATTTATTTTTAAATTATAATGATTTAAATTATTTTGGATAAAATTTATTGAATCTTTTTAGATAATGACAATTATAAATTAATGAAATGCGTTTTAAATTTATGGGTAATTATATATTATGTGAAATATATACTAAATAGAATCAGTTTAATATTACTAGACTAAATATATTATAAAAATATATAATATTTTAATTATGATATTACATTATATTTTTATTATTATTCTCAAGATAATGGTAGATTATTAGCTAAATCACTCAAATTGTTTATTTAAATTAATAATTGATTATAAAATATGACCAAGCCTAAAATTATGGGAAACATGACATTTTATAATTAATTAAATATAAATTTTCATATAAATATACTTTATTTTAATAAAATACCATTTGTTACGTAAAATAAACTTGAACACACTCATATATACTTAAAACAACATATATAGATTTATATTTATTTTTAAAATATTATAATGTAAAATATTTTTGGATAAAATAATATAGTATTTTTAGATAATCATTATTGAGAAATTAATGAAATTCGTTTTAAATTTATGGGTCATTATATATTGTGTGATATATATATATATATATATATATATATAATATACTCATATATACAAAATATTTTAATTAATAAAGTAAATATTTTAACTATGATATTATCATTCAAATCTATGCTATTATTTGCGAAATGATTTTTCGCAACGGAGCTCTCACGTTAAAAGTTAGAGCGGTTAAAGTCAATGATACCCTTAATAAATTTTTATATAAAAAAAAGAATTTATATTAATCATATTATTATTTTTAAATAAGATAAGTCTTATATATTGTGTTGTTCTCTTAATATAATTATTTATATTATAAAAGTTAAAAATAAGATATAAAACGGTTTATCTATATCTATACTATTATTTACGAATTTATATTAATAATACTAATTCTTTTTAAATAAGATAATTCATATATATTGTGTTATTATCTTAAAATAATCGTTTCTATTATTAAAGTAAAAAAATTAAGATATACAAAATTTTAAAATTAAATATTAATCAAAACTAAAACATTTGTATACAAATATTTATTATATAATTAATAACTAATTTATATTAATAATATTAATTATTTTTAAATAAGATAGTTCATATATGTTGTGTTGTTATCTTAAAATAATGGTTTATATTATCAAATTAAAAAAGTCAAGAAAAAGATTATAAGTAAATATTTATCAAACAAAAACATTTGTAAGAAAATAGTTTCCAATATATTTCTAATATGTTAGTGTTTTCAAAATTTTAATTTTAATACAATAATAAGCATATACATTTTAATGATAAATGTTTTCATATATAAATAATTAAACTTATTTAAAATATTTGAAAATATGAATAATAAATTTTTGTTGTTATCTTAAAATAATACTTTCTATTATAATTTTTTAAAAATAAGATATAAAATAGTTTATCTATATCTATAAAATTATTTGATTATTTATTATATACTTAAACCGAATTTAATATTAATAATATAAATAATAAATTTTCAGGATGGTTTTTGAATTAGAAAAAACTAATAAAATATTCGGAAGAAAATTATGCTCGCATACGTGGGAAATACAAGTAGTTTTTAGTTATTCTCAAAACAATGATACTAAATCAGTAAAATTATTTATTAACATTAATAATTAACCATAAAATATTATTAAACTTAAAATTATGGAGAGAGTTACAAATTTGCAAATTTGCTCATAAATAATAGTATAGACAAATATTTTATTTTCGAAAAAATATTCCAAAATTCTTTTCAAAATGTTTTTGATATTTATTCTTTTCTGAAAAAAGTCCTATTTTATCTACTAAATTTTAAGTTCGAGATTTTAATCTCCCAACCTTTATCCCCTCTAAAACTCTAAGTTTATATTAGGGAATCCTAAGATAAAATATCTTTTTTTGCGCTATCCTAACGTATTTTTCTTCCTAAAATTTTGCAGACTTATTTTAAATTTATTCGTGTTCATCTGAGTATCCAGTCATTTGCTGTTCTTTTTTCAAAAGTTTCAAATAAAACTGATAAAAATCAATGGATATATATATATTTCATCTAAAGGATTTTATATTGACTCAACAACCAATACAAGGGAATGGTTCCATTTTAAAGTCTCATCGATGGTTAACATTCAAACTAAAAACACAAAGACTAACCCAATGGAGAGCCAAAAACCGTTACCAACTTACACGATACACAAATGGTCCATCAGAGGCTAAGTCTTTCACAGACAGAGATCATGGAGAGCCAGAGTGGGTGATCAGTCGCAATACACGACTGCACCATGTCCTTGTAACGACCCGACCGTCCACGTCTAATGGACCATCCACATCCGTTCTCTCGGTCCGTGGGTTCCATCCCATTCGACGGTTTGTCCGTTAATTTTTTCAAAAACTCGTAATCATTGTTTACTGACCCTGCAATCACCATGTGATTTTTTCCCGTATTTTGGTTTCATTCGCACGGTATCGCAAATCACTTCCCGGTAGATCACCCATCCTTTCACTATTCTAGCGCAAGCACGCTTAACTCTGGAGTTCTAAACGGATATGTGACAGAAAAGGTAAGTCAACTTTGGTGATCTAGGTAGTCAAATCAATTCTCTTAAACCTTTATATATATCACAACTCAGGATGTTACAATTCACCCCTTCTCAAAGAACGCAACGTCTTTGTTGCACCCCACGACAGGTCTCAAGATGCCTCTCGGGTCAGAACCGAGACGACTAACCAGCTCTGATACCACTTGTAACACCCTGACCGCCCATGACTAATGAGCCATCCACGCCCGCTCTCTCGGTCCGTTAATTTTTCCAAATGCTCGAAATCATTATTTACTGACCACGCAATCACCACATGACCTTTTCTCGTGTTTTGGCCTCACTCGCACGGTATTTCGAATCACCTTCCGATAGGTCACCCATATTTTCACTACTCCAGCCCAAACACGCTTAACTCTGGAGTTCTAAGACGGAAAAGGTAAATCAACTTTGATGACATAGGTAGTCGAATCAATCTCTTAAGCTTTTCCATATATCACAACTCGGGATGTTATAGTCCTTTTCAATGACACATTCTGCTACGGAAGATTAGTTTTTATTGACTGACATTCTTGGTGCCCATTTTTAAACTGCCAATGATCCATACCATTTAGTAAAGTTCTCAATTCCCTGGACTGAAAACTGAAACCAGACCAATTTGTAGACGTTGGATTGCTCCAAGAAGATCATTGAATACGCCCATAAGATGATCTTGTTTACCTTTTGACCTATCGTACTCTCAGCCGTAGGGGTGAGCATTTTTACCCGATATCTGAACCTGTATCCGAACCCGATCCAAAAAATCCAAATTAATCGAAATCTGAATCGAAATAGTAAAATACCCGGACAGGTATTGATTTAGGAGAGACTAGATATCCGAACCCGAATGGATATCCAAAGATAACCGAATATATGTATACTTATCCTTGTATTTCTAGCTTACATCTCTCATTTTATTTAAAATAGTTATATTTATGTTACACATACTTTAATATCATATAATATACATATAGTTCGGAGAAAATGATTTGATACTCAATTAAAATGAATATTAAGCTTTTTTGTTTCATGAATTAACAAAGTTACATCTAAAATTTAAAAACAATAGCTAAATTAATATCTATTTATTTTTGAATGTTATCTCTTATCTGTTATTCATTCAATCTATTAAAAATAAAAATCATATAAAAGGAAATCTATATTTTTAAATATAAAAAATTTAAAAATGAAAAAATTAATTTTTTCTTCGAAATGTAAATATTCGAATCAGATCCAAAATAAAACCCGAACTAAAAATATCCAAATCCAATCTGAAATATAAAAATATCTGAATGGATTCTACATACCGAAATACCCAAAAAATCTGATATACCCGATCCGAATCTGAACGGATAAACCGCCTACGAGATAGTTGTTATCTTTTTTCCTCCATCAATTTTAGAAATTAAATTTATCTTATTAAAACAGAAACATTGTAATGGACCTAACTATTATTTTGTAAGATTTTAAATTAAATGCACACTCTCTTATATAGGTATATGATATCCACATGAATTCATTAATAGACCAAGATTCTTTCTTTTATTTTGTTGGTTTAGGAAATAAATGGTCCAACACTAATTAAAAGATTTGAAATATATTCATGTTCATAATCATACGATTAGCAACTCCATCTTTTCTTTATTTAACTTAGTGCATAGTTGCATATGATTATTGTTTATAAAATAATAAAAATAACAAACTAAGTACTTTTTGTTTATATATCAGACACATAATATATTAGACATCACAATATAATAAAATTCACCCAGCAATTATGTAATAATTGTTTTCTAAATAATTAACTTTATAATGTAAAAAAAAAACAAAAAAAAAGTTTTCATAACAATAAAAAAATATATCTCATGCTTCCAAAAAATGAAAATCCGCCCGACCGGGCGGATGATGATCTAGTTTATATTTTAAAGTTGCAACATTTCTTGACGAATGATACTTTCTGACGTGTAGTCCATCTCGAGAGTTAAAAGGTCCAAGAAGAATAACATTTATATCCTTCTTTTATTTCTGGTAGACGAAGGATAACATTTCTTTTTTGCTTTTTGATGTTACTCGTGATTTAAACTTTTGTGCCACATAACAAGTTACGAACACTGGACGAAAATGTAATAGATGACAACAAAAGGAAACTAAACTATAACATTTTATGGTAGTCTACCTTTATTTGTCAACTTATGGTAGTCTACCTATCATCGGTACAATAAATATTTTCACTTTGGGACATTTTTCTCATCTTTTATTACACCCCAAGACACATTATTATACTGACACACTTTCCATAACACATTATTATACTGACACACCCCAAGACACATTATTACACCCCAAGACACATTATTATACTTTGTATTGAATGTTTTTAAAATTATAAATTACTGCAACTATTAAACATCTCACAAAATATTTTTTCTTATCAGTGATTTTAAATGTTTGTTATAAGAAAATACAACTGCTCAAAAATAGAAAAAATGTTTGTTTAAACTAATAAACTTATTTATGTGTTTGCACCAATTTAATTATATATGTAGCAATTACTGAATTTTTAATTATTCAATATATTTTTATTATTTCATAATATGTAAAAAACATATAATACGTAAAATAGTTTATATGTAATATTCATCCCGCTTAAGGAATAAGATCTTATTAATTAATATTTTTCAAAAAATTTCAAGAAATCGATATATCAAAGATTTATTTAGAAACTATTGAAATCACCTAACGAGAACATTGGATTGTACAATGAGTTTGATTTCCTAAGCCTAACCCTTTTTCATCGTCACAACACCGAGAAAGAATAATTTGGAACGGTTGATTTTGATAATCTAAAATATTAACCTTCTTTTAGTTCATCCCATTGTTTTCTTTAAATGGGCTTAGAATAATTTTTAATTATTAACTAAATGGATCACTTACATAGTATAATGTGTTTTGGTTTATAAATTGTTGCATACCCAAAATAAATATTACCATCATCACTTTCGTTTAAAATTTTATTACAATAAAAATATATGGTTGGTAAAATCTGAATCCATAAAAACGAACCAAATCCAATATGAAAAGTAGTACTCAACTTTAACCAAAAGTGGTTAGATATCAAGACGGGTTAAATTTTTTGGTATTTAGATAACCTGAACCAAATCCGATCCGAATCGAAATATTTCAGATGTCCAAGTATATTTGAACCAAAATTATATACTTAAACATATTAATTATTATGTTGAAGTATATATAAGAATATACAAAATATATAAGATTTTTTATGATTTCCAAAATACTTGGAAATATATACAAATAAAGTCATTGTTAGAATAGCTAAACTATACTTAAAATACAAAAAATACTTAAAATATCTAATGCTTTTATATCTAAATATTTAAATTAAACCAATTTTTATGTTAAGTTTAAGTATTTTGGCATACATTATTCAAATTTATATGTTACATATTATTTTTATTATAGATTTTGAGAAACTAAAATTATATATGAACTTTATTTTTTTAATGTAAATGGATTATCAGAACCCAAACCGAATCCGGAAAAATCCGAACCCAACCAAACCAAAGCTAAAAAATCAAATTGAACTAACCAAACTAAACCAAATGTTATTAGAATACCCCGTCTTTAATTAACCCATGTCGTGCAAGGCGCGGATTATCATCTAGTCTTTTATTACACCCAAGACACATTATACTGACACACTTTCCATAACTCTCTTTTTCTCGTTAGATCTCAAACATAAAAAAAGTTAACTAGATTCTTTTTTGGCGGGATTAGCCCTCAACCATTGATCTTCTTAAAATTTCAACGGCTGAGATTAAATCAAGCAGATATGGAAAAGACACATATCTACCTTTTAGCCACAACCATTCGATCGACATCCCTCTCTCCTAATTTCAACGGCTCAGATTTTGTTCCATATTTAACATTATTATATTTCTTCTTTGCACCAAGTCGTCGAATTTAGTCTGTGTTCATGTAAATATGTTAAGAATATCTTAAGTTCTTCAAGCTTTTCTTTAGTCTTGAGGATCTTATGGATTTGATGGGCTTAACAATCTTAGTCCGTAAGATACATATATTTCGATCCAACATATTTCTAATAAAAATTTCTCTTGGTTTTAATGTATGGTGTTATATGATAATAACAAATTATCTGTAATTATTTATTGTAGTCAGTCGTTAGATATGATTCACTTTCGGATTGAGGGATATGGTTTTAAATTATTTTCATTACAAAATTTAGTCATAGTTTGTTTCTGCAAAGGGTTTAAAATGGCAAGAATGCGTGCTTCTTGTTTATAGTTTCTGAATACTAGTTTTCTGGATCTATCTCTCGTTCAATATCACAAAAGGAAAAAAAATTAAAACATTACCTATACATTACCTATACATCATATATATATCTTAATTTCCTGAATTATAGAGATGAATGACAAATCAATACCACTATTTTTCTGTGAACAATATTAACAATTGGCAACATATTTGCTTTAATCGTTTACTTTAAAGTATGATTCGCATGACTTACAGCGCAATGGCTCGTCAACAAGCCACCGTGCTTCACGCGTTGTATATTGGCAAGTCAATGAACCAACCGTGATCTACACGTTGCATGTCTGGTATTCCAATAACATTAACTTCACACGTTCATACGTTTCTCCATTAAGAATTGTGAGGCCCCTCCTTAAAGAGAGCCTACCTAGAGAGGAAACCACCCAAACGTTAGAGTATCTAAATTAATGGGACATATTTTCTGCAATATATTTTTTATTGGTATGGATAAATAAATAAATTTTGTGGATTTTTTTGTTAAAATATTACTTATTATATATTTTTAGTTAGAATAAGATTTGGTGGACTTTTCAACAATATTTATAAATTTTTAGAAAATTTAATATATATACTAGATTTTGACCCGCCCTTAAAAGGGCGGGTATATTTTTTGTTTAAAATTTAATTTTGATATTTGTTTTTTCTTTCTGATTATATTTGTATTTTTTGTAATCATATTTGTGTATAAATTTTAATCAAAATATATTTTATTAAATAATAGCAATTTAAAAATTAATCCGGTATATACACAGTAAAGGCTGGGTTGCGGATCGAACCCGCTCCGCCGACCCGCCAACCCGCGGATTTTCAGTTTGTTTTTGTTAAAAAAATATGACCCGCACAACCCGCAAACAAATAATTTTGTACCCGCATCCGCTCCGCTTAATTTTTGTTGTTATCTGCGGGTTATATACATATTTTTAAAATCATTATTTAATTTAATTATTATAAAAGTATATTTATAATAAAAAAATTTATACATGATTTAAATTTTAAACTATTATTTTTAAATTTCTGTATTTTAAAATAGTTGGACCAATAATAATTAGTTAGTGAAATGGTCCAACAACTTTTTTAAGTAGATTTTTTGGTAATGATTTCTTTTTCATAGTATAGATATAGTTTGTTTACATATATATTTGAAAGAAAATGAATCAATTTTCAAAATTTTGTTAGATTGTTTGTGTAGATATTTGAAGAATTAATTTTAAAAAATTAATATTTGAAATTTTATTTATGTAGTTTTATAATATACTTTCAGTATCAGCGCCGGGTATACTATTTTAAACTAAATAAAATGTTTTAACTAAATTTAGTTTTTTTTGTATAATAATTTCGGTAACATATGTTTTCAAATAAAAACACGTACATAAACCGTCTGCAGTATTACTGGATGTTGAGATATAATCTAAATTATAAAAAGCTAAGAATTTCCATATTATATAGTATTATGCTTGATATAAAATGTATTATACAGTTTTGTAACAACTACAATATCAATACATCGATAATATTGTAAAAGCTATTAGTGTTTCTTTTTGTCGTTCATATTAATATTAATATTTAAATCCTAAATAGGCCAGCATATACATATATACAAACTAAAATACAATCTAAAGTCCAGTAAAAGGAAAATATAAGCAGCATCAACTAAAACTACACACATGTATTCCATTTCTTCTCTTTCTGCGTGAGAATGACGACACTTTATTGTCTTTGATGAATCTTGATTTCCCAGAAAAGGATGTCAAACAAACGCTGACAGCCTGAGATCACTACGATGAAATGTGTGTATGCATGTATGGTAATAGTGTAGTTTGGAGGCATTTAATTTTGACCTTTAGGTAAAAAAAATATGGGTAATAGATTTTGAAATAGTGTGGCGATAAAATAAATGTAAAGATAATAAATGATGAAATGCATAAATATAGGAACTAATCGTTGGATGGCTTAGCATATTTATAATATAGAGTGTAAAACCAAAAAAAGAAAACTTCAAAACAACTTTTATTGGTAGATTTATCAAAACTCCTTCCTTTTTAATAAAGTAGATTGAACATTGAAAATTTGATAGAATCTAGTAAAAACCCAAAAACTCGCTATTAACCCGCGATTTAATAATTGATCTGATAAAAACACAAATTTTTGATTAAATTTCTGATATAGGTTTTAATATTACATAAAATTGTGATTCCTTAAACTTTTATGGAATTTTTATTATGTCATCCAAATAAAAATATAAAAAACTTATTGATATGACATTATTTGTTTATTTTCATGATTATTACCTAGTCAATCTCTTCTTCTCGTTGAAATTATACTTGTTTCACTAGCAATGGAAAATACAGACTATGCTTCTAACTAATAATTACTTGCTTCCAAATCAGAATCGACTAAAAATATATACATGCCCAATCTTCATGGGTCCAAAACAACTTGTATAAGTCGACTTTTCAAGACTGCTTCTCTTTTAATAGTATAGATATAAGTAAGTTTCTATTTTAAACGAAGTTAAAACCCTAATTAAAAATTAGAAACAAAACAGTTTTGCTTTCGTTCCTATTTGTTCCTTTGCGTCGTCTTGCAGGCTTGCAGCACTTTTATTTAACCTTAAGTGATAACTGGACTAGGGTTTAGGGTCGATGTTATCTGAAGAATACATCGAAACCCAACCATGCATTACAAAAAAAAAAATCGATTGTTTTTAAAGAGTAATATACAAGAGAGGTCGAGCCCATGGCCAAAATAGCAACTTTTTTATCATAGAAATTAAAGTAAATACGACAGCTGAACACCCCTCACCACGTATGAATTACGACATATGAATTGTACAAGTGTTAGTTTTGTATTGTGAACGTACGTGTATAGCGGCTACAATCATATGGAAGGTGACGTCATATTTATGACATCATACCTTGATAATCGTGAGATGATACGTACACATCAACACGCATTACACGTTATTATATAGTATATCATCTCTGTGACTTAGCTCCCATATCTAGTTCTCGAACTTAGCAAAGATCGTTTCATTTCATACCAATTATGTCAGCTTCTCTAACATCAAATCCCTTATTGTCGATTTCGCATCCTCCGTTAGTCATATCTAGCTCTCGAACTTAGCAAAGATCATTTCATTTCATACCCAATTATGGCAGCTCCTTTAGCATCAAATCCATTGGTGTCCGATTTCGCATCCTCCGTTAATCATATCCCTTCAACGTACGTCCGACCCATCTCTGACCGACCAAAATTGTCGCAGGTCGAGACTTCCAGCGATACTATTCCTCTGATCGATCTTCGAGATCTCCATGGACCCAATCGAGTCGAGATTATCCGTCAAATAGCTTATGCATGTTCCACTTATGGCTTCTTCCAGGTAACTCCGGTCTAGTGTCTCAGCTTCAAATTTACTCGAATTAATATGTTGCTCTGCTTTATCGCGAAACACTATGCTACGCTTCGGCGGGGCAAAAAAACCGAACCCGAAGAACCAAACCGAATCCAATCCAAAAATATAGTACCAAATTCAAACTAAAATTAATTAAATATCCCAATAGGTTCAAATTTTTGATATTTAAAGAACCAAAACTGAATCCGATCCGAACCAAAATATTTTGGATACCCGAACGTATCCGAAATAGATTAATATATATATATATATATATATATATATATATATATATTTAACTATTTTTAGACTGAATGTATATTAAAAACATCTAAAATATATATAATACTTTTAAATTATCCAAAATACTTGAAAAAATATATAAATAGTCAAAAGTACATGTCTAAATAAGTTAAAGTATATTCAAAACACCAAAAATACATAAAATATGTATTGATTTTCTATCCAAATATCCAAATCAAACCAATTAATATGTTAAGTTTTGGTACTTTGACACAAGCTATTGAGATTTATATAAATATATTATTTTGTTTATAAATTTTGAGAAGTTTAAAGTATATAGTGAATTTTAAAATTTTGAAAATAATTTAAACTGGTTATTCGGATCCTAATCGAATCCGTAAGGATCCGACAGAACGCGAACCGAAATTTAAAAATACCCGAATGGGACTGAAATCTTTGATCCCAAAAATCCGAAATTCGAATAGATCCGAACCGAAACCTGAACGAATATCCGAACGCCCACTCCTATGCTACGCTGTTCTTTTTTTTTTGGGTCAAAATTTACTTCTTAAGCCACGTGTAGAGGCGTGGGGTTGATTACATAAGGTTTTAGGGCGTGAATTAAGAGTTATTTTTGGGTTCACTCCCTAGGGTGAACCTTTAGGTTCACCAACCAATAGCATTGTGTTATTTTAGATTTAATATTTTTTATAAAAGGAAATAAAGTAAATGCAAGTTATATTATGTTTTTTAAATATAGAAAAATAGTAATTGATAAAAATTAAAAGAGACGCTGGTTGAGTTACTCATCCACCTGATGATTCGGCTAGACCCTGGTCACCGATTTAAATTAGGAAACGAAAATTAATGATTCTTCTATTTTACATTACTTAAATTCAACTAGAAAAAAAGAAAAAAATTCAACTAGAAATTGATCTACGTGGTCGCACAGATTTTAATTTTTAGTGTTTTTTATGAATTATCTAATGATATTTTAAATACATAGATTATTTCGATATTTTCATATTTCTACGAAGATATCTGGATCAGGAAACATCTGATTCGAACCATGTCTAAAAATTTATATAGTTGAATGGAGTTTAATTTTAAAATCCCCAAAAATGATATCCAAAAAAATAATTCTTACACGAATGGATATTTGGATTTCCATGTTTAACTGATTATATAAAAAAATAAAAAATTATTTGTTAACCGGTTTGAAATTTTGTTAAAGATAAAACAATTTCATGTAATTTTTTAAAATTATTATAGTTAACACGTAAAATAAATAATATCCAATTATTATAGTAAATATAGTTAATGAAATAGTTAGGAAAATTGAAAAATGTGAAAAACACTTAAAAATAGGTAAGTTAGGTTTTATACTTTGTAATAATTACTGTTAAATTAATTAGAAAAATCAATAAATGAAATTATTAAAATTAGTTAAAAAAATGAAAATCTGTAAAAAATCACTTACAAATAGACAAATATTATTTTGTACTTTTTTTTAATAGAATAATTTTATTAATGTTTTCCACTAAGCAATTTAACCCAACAAACTGGTATATTTGTCACATTAAACTCTTCATCTGGGAATATTCTTTGCCTCCATTTTAACAAATGGAACATTTAACTCCATAAACATAGTAATTAACTATGATGTCATAATTGTCAACCCTGATACCTAATAAATGGTTTCGTTTTCGATTAATTAAAACAGTGTCGTTTTGAAATAACATGTGATATATTTTAAAGCAAACAATAAATTCCCAGATCAAATTAGAAAATGAGGTTATATCGTTGTTGGTAGAGAGAGACAACTAGGTCTGGGTATTTTGGGTATCGGTTCAAATATTTCATGTATCAGGTAGTTCGAATAAGGGGTTATAGGATCCATTTATTATCTGACCTATTTTCAGTTCGGTTCGGATAGCTTCAGATTCTGTTTGGTTCAGATAGTAAAATTAGGAACCGGAAAATATCCAAAAATTGGTTCTGTTTTGGTTTTGGGTTCTGGTTTTTATAATTCGGATAAAATATCGGTTATTTAAGGTAAAATATCAAAAATTGAGATTATTAAGATTAAAAATTCAGATATTTTAAATTATTTTGGATATTTTGGATAAAATCCAGATAGTTATGGATACTTTCAGGTAGTTCTGGTAATTTATAATATTTTAGTTATTTTCAAATATTTTTTTGATATTTTTTTGATATTTTTCAATCATATATTTAGTTATATTACATATAATTAATATTTTATATGGTTAGGTATCTGTTCGGTTCTCGGTTCAATTATTTCATATATACAAATATAGGAAACATTAAGGTATTTGAGGGTTTGGTCTGGTTCCGATTTTGAGTATTTCGATTCGGCCGGTTTATTTGCCGAGGCCTAGAGACAACATAGGTTATCTGATTTTTGAAGATAACTTTTTGACCATCTTTGTTATCTAACGAGTTAGTGCTCTCACAACATCTTTTAAGTACAAAATATCTTCTTTCTTAAATGTTTTCAGATGATCAAAAAATAAAATTCCTATTTCTTTCCCTTGATGGTATCTTTCACCTCCAACAACGCTAGGTGTTGTGATTCACATACCAACAAAAATTGCATGATTCATATCCTTGAAACCAACTTTACGACTGTAGAACGTGCATCAATCTGCCCAAGATTGGATAACCCTTGCTAGCTCCTTTTTATCTTGTATTAATTCATTGAAAAGCTTGCAATTTGAACCATCTTTATAGAAAAAGAGTGTTCACATTCCCAAAAGTGGCTCTCTCATATCAATCCAACACGAAAAATACATGTTATTCTCTTAGAAATCGATGGAGTTTGTCGCCAGAGTTAGAGAACGACATCGACATACCATAATTTTCCAAATCTATTTAGATTTTTTGATTTTTCATCTATCTTAAAATATACTGCATATGTTATCAAGATGGCACCATTTTCTTGATAACGGAGGTTAAAAATTCTGATACTGGAATTAACAATTCCGTTAAAGGTTAATTGTTCTGTGTACTACAATAACTAGTGTGATTTGCAGAATCCATTTTCTCGTTACTCGTTACTCCCAAATCAAAATTGCTCACAACTGCCTCACAAATTTGTGAGGGAATATATTGCCTCAAAATTTTGGTTAGGAGTATCACTCCTCGCAAATTTGCGAGTGTTGCAGATGTCAACTAGAAACTTTTTAAGTAAATGGTTACTGAGAAAGCTACCGCAAGTCCCTATCAAATTTGTGAGGGATTTGCCTGGGATGAGTTATCTTAATCGATTCAAAAATACGCTAGAAAATACGCTAGACTCATGGAAATTCGCAAGTAAATTAAAATTGCAATGGATAAATTGCAAAGGGTTTATGAAAAACGGTTATAGAACTCAGATCATATCAATCAAATCAATGTATCAATTTTTGTTGCAAAGATAATCTACATCTACATCCTAAAATTTCAAATCTCTTTGCAAATTTAACCAGTTAAGATAAGCATTAAGATAATGTTTGATAAGTTAGTTAAATCTATAAACTAAATCTCTATTCAGATAAGTATTTATCTCATTAAAGATTAGTTCAGGTAATCAATAACACTCTTGTATTTATCAATTATTCTTGAAATCTATATTCAGGTTGCAAATCCAAATCTAACATTAACAATCAAGATGAAGAATATAATATAACCCTAACAATTCAATCTACAATTCATCAACTTTTGAAGAACCTTGAATCGTATTGGGATTGTGAAAGTCCATGTCCAACTCTGTTTATCCGATTAGTACGATATTGTCCACTTTGGACCTTAATGGCAAGCCCGCATGGATTTACTTTTGGTTTCCATCCCAAAAGGCCTCATATTAATTAGAGTTGGACATCTCTTTATATATTAGACTTTCCTTTGTCTATCCGATGTGGGAATTTGTTTGATATCTCACATTCTCCCCCTCAAACTAAGAACCACAACTCATCTCTTGTGTGTTTCCTAACATCACATCACATGTTTCATGATCTTCTGACGTTTCTGCAAACAGACTTTTTTTTTTCTTCTTCTACCCATTCTTACTTAAAGGGTATTTTGGTCTTTTTGCATCTCTTCGTCAAACCGCTCTGATACCAATTATTGGGATTGTGAAAGCCCATGTCCAACTCTGTTTATCCGATTATTAGTACGATATTGTCCACTTTGAACCTTAATGGCAAGCCCGCATGAATTTACTTTTGGTTTCTACTCCAAAAGGCCTCATATTAATTAGAGTTGTACATCTCTTTATATATTAGACTTTCCTTTGTCTAATATCTGATGTGGGATTTTGTTCGATATCTCACAAATCTAACAAGTAGTTTCCTAAGACATGATAGCATAAACACAAATCATATTCTGAATAAATTGCAATAATAATAAATCAAAAAGAGATAAAAAAGTTTAAAATATTTTCTCTAAAGGATTTATCTGAATTGTCTCTCCAAAGCTCTCTGATATAAAATAAGCTTAAGTTAAACAATGATTTTATAATAGATGATATAGGGTAGAAACACGTACAGGACTCCTTTGCAAATACTACATACTTTTAAGTCAAAGTTGTGATTCTTGAAACTTCATTAAAACACTTGTTGATTTGCTGAATAACATAGGTGTGACCGACACCATTTATGGGTTTTGATCGACACCACCAACAACTATATGCTCTGACTTCAGCTTTTCAGCTCCAATTATCTTCATGCTCCAATTTTTTTTCTGAATCTCCAAAATCGTCCAAAATGTACTTGAACCTACAAAGACTCTAAAATGACTTGAAACATATAATAATGACTCTAAAATAAGACTTATATCATGTTCAAAGAACTATAAAAACTATGATATAGAAACTCCCCCATACTTATCTCTAACTTGCCCTCAATCAAAACAGAAGACACACTATAAAATAGGTCTGTAAACATAGAAACTCACATATCATTTAGGACCATCACTTTTACCATTACATGTTGCAAGCCACACTAATTAGTACCAAACCGTTTCAGCCTACAACTCATACTAGATATCCAAACTCACCACCAAAGACCTTTAAGAGCTTAAGGTGCAGTCTAATCCAGGGAGTATTGATCACAAGACACATGGACTCTTATCCATTCAGGCTTCTGATCACACAAACAATCTTACTCTTGTTCCTTTCCTCTCTCTTTTCTCATTTTTCTCATTCAATTTCTCTTTTTCTTTCTCGTTCTTCTTTACATTACAAAGGTGTAGGTAAATAATGAGGTTACATGAAATTTTTGGTACCTACTCGCTACCAGCTCTCTGTGATTTTCCATTCGAAGTAAAATAATGGGGTATGGAGAAAATTTCTTACCCTTTACTCCACAGGAACCATCTCAAACTTTTCTCTGATTTTTTAAGATTGAAAGGATGAGATAGGAGAACCATACTCACACAGAATTGTCTTTTCAGACATGAACGAGAAATCCGATTCAGTTTATACCAAGTCTCTATACAAAAGATTTAAGTAGATTAATGTTGGAGGCCAGTTTTGGATCCTTCAACACTCTCACAAGATCAATTCACTTTGGTTTTTCCATGTTATACAGTCTGCAATCAATAAATCAAAGAATGGTACCAGGTAAATATTTAGATGGTTAATTCCAAGAAAAGATCTTTGTTTCCAACTGACTCAGTTTTGACTAAGTAAAACGACATAACTGACACATATACTTATGACATGGTTCTCCAACTAGATATGCCCACGACCAAAAAAATCCTCTCATCGGAGGAAATTTCGGTTTATAGATTGAAGTTACAAAAACATAAGATATATATAGAAGTGTATATTGACAAAAAAAAAAAGAATATCCCACGTCTAAAACCTATAGCTGACGGAGTAACAGGCTTATGTCCGATGAGGATGAATAATACAATATTATGACTAATATAAAAGTGATCATATACCGTTTGACGTCTTATCGGGTCAAACGAGATTCAAGGCATATCAACACTTTCCAACCATTACAGAAGATATTAACACACAACCAAAATAAAACCGAAGGACAGAAATCTGTTATAAAAGTTTATTTTGTTTTGTTACTTCAGTTCAAATCTTACATATTATGTATTACACTACGATTACACTGCCTCATTTTTTTCTTGTTTTTGGTATGTTGAAGATAAAGAATCATGGAGTACCGGAGTCAACCGTTGATAAAATGCTAGCCGTAGCAAGAGAGTTTTTCCATCAACCGGAGAGCGAAAGGATGAAATATTACTCGGCAGATTCAACAAAGACGACGAGGGTCTCTACCAGTTTCAATGTCAGCGCTGACAAAATCTTGAACTGGAGAGACTACCTTCGACTCCATTGCTTTCCTGTCAAGGATTTTATTGACGAGTGGCCTGAAAATCCTGTCTCTTTCAAAGAGATCACAGCCGAATACGCCACAAGCGTTAGAGCGTTGGTTTTGAGACTTCTTGAGGCAATATCTGAGAGCTTAGGACTTGAAAGGGACCATATAAGCAATAGATTAGGCACACACGCTCAGCACATGGCCTTTAACTACTATCCTCCGTGTCCTGAGCCTGAGCTAACTTACGGACTTCCTGGCCATAAAGATCCAACGGCTATCACTGTCCTTCTTCAGGACCAAGTCTCTGGTTTGCAAGTCTTTAAGGACGATAAGTGGGTAGCTGTTTATCCTATCCCCAACACTTTCACTGTCAATATCGGTGACCAAGTGCAGGTTAGATCAATCTATATTCCTCTGTTTCCTCACTCTCCTGTGCTAAATTGTGTTGTTTGAACTCTTCCTTCAAGGTCATTAGCAATGAAAAATACAAGAGTGTGCTTCACAGAGCTGTCGTGAACACCGATAAGGAGCGGTTATCAATTCCAACATTCTATTTTCCATCTACAGATGCAGTGATTGGTCCAGCACAAGAGCTGATCAATGGACAAGCCTCTCCTGCTGTTTACAAAAGCTTTCCGTTTGTTGAGTATTGGGACAAGTTTTGGGACAGATCTCTCGCTACTGCGAGCTGTCTCGACGCTTTCAAAGCTTCAACAACCTAAAGAGTGCTACTGGTCCTTTTGGTATTGTACGTCAATCCAAAACCCCTCTCTAAGCGAATTATGTAATAAGGATGGTTCAAGATCAGTTTTGTTTCTAATGAATAATATATAGCAATTCTGCTTGAATAATGAAACAAACTTCCACCACTAGTATGGGTTTTCAAACTATGCTAGATAGTTTCCTGCTTCATAAGCATAAGCAGAAATAATAACTTCAATCATTTATTTAATAACTAGTTAATTTCTATTTATTATTTTTGATTTTCAGTTCATTAATTTTTAAGAAAACTATAAACTATTTTTTTGTTCACCCTGAATGCATTTAAAGTTAGTTTAACTTAATATAAATAATAATTTTATACAATTTGTATGTATTTAAATTTTTTTTTTTAAATTTAGGCTTGTTGGTTTTGTTTTGTTTAAAAACATCTAACTCATGATAATTATTTAGTAGCCTAATGAATCGACCTAAATTAAATTACTATACTGCAAATAAATTTTAAATAGGCTGAGTAATTAGAAAATGGATTAGTCTTATTCTTACATTGAATAACAAATTTAAATATTTAAATATCTACAAAAATTGATTGGTTATTACTAATGTCTTAGTTTTGTATTTTAAGATTATCTAAATATAAGTATAAATATTTACAATTTTTTATATTTTGTATAATAATTTTACAAGATTACGATTTTTAAAAATATTTTCAGAATATAAATACCTTTAATGAGTTTTCCATGTTAAAATAATTTTAATATTATGAATGCTAAAAATTAGAGAAATGTTTTGATTTACATACGGTAAATTATATTCTTGTATTTTATGTCTTAAACATGAATTATAGTATCATGTATATATTACTAGTGGTTGGTATACGCTTCCCTCAGAAATTTATCTTCATTATATATTTTATTTCAAAAGTACGATTATATATTATGTGTAAACGGTTGTATCTTTTATTCGTTTTTATAACCATTTCGGTCGAAATTGTTTGATATTTTGATATTCAGCCCCAAATTTTATTGCAAAATCTGAATTTCATAATATGATGTTGAAATAGTTCTATGAGATTATTTTCATTTTAACGTTGTAAATCATTTAGTTTATTTATTTTATTATTTTTCAATTATATTATATTATGTCTCTCGTTTATATTATGTAAATATATAATTTTCATATTATTATTTGTTTTGTATTTGAGGACTTTCTGTAGTTCTGGAAATATTTTTTCTTAAGTTTCCACATTTTTATTTTTATTTTATTAATGTTTTCAGTATATAGTATTTATGTCTCAAAATAATCCACGTTTTTCTAAAAAGTTTCTTTAAAAATTATTTTACATTTTAACATTGTTTATTGATAAATTGTAATTTTTAAAAGATTATGTTTATTTAAATTATATTTGTTAAATATTTGGAGATATTTTTTCTTTCAAATTAATATATCAATAATCAATATTTATATGCTTCTTTAATATGTATGAAAATACTAAAACTTTCATTTTTGAAGCAAAGAGATTTTATATCTTTTATCTTTGAATATTTTTATAAAAAATGTTTTATTAGGTATTACTTTTAGTTCTGGTTTTTAATCAATATATTTTTAATTTTCTTTAATTTCATTTGATGAGACATGAAAAGAAAATATCATTAACTTTTTTTCCTAATTTTATTCTAAGTTGCCTTTTTTTTTGTTATTACGTAGTTTGGGTTATATTATTTCATCAGATTCAATTATTTTATAAATAATAGCATAATAAACGAGACCAAAAAAATTCTTTTTCACTCTTTCAAACTTCTTTCATTAGTTGTATTTACCATAGTAATTCGACGTCATTTATTTTTTATCTATTCTATCAAAGCTAAAGTACAGAATATTACTTACCTAATTTTAAGTGATTTCATATAGTGTATCTTCTTGGTTCTTTTTTTTTAAAACTAATTTTAACAACTTCATTTATAATCTTTTCCAAATAATTCAACATCATTTATTACAGAAGAACAAAGCAGAACTTACATGTTTTATATTCGTTTTCACTCTTTCAAACTACTTCATTAATTGCATTTACCATGATAATTTGACGTTATTTATTTATGAGTTAACCATAGCAATTTCACATGTTTGAGTAAAATTATTTCATTAGTGACAAGAATTCAAACCAGTTTAATCAAGTAATATTTTTTGTTTATATTATCAGTTAGACATGGTCATTCATGTACACATTTGGATACATATTATTTTTTCGGGTACAGAGTTTTTATTTTATTTCAAAACTAACTAGGTGTTTTCATGCGCCGTGCGCAGAATTAATAATTTTAATAATAATATTTTATTTCATTTCAAAATATATAATTTATATTTTAACATTACTATTTACATATTTTAATTTCGACGGTTTAAAAAATCATAAATTTATTTTTGTAGTCTTATTTCTCTTGATTTGGTTTAACTATTCAATTTGATTTTATTTAAATTTCAAAGTTATGTTACATTTTATAAAAATATTTTAAGTATATTGTATTATATTTAATGATTACTTATTTTTAAATATATATATATATATTATCATCTAGTTTTAAATATATGCATATATATAAATATAAATTCTAATAATTTTGAGATTTTTTATCTTGGTTAAAATATGTTAATCTTAGAAATCTATTTATTAATTAATCTGATGAAAAGCGAAAATTAAATAAACTTTTAATCATTTATCTATCAAAAAATTGATTAGTGCTATTTTAGTTTTCTATTTGTTGAGGCCCATTTACAATTAATTTTGGTAAAAAAATATGTATAGATAGTATATATAAGTTAATGAAAAAATATATATTTTGAATCTTATTTAGTTTGTTTTCATTATGTGATATATATTACTTTAATAGTGATATTTGAGTTATTAATAAATTTAATAGCTTTATCAAATAAGTATTTATATGTAAATTTATATTAATAACGACATATGAGTTATTAGTCATTACCATATTTAAAATTCTTACAAAAAAATATAAATATTTATAAGGAAATTATATATTTCAAAAATAGTCTGACGCCATGTCATTTTTTCTAAAGCCATAAGGAAATTATACATTTCAAAAATAGTCTGACGCCATGTCGTTTTTTTCTAAGAGCCATGTCATCTGTTTTTCGTGCCATGTCATATTTATTTAGTGAGAATGAATGTGGTGAAGACACATGTCAAAATCACTTCTCAAATATAGTCTAGGAGATTTTTGTGAAAATGATTGTAGAGAAGACATGTGGCAAAATCACTTCTCAAATATAGTTTAGGGGATGTAAAATTTCATAATTGTCAAAAACTAAAATTAAAAAATATTTATAAAATCTGTAGATATATATAAGAAACTAATGATTTTACGATTTAATTTGATTTTATGATTTAATGTTTATAATTTTCTAAAAATATGTATATATTTTTGAAATATTTTTAATTTAAATGATATTTCGAAATTTGAAATGCCATATTTATTTTAATGATACTTTATGAGTTATTACCATATTTTTAAAAAGTACAAAAATATTAAATCGAAAATAAATGTAATATATGAGTTATTACCATATTATAAAAAGTTTACCAAAAATATAAATCAACATTAAATATAATTGTCCATGTCATATTAATCTATAAGACATGTCATCAATTTTAGTAGCCATGTCATATTATTTTTGTGAGAATGATTGTAGAGAAGACATGTGGCAAAATCACTTCTCAAATATAGTCTAGGGGATCCACATTCGAGTATTATAAATTTCTGGCAGGATTTGAGTCGGGCTCTTCTTTATCCAAGTATGTTCGTAGGAACCTAAAAATATCTAAATAATCTATCTCTTTATGTTTAAAAATATCACTAAAAAATTTATAAAAATATGAATCAATTCTGGTATCATCATCTCATGTGTCTGCTTCTAATTCTTTGGAGCTTACTCCTCTGTTTTCTTCTGATCATATGACCCCAGTTGAAACCACACCGGGTCTTCCTGAATTACTTGGGTGTGGTCACTGACAATGCAAGGCGTCAATTCTATTTTATTAAAATATTATGTCGTCTATAACAATCGCTTTAAAAACACGGAAAGTATCCTCTTTTCCATCAAGGAACTGATATGATGAAGCTTATTATTCTTTTACAGAAGTCAGAAACACATTCTCATTGAAGAAGACATGTCAAGAGATTATAATATTGTTTATCTTTAGATCGAGATATCGATACCCTTTTTTGTTGAGATGGATAGCCGAGAAAAAGACATGGTGTTAATCAAGGTGAGAGTTTTGAGATATCTTGAATGGTTCATATTTGGCAAGCACCTGAAAACGTGTAATTGATCTGTTTTGGGGATTTGGTTGAAAAGTTTTGAGAATGGTTTTTGATTGGCTAGGGAAACACATAGAAGGATGTTCTCAATGTGAACAGCTACATGAAGAGCTTCTACCCAAAATTCAGAAGAAAGTTTGTCTTGAACAAAATAGCATAAATGAGCTGTTGAGAGTTCAGATCATTCTTTCTGATTTTCTGTTTTTGTGAGAAATATGAGGGCAGGAGAATCGTAATAGTATGTCCTTCTAGTCAAATAAAGTATGAAAAATTTGGTTGTCGTACTCTCCACCATTATCACACTTCAGAACATGAATATTAGTATGGAATTGATTTTTGACATAAGACAAGAAGTGCTTAGATTTTGAAAAAAAAAGTTCATCTTTTTGACGTAATGGATAAACCCATAAGAAATTATAGATCATCGAGTGAGAGTACGTAAATAACTCAAATAGTTTGGAAACTTGCGAATGTCATGAAACAACGGCAGCTTTATTTTTTTTACTAACTGACAAGGCAAAAAAGAAGTTAAAAGTGGTTCAAGTGTAAATAATGGAAAAATATTTGTTTTCAATTTTATTCAACACGTATTTTGGATGATTAATAACTTGTGGTGAATCAATATTAAAGTCATATTGATTAAAATTATTATTTTATATACTTATCATTAATTTATTGGAGTTGAAAATGCAAATTTCCTTTTAATAAGTTATATTATACACTTAAATGGAAATCAATGCGCGTTGCAGTATACATTAACCACATATTATCAGTACATTATTTCAAAACATAAATTCTTGTTAATAAGTTGACAATTTTTTTATAAATTGGAGATAAACTGATTCGAACCCTTAACATTTGCTACAGGATAACAACCAACCACCATTCCCAATTTTTATCTTCAGAAAAATATAATGTACCAAAACTCAATAGATATGTTTTACCAATTTAAGTGTCCACGATGATACAAACCAAAAAATAAATAGAATAAAACACAATTCATAATGAAAATTTGACCAAAAAGATAAATATAACTATTTGAATTTCTATTATTTATTATAATAAACTGGATAATTGCATATATTTTGAAGGGAAGATATTATATGATATATAGTAATATATCTTATACATTAAATTTTTCTCTTCTAGTTATTCTTTTTGAGATGATAAATCTTCAATATCCATCTTTTTACGCTTTAAAATCTCTTGTAGAGATTTAAGATTATCTCTGAAAGTAATCGCTTCATCCATTTTCATATTTTTGATCTCCTTCACTTCATAATTTTGAAGGAACTCTTGATGCGTTTTCTCGAGAACCTAAAATAAATAAATTATTTTTCAAACAGTCAAATATCAAACAGATAAAAATATATAATTAATAATATGATTGAGCATAATAGGCCACTACTAAGGTTTAGTTCAAATGCATAGGTTCAATTGTGTTTGGACAATTTTATGATGTCTTAGAAGATTTTTCGGCCATTTCAAAATATACGATGTTTTGAGGTTTTAAGGTTAATTTTAAATTTATTAAGAACTGTTCAATTAATAACACTTTAGGATTTTCTTATAATTGTTTGAATAATTTTAATATTATATATTTGAAAGTCCTTTTTAGAAGAATGTAAATTTATTAATTTTTTTTATTAATCTTTGTGTACTAATCTAAAACATCATATATTATGAAACAAATGGAGTATTTAAACTAGAAAATATAACCTATATAAAAATTGAAAATTTACCTTCGCACGCTCTTTCTCATATTCCAAGTCTTTCATGACACTGTTTAGTGTTTTCTGAAGTTTCAGGATCCTAACTAGTTCCAACGAGGATGGACTTTTGAAAAGAAAGAGTTTTCCAGTAAGAGAGACTATCATCACAACTACTATGACATTATATAGCCACGCAAGTTCGTTGGATTTCTCAAAAATACCATTTAGGCATTTAGAGAAAATCGTATCCTCTAAGATTCTACTTTCAGTGAATCTCTTCTCATTTATTTTACCATCCATTTCGAATTTTAGATATTTTCTGTTGGTTTTGGTAATTTGTGTCATCACCTTATTTCGTTTTGTAGATAACTTGGTCAGCAAAGTTAAAGCATAAATTCAAAGTTTTAGTATGTTGTTAAAGTTTCTGACAAAAAAAATATTTGTTAAAATTTCAACCATAAGATTTGACACTAATCATTTTTACGTATTCAACTAATGTAATAAGTTTGAAAATTTATCAAAACTGCTAGTCAATATAATTTGTGGGAAAATATTTATGTTAGTTTTTATTCAACACGTATTTTGGAGAACTAATAACTTGTAGTGAATCAATATTAAAATAATATCGGTAAAAGAAATTATTTTAAGTTCTTGTAGTGAAATTTTATTTTCATTTTGAAAATGTAATTGTCTTTCTGTTAGATTATATGGCTAGATTATTTACCATATATATTTAAATGAAATCAGTGCAAATTGAATATCAACCACATATTCTCAGTACATTATTTCAAAGCATTAACTATTATTAAAAACATTATAAAAGATTCACAATTTATAGATACGAAGATTGGAACCCTTTACATATGCTATTTGTGAAATTATTTTTTGAATAAGAAGTATACATCAAATAGTGCATGACACATTTAAATTCACTGGTCATAACCCACTTGACTACATATATTTCAGTTTTATATTTAACTGGTAATGATTAGCATGAAATTTTATCATATTTATATGTTTATCCAACAAAATATATTATATTTATTTTCCCTTGCAAATCACTTTATTGAACCAAAACATTGTCATATTCGTAATGTCACACATGCATGACTCTTCCAAGTTCGTCTTCCTATCATATTTTGAGGTGAAAGCATACTCACCACCGCTATTCTTGAAGGAAAAACACCTTACTAGCGACTTCATCGATCACCTCCAAGATGTGCTCAAGTTGTTCAAGTGTCCCAGTTACGCTCACCACAGACCGCACAGCAAGGAAAATTTTGGTAGCCGTAGCAGAAAAATGTTTGTTTGCCATATATACATATGGAAAGAAGGCTTAGAAAGTTTATGATATTGAACGCAAAGAATTATTTTTTACTGGCGCTGTCGTATTTCTTGAGGATAAATTTTCAGGAATAGCAAATAGTGAGTAAGTCACACCACCGGTTCATCAACACGACATTCATGTTTAATAAATTGGTGTATTCAAGCGGTCTCTCCTTCTCCCATTCCTCATGTAGAGCTACAACCTGCTACTTCTACTATGATAAGTTTCCCTGCAACATCTCCCGCTGTACTAGGTTCCGCAAAACCATCAACACCTACTAATCCGGTGTCGTCATCCCCTATGACTGCTTCTAATTCTTCGTAGCATACTCCTTTGTTTTCTTCTGATCATATGACCCCAGCTGAAAACGCACGGGTCTTCCTGAATTACTTGGGTGTGTTCACTGACAACGTGTAAATTCTATTTTATTAAAATATTTTGTCGTCAATAATAATCGCTTTAAAAACACGGGAGGTGTCCTCTGTTCTATCACGGAAATGATATGTTGAAGCTTATGAATGTTTTACAGAAGCCAGAAACACATTCTCATTGAAGAAGACATGTTGAGAGATTATAATATTGTTTATCTTTAGATCAGGGCATGGATACCTTTTTTTGTTGAGATGGATAGCCGGGAAAAAGACATTTTGTTGATCAAGGTGAGAGTTTTGGGAGATTTTGAATGGTTCATATTTCGCAAGCACCTGAAAACATGTAAGTGATCATATTTTGGGGATTTGTTGAACAATTTCTAGAATGGTTTTTGATTGGCTATGGAAACACATAGATGGATGTTCTGAATGTGAACAGCTACATGAAGAGCTTCTACCCAAAATCCAGAATAAATTTTGTCTTCAACAATATATCATGAATGGAGTTGTTGAAAGTTCTGATCATTCTTTCGGATTTTCTGTTTTTGTGAGAAGTATGATGGCAGTAGAATCTTAAATTGTATGTTCTTCTAGTCAAATAAAGAAAGAAAATTTTGGTTGACGTAATCTCCACCATTATCACACTTCAGAACATGAAGTGCTTAGATTTTGGAAAAAAAAAATATTTTTGACGTAATGGATAAATACATAAGAAATGATAGATATCATCGACAAGGAGGACGTAAATAACTCAAGTTGTCTGGAAACTTGCAAATTTCTTGAAACAACGGCAGCTTTATTTGTTTTGCTAGCTAACAAGGCAAAAAAGAAGTTAAAAGAGGTTCAAGTATAAATTATGGAAAAATATTTGTGTTCAATTTTATTCAACACGTATTTTGGATGATTAATAACTTATGGTGAATCAAAATTAAAGTCATATAGATTAATACTATTATTTTAAATACTTATCATTAATTTTATACTTATTGAAAATGTAAATTTCCTTCTATTAAATTATATATATACACTTAAATGGAAATGAATGTGCGTTGTAGTTTACATTAACCACATACTATCAGTACATTATTTCAAAATATAAATTATTCTTAATAAGTTGAGAAAAAAATTATGAATCGGAGATAAGCTGATTCGAACCCTTAACAATTGCTACATGGTAAAAAAACAACTACCATGCGCATTTTTATCTTCGGAAAAATATAATATACCAAAACTCAATAGATAAATTATACCAATTTTCAGTGACCACGATGATACATACCATAAAATAAAAAGAAATAAAACACAATTCATAATGAAAATTTGACCAAAAGATAAAATATAAATATTTGGTATTTTTATTAATTATTATAATAAACTGGATTATTGCATATCTTATTCATTAAGTTTTACTCTTGTAGTTATTCTTTTTGAGATGATAAATCTTCAATATCCATCTTTTTACGCTTTATAATCTCTTGTAGAGCTTTAAGATTATCTCTGAATGTGATCGCTTCATCCATTTTCATATTTTTGATCTCCTTCACTTCATACTTTTGAAGGAACTCTTGATGCCTTTTCTTGAGAACCTAAAATGAATAAATTATTTTTCAAACAGTCAAATATTAAACAGATAAAAGATATAATTAATAACCGGATTTAGCATAATAGGCCATTGTTAAGGTTTAGTTCAAATGCATAGGTTCAATTGTATTTGGACAATTATGGTTTTCAAGCTGTAAACATTGTCTTGTTAATTAAATAGCACTCCGATCCGTTTCAAATTATATGATGTTTTGAGGTATTAAGGTTAATTTAAAATTTATTAAGAACTGTTCAATTAATAAAACTTTCAGATTTTCTTATAATTGTTTGAATAATTTTAAAATTATATATTTGAAAGTCCTTTTTAGAAGAATGTAAATTTATTAAATCTTTGTGTACTAATCTAAAACATCATATATTATGAAACAAATGGAGTATTTAAACTAGAAAGATTATATAACCAATATAAAAATTGAAAATTTACCTTCGCACGCTCTTTCTCATAAACCAAGTCTTTCATGACACTGTATAGTGTTTTCTGAAGTTTCAGGATCCTGACTAGTTCCAACGAGGATGGACTTTTGAAAAGAAAGGGTTTTCCAGTAAAAGAGACTATCATCACAACTACTATGACATTATATAGCCTCGCAAGTTCGTTGGATTTCTCAAAAATACCATTTAGGCATTTGGAGAAAATCGCATCCTCTGAGATGCTACTTTCAGTGAATCTCTTCTCATTCATTTTACCATCCATTTCGAATTTTAGATATTTTCTGTTTGTTTTAGTAATTTGTGTCATCACCTTATTTCGTTTTATAGATAACTTGGTCAGCAAAGTTAAAGCATAAATTCAAAGTTTTAGTATGTTGTTAAACTTGCTGCCAAAAAAACTATTTTGTTAAAATTTCAACCATAAGATTTGAAACTAATCATTTTTACGTATTCAACTAATGTAATAAGTTTGAAAATCTATCAAAACTGCTAGTCAATATAATTTATGGGAAAATATTTATGTTAGTTTTTATTCAACACGTACTTTGGATAACTAATAACTTGTAGTGATCAATATTAAAATAATGTCGGTTAAAGAAATTATTTTAAGTTCTTGTAGTGAAATTTTATTTTCATTTTGAAAATGTAATTGTCCTTCTGTTAGATTATATCGCTAGATTATTTACCATATATATTTAAATGAAATCAGTGCAAATTGAATATCAACCACATATTATCAGTACATTATTTCAAAGCATTAACTATTATTAAAAACATTATAAAAGATTCACAATTTAGAGATACGCAGATTGGAACCCTTTACATATGCTATTTGTGCAATTATTTTTTCAATAAGAAGTATACATCAAATAGTGCATGACACATTTAAATTCACTGGTCATAACCCACTTGAGTACATATATTTCAGTTTTACATTTAACTGGTAATGATTAGGATGAAATTTTATCATATTTATATGCTTATCCAACAAAATATATTATATTTATTTTCTCTCTTGCAAATCGCTATGTTTCTTGTAGTGTATTGAACAAAAACATTGTCATATCCGTAATGTCACACATGCATGACTCTTCCAAGTTCGTCTTCCTATCATATTTTGAGGTGAAAGCGTACTCACCAGCGCTTATATTTTAAATTGAACTATGATTGCTATTCTTGAAGGAAAAACATCTTACTCGCGACTTCATCGATCACCTCCAAATTTTTATGTGCTTAAGTTGTTCAAGTGTCCTAGTTACGCTCATCACAGACCGCACATCAAGGAAAAATTTGGTAGCCGTAGCAGAAAAATGTTTGTTTGCCATATATCCATATGGAAAGAAGGCTTAGAAAGTTTATGATATTGAACGCAAAGAATTATTTTCTACTGGCTCTGTCGAATTTCTTGAGGATAAATTTTCAGGAATAGCAAATAGTGAGTAAGTCACACCACCGGTTCATCAACACGACATTCATGTTTAATAAATTGGTGTATTCATGCGGTCTCTCCTTCTCCCATTCCTCATGAAGAGCTACAACCTGCTATTTCTACTACAGTAAGTTTCCCTGCAACATCTTCCGATGTACTAGGTTCCGCAAAACAATCAACACCTACTAATCCGGTGTCGTCATCCCCTATGATTGCTTCTAATTCTTCGTAGCATACTCCTTTGTTTTCTTCTGATCATATGACCCCAGCTGAAATCGCACGGGTCTTCTTGAATTACTTGGGTGTGTTCACTAACAACGCGTAAATTCTATTTTATTAAGATATTTTGTCGTCAATAATAATCGCTTTAAAAACGCGGGAGGTGTCCTCTGTTCCATCACGGAAATGATATGATGAAGCTTATGAATGTTTTACAGAAGCCAGAAACACATTCTCGTTGAAGAAGACATGTTGAGAGATTATAATATTGTTTATCTTTAGATCGGGCATCGATACCTTTTTGTTGAGATGGATAGCCGGGAAAAAGACATGTTGTTAATCAAGGTGAGAGTTTTGGGAGATTTTGAATGGTTCATATTTGGCAAGCACCTGAAAACATGTAAGTGATCATATTTTGGGGATTTGTTGAACAATTTCTAGAATGGTTTTTGATTGGCTATGGAAACACATAGAAGGATGTTCTGAATGTGAACAGCTACATGAGGAGCTTCTACCCAAAATCCAGAAGAAATTTTGTCTTCAACAACGTATCATGAATGGAGTTGTTGAAAGTTCTGATCATTCTTTCGGATTTTCTGTTTTTGTGAGAAGTATGATGGCAGTAGAATCTTAATTGTATGTTCTTCTAGTCAATTAAAAAAAAGGAAAATATTGGTTGACGTAATCTCCACCATTATCACACTTCAGAACATAAATATCAGTATGGAATTGATTTTTGAGATAAGACAAGAAGTGCTTAGATTTTGAAAAAAAAAAAATCTTTTTGGCGTAATGGATAAATACATAAGAAATGATAGATATCATCGACAAGGAGTACGTAAATAACTCAAGTTGTCTGGAAACTTACAAATTTCTTGAAACAACGGCAGCTTTATTTGTTTTGCTAGCTAACAAGGCAAAAAAAAAAGTTAAAAGAGGTTCAAGTATAAATTATGGGAAAATATTTGTGTTCAATTTTATTCAACACGTATTTTGGATGATTAATAAATTATGGTGAATCAATATTAAATTCATATAGATTAATACTATTATTTTAAATACTTATCATTAATTTTATACTTAGTTTGAAAATGTAAATTTCCTTCTATTAAATTATATATACACTTAAATGGAAATTAATGTGCGTTGTAGTTTACATTAACCACATATTATCAGTACATTATTTCAAAACATAAATTAGTGGTAATAAGTTGAGAAAAAAATTATGAATCGGAGATAAGCTGATTCGAACCCTTAACATTTGCTACAGGGTGAAAAACCAACTACCATGCCCATTTTTATCTTCAGAAAAATATAATGTACCAAAACTCAATAGATACGTTATACCAATTTTCAGTGACCACGATGATACATACCATAAAATAAACAGATATAAAACACAATTCATAATGAAAATTTGACCAAAAGATAAAATATAAATATTTTATATTTTTATTAATTATTATAATAAAATGGATTATTGCATAACTTTTGAAGGGAAAAGCAAGATATTATACGATATATAGTAATATATGTTATTCATTAAGTTTTACTCTTCTAGTTATTCTTTTTGAGATGATAAATCTTCAATATCCATCTTTTTACGCTTTAAAATCTCTTGTAGAGCTTTAAGATTATCTCTGAATGTGATCGCTTCATCCATTTTCATATTTTTTATCTCCTTCACTTCATATTTTTGAAGGAACTATTCATGCCTTTTCTTGAGAACCTAAAATGAATAAATTATTTTTCAAACAGTCAAATATTGAACAGATAAAAGATATAATTACTAACCGGATTTAGCATAATAGGCCACTATTAAGGTTTAGTTCAAATGCATAGGTTCAATTGTGTTTGGAAAATTATTGCTTTAAAACTCTAAACATTGTTTTGTTAATTAAATAGTACTCCCATCCGTTTCAAATTATATGATGATTTAAAAGATTTTGCGGTTGTTTCAAAATATACGATGTTTTGAGATTTTAAAGTGAATATTAAATTTATTGAGAACTGTTCAATTAATAAAACTTACAGATTTTCTTATAATTTTTTGAATAATTTCAAATTATATATTTGAAAGTCCTTTTTAGAAGAATGTAAACTTATTAAAAAAAACTTTATTAATCTTTGTGTACTAATCTAAAACATCATATATTATGAAACAAATGGAGTATTTAAACTAGAAAGATTATATGACCAATATAAAAATTGAAAATTTACCTTCGCATGCTCTTTTTCTCATATTCCAAGTCTTTCATGAAACTGTTTAGTGTTTTCTGAAGTTTCAGGATCTTAACTAGTTTCAACGAGGATGGACTTTTGAAAAGAAAGGGTTTTCCAGTAGGAGAGACTATCAACACATCTACTCTGACATTATAAAGTCTCGCAAGTTCGTTGAATTTCTTAAAAATACCATTTAGGCATTTGGAGAAAATCGCATCCTCTGAGATGCTACTTTCAGTGAATCTCTTCTCATTCATTTTACCATCCATTTCGAATTTTAGATTTTTTCTGTTTGTTTTTGGACTAATTTGTGTCATTACGTTTTTTCGTTTTATAGATAATTTGTGTCAGTAACGTTAAAGAATTAATTCAAAGGTTTAATATGTTGTTAAATTTTTCAACCAAAAGATTTGACACTAATCATTTTTACGTATTCAACTAATGTAATAAGTTTCACAAATTTGTCAAAACTGCTAGTCAATATAATTTATGGAAAATATTTATGTTAGTTTTTATTCAACACTTATTTTGGATAACTAATAACTTGTGGTGAATCAATATTAAAATTATATCGGTTAAAGAAATTATTTTAAGTTCTTGTAGTGAAATTTTATTTTCAGTTTGAAAATGTAATTGTCCTTCTATTAGATTATATCCCTAGATTATATAGATATATATCAACCACATATTCTAAGCACATTATTTTAAAGCATTAATTATTATTAAAAACATTATAAAAGATTCACAATTTAGAGATACGCAGATTCAAACCCTATACATATGCTATTTGTGCAATTACTTTTTGAATAAGAAGTATAAATCAATTATCAACCATTAATATTTATATTCAGAGTTTGTCGTTTTATTATATTAATCTAATATAAGTATTTCAGCTATGAATTATACATTTAACCATCAAAATATAACTTTTAATTTGTTTCATTTTTTGTATTTGGAATATAGACCAAAACTCTTCGAATAGTTTCTCATTTTACGTTTCAAATAGTGCATGACACATTTAAATTCACTGGTCATAACCCACTTGAGTACATATATTTTCAGTTTTACATTTAACTGGTAATTATTAGCATGAAATTTTATCATATTTATATGCTTATCCAACAAAATATATTATATTTACTTTTTCCCTTGCAAATCGCTAGGTTTCTTGTAGTGTATTGAACAAAAACATTGTCATATCCGTAATGTCACACATGCATGTCTCTTCGAAGTTCGTCTTCCTATCATGTTTTGAGGTGAAAGCGTATTCACCACCGCTTATATTATAAATTGAACTATGATTGCTATTTTTGAAGGAAAAACACCTTACTAGCGACTTCATTGATCACCTCCAAATTTTGATGTTCTCAAGTTGTTCAGGTGTCCTAGTTACGCTCATCACAGACCGCACATCAAGGACAAATTTGGTAGCCGTAGCAGCAAAAAAAATTGTTTGCCATATATCCATATGGAAAGAAGGCTTATAAAGTTTATGATATTGAACGCAAAGAATTCTTTTTTACTTGTGATGTCGTATTTCTTGAGGATGAATTTTCAGGAATAGCAAATAGTGAGTAAGTTACACCACCGGTTCGTCAACACGACATTCATGTTTGATAAATTGGTTGATTCATGCGGTCTCTCCTTCTCCCATTCCTTCTATCAAGCTACAACCTGCTATTTCTACTACGATAAGTTTCCCTGCAAACCTCCCGCTGTACTAGGTTCCCAAGATCCATCAAAACCTACTAATCCAGTGCCGTCATCCCCTATGACTGCTTCTAATTCTTTGGAGCTTACTCCTCTGTTTTCTTCTGATAATATGACCCCAACTGAAACCACACAAGGTCTTCCTGAATTACTTGAGTGTGGTCACTGACAACGCAAGGCGTCAATTCTATTTTATAAAAATATTATGTCGTCAATAACAATCTCTTTAAAAAACGCGGGAGGTGTATTCTGTTCCATCACGGAAATGATATGATGAAGCTTATGAATGTTTTACAGAAGCCGGAAACACATTCTCGTTGAAGAAGACATGTCGAGAGATTATAATATTGTTTATCTTTAGATCGAGGCATCGATACCCTTTTTGTTGAGATGGATAGCCGGGAAAAAGACATGTTGTTGATCAAGGTGAGAGTTTTGAGAGATTTTGAATGGTTCATATTTGGCAAGCACCTGAAAACATGTAAGTGATCATATTTTGGGGATTTGTTGAACAATTTTGAGAATGGTTTTTGATTGGCTATGGAAACACATTGAAAGATGTTCTGAATGTAAACGGCTACATGAAGAACTTCTACCCAATATCCAGAAGAAAGTTTGTCGTTAACAAAATAGCATGAATGGAGTTGTTGAGAGTTCTGATCATTCTTTGAGATTTTTTTTGCTTTCGTGAGAAGTATGAGGGCATTAGAATCGTAATTATATGTTCTTCTAGTCAAATAAAGTATATTTTGGTTGACATAATTACCACCATAATCAAAATTCAGAAGATGAATATTAGTATGAAATTGATATTTGAGATAAGACAAGAAGTGCTTAGATTTTGAAAAATAATTTTTTTGATGTAATGTGTAAACCCAAAAGAAATGATAGATATCATCGAGAAAGAGTACATAAATAACTAAGTGGTTCGGAAACTTACGAATTTCATGTAACAACGGCAGCTTTAATTTTTTCACTAACTGACAAGGCAAAAAGGAAATCAAAAGAGGTTCAAGTATAAATTATGGGAAAATATTTGGGTTCAAATTTATTCAACACGTATTTTGGATGATTAATAACTTGTGGTGAATCAATATTAAAGTCATATCGATTAAAACTATTGTTTTAAATATTTATCATTAATTTTATTTTGAGTTTGAAAATGTAAATTTCTTTCTATCAAATTATATAGATACATTCGAATGGAAATCAATGCATGTTGTAGTTTACATTAACCACATATTATCAATAGATTATTTCAAAACATAAATTATTGTTAATAAGTTGAGAAAAACTTATGAATTGGAGATAAGATGATTCGAACCCTTAACATTTGCTACATGGTAAACAGCCAACTATCATGCCAATTTTTATCTTCAGAAAAATATAATGTACCAAAACTCAACAGATACCTTATACCAATTTTCAGTGACCACGATGATACATACCATAAAATAAATAGAAATAAAACACAATTCATAATGAAAATTGACCAAAAGATAAAATATAACTATTTTAATTTTCTATTAGTTATTATAATAAACTGGATTATTGCATAAACTTTAAAGGAAAATCAAGAATTATATGATATATAGTAATATATGTTATTCAATAAGTTTTACTCTTCTAGTTACTCTTTTTGAGATAATAAATTTTTAATATCCATCTTTTGCCACTTTAAAATCTCTTGTAGAGCTTTAAGATTATCTCTGAAAGTGATCGCTTCATCAATTTTCATATTTTTGATCTCCTTCACTTCATAATTTTGAAGGAACTCTTGATGCCTTTTCTTGAGAACCTAAAATGAATAAGTTATTTTTCAAACAGTCAAATATTAAACAGATAAAATATACTCTTTCCGTCCCACTTTTAGTGATGTTTTAGGTTATTGCACATAGATTAAGAAAACACATATTCTTATGTAGTTTATCTTGGTAACATAAAAATACATTAAATAAAACTAGTTTAACCAATAATAAAAAAGTACAGTATTTTATAATTGGTCATAAAATTCAAATCATATGAAATTCTACCTAGATTAGTGAGAACATCACTTAAAATAGGACAAAATAAAATCCTAAAACACCACTTAAAGTGGAACGGAATGAGTATAATTAATAATTGGATTTGGAATAATAGGCCACTAATAAGGTTTAGTTCAAATGCATAAGTTCAATTGTGTTGCAAAAATTATTGTTTTAAAGCTATAAAGATTGTTTTGTTATTTAAATAGTACTACCATCTCTTTCAAATTATATGATGTTTTAAAAGGTTTTGTGTTGTTTCAAAATATAAGATGTCTTGAGGTTTTAAGGTTAATTTTAACTTTATTGAAAACTGTTCAATTTATAAAAAAATTAGATTTTTTTATAATTGGCTGAATAATTATAAAATTATATATTTAAAAGTTTTTCTAGAAGAATGTAAATTTATTAATTTTTTATTTATCTTTATGTACTAATCTAAAACATCATATATTATGAAACAAATGGAATATTTAAACTAGAAAGATTATATAACCAAAATAAAAATTGAAAATTTACCTTCGCACGCTCTTTCTCATATTCCAAGTCTTTCATGACATTGTTTAGTGTTTTCTGAAGTTTCGGGATCCTAACTAGTTTCAACGAGGATGGACTTTTGAAAAGAAAGGATTTTCCAGTAGGAGAGACTTTCAACACATCTACTCTGACATTATATATCTTCGTAAGTTCGTTGGATTTCTTAAAAATAGCATTCATGACATTGTAGCATCCCACGAGTCTTCTGGATCACACCTTGATTTCCTTCTAAAAGACAGGAAGATAACATGCTCACAAAATTATATTGAAACACTACAAAAAAATGTGAACATTGTGACTAAATATGTTTTAGTCTTGTAAAAATTTATCATAAAAGTTTAAATATTAAACCATTATGCCAACATATAACCAATGTATACGTATACAAAATTAATCTAACTTTTTTTTTGAAAAAAAAATTAATCTAACTTTATCAAGCAAATCAATGAATTAAACTAGAAACCAAAACTTAAACAAAAATAAATAACGTTTTGGTTTTGGCTCCAAATTATTTGGTTTTGACATTAAATATTTTAGGTTTCCCACGTTTTGAGAATATGCTCTATGCCTCTATCCCATAACCCCTTTTTGTGCACGATCTCTATCTCATAATTCTATTTGACTCTTATATCTCTCTCTTTTTTGGTGTAGCCTCCATCTACTATTTTCTCTCTTTCTCTAGCAAATCAACAATCCTGTTAGATTCTTCTGTTTTTATTCGTTTCATCCATTTGATTCTATCTATATCTCTTATTTTCTTCCCTCTCTTTATATTTATCTCTGCGATTTTAGAGATTCAGATTCAAAGCTCTTTTCACTCACTAAAGGTCGAAACTTTTACGGTTTTACCCTGCTGCCTATCAACGACTCCAAGGATCCGTAATGCCAATGGAATTTACTAATCGATGTATGTATCTCTCTGAGTTTCATTTCTTTCCGACATGATTTTTTTCTTTTTCACATCCCAGTTTGGTTTATTTGATTTTATTTGATGTTAGATTTCTGATTCAGATCATTAGATGATGTTGATACAGCCACTACTTTGTAGTAGATCTGACCACTACAGCGTTAAAGGCTTTCATCAAGAGTATATGAACAGCCAATGCCAATGATGATAATGAAAGTGTAGTCAAGGGTGGAAGGAGAAGCTACGAATCTCGTTTGGCTGCTGCGGTTTGACGGAGGCAAAGGAGGTGGCGTAGGACAGTAGGAGACCAGTTTACCCTAGTTTGTTTTGGTTTGGTTTGTATTATAATTGGTTATCTAATACTAGCTTATTTTTGTAACCAGTTAACCGATTGGTATGGGTTGTCAATAAAATATATTCTAATTACAAATTTCTTTTTATTTTAATTTAATTTTCTTTTAATATGAATCAGCTTTTTATTTAATTTTAATTTTAGTTTATTTTAACTAATTTATTTTATAAATAGAATTAAAACATATAAAAGCCACGCAATAACCATAATTTATTTGGAGAGTTTTGTTAATTGCCACAAATATTGAAGTGACTACTTAGTTACAAAATGTAATGGATATGTGACAGAAATATTGTTACAAATTGTGTCGTATTTACTTACGTAATTGTGCGTAACACTTTGTGTCAATTTTGTGACTACTTTATCTCGTAACAATTTGTAACAAAACTGATACTACTGTAATGGTCTCTATAATTGTGACATTTTTATGACTGAGTTAAATTTGTGACGACTTTATTGTGACTTTTCCGAAACCGTCACATATTCGTCACAATAGATAATTTGTGACTAAATATTTGTATATTGTGACTAAAAGCATTGTCACAATATCTATTTTTTCTTGTAGTGAAAATTATATCTCCGGATCCAGTCATGTGCCATTTTGACTGGATCCGGAGATATAATTTTCAATATAATTTTGTGAGCATGTTATCTTCCTGTCTTTTAGAAGGAAATCAAAGTGTGATCCAGAAGACTCGTGGGATGCTACACTGGGAATTAATTTATGCCTGACTGGTTATGATCATGTAGATCTGTCGGAGCTGTCAAGGGAAGCTTATTTTCCTGCTTTAGAGCCGGAATCCCTTATCCAGAGGCCGAAGAAGAAAGTTTTTTAAGTTATGCCCCTCGGTCGATGTGATCCGACTTTGATTCATTGTTGAATATGTTTGGAGATTTTCTTTCCTTCTTTCCTGGATTGTACCATTGGAGTAGATTTGAATATTAAATCAAATCATTGACTTATATGTAAGAGGAAGTTTGGATTTTTTAGAATAAATCCTCAATTTTCAAATCTGATTATATTTCCTTTTGCTAAGGCGGCATACCCGAGAAATGAGTGACAGTTTTCTTTTCTTCTTTATATCCTGATTTTCTTTTTTTCTCCAGATATCTAGATTTTACTTTTCGCATACTACAGCGTTCTTAATCTTCCTTATCTTCGCGATTCATATTTGATCTTCGTTTAAAAGGTAACCCCTCTTTCCTTTTTAAGGTTGTTTATTAGAGATATGTTGGCCGAAAGATTTGTATCTTATGCACCAAGACTTTGAAGTCCTGAAACTCATGAAGACCTTCAAGACAAAAAGGAAAGACTTGAAAAATAAATTAATTTAAAATATTCTTAGCATATTTACATTAATGTTTAGAAAATTATGATTATTTATTGTTAACATTATGTTAATTTTACCTATATATATGTATTTTGTATTCTCATATTGATTACAACACAATAATATATCATATTCTATTATACTTTACATGGTATCAGAGCATTCAATTCTAATAGATCAAATTTAAAAACTTCCGCATAAAATGTCATTGTCATGGTGGCTATAATAATCGGAGAAGAGGACAAAGGGTCTAAGACTATGCGCAGCCGGCCACATGATCATGTTCCATAAATTCGATTGGTTTTAGTTTTCTATTTTAATTAGTGGTTTTGGTTTTTCTATTTGTATGATTATTTTCTTTTTTTGGTCGGGTGAGTGCAAGAGAATACGAGGGTTTTAGTAATACGAAAGGTTTGAGGTTTTTCATGGGTTAGTTAGTTGTTTATGAGATTTATTCTATGGTTTAGAATGTCTCAAAGATTATGTTTGAATTTTTCATAGTTTGGAAAATTTGTTGGTTATAGTTTAACTATTATGGGAAGTTTTAGTTATGTTCATATTTCTAGGTCTGTTTTTCTTAGTCCGTGTTATGTGTTATGGACTGTCCTAGTGAAGGATAATTGTTATTTGGAGCTGCAGTTGCGTCCACGGGATATATTCCCATTGTTAAGACCAAAGAATGAACTGAAGTTTTGATCTCTCTTGTATAAGTTGAAGTTTATTCCAGAAGGAACCTACTGGTTTGTTTTCTTCGTCATAGGGTCTAACTAGTGATCAAAGAATAAAGAGGAATAATGCATTCCTTAATGTTCCTAACAAATTTTACCATTCACAAGGAATAGTCATTCCTTTCATTCCTTCTCGTTCTTTTTATTGTAGAGAATTAAAGAACAAATTTGTTCCTCACTAAATTTGATATGGAATAACCGTTCTTCATCATTCCCATAATTTTATTCCCATCTATTTTTTTTCTTTTTTTCCTAATATTCCCAAGATGGTTAGCAGTTAGACCCATAGTGTCAATGACTTATATGGTCTACTTTGTGATTTGTTGATTGTGCGTTGTACATCCCACGTTTCACGTGCGGAGAAGTATTAGAGATATATTGGGCCGAAACAGTTGAAGAGCAAGTTAATCTAATACTTTTTTTTGTTTACCAGATAGATGGAAAACTACAAAAAAAAATATTCTAAGAGAGAAGGACAACTCTTCTTATTACCAATTAGTTTTAGGCTGAAGCTCATCTACCATGACATCAGAGCTCGATCCATGAATTCCAACCCGATACACATCGATATCGCGATCTGACCCAAAATTGACCAATCCATCTTTACCAGAAAAAGGGAATTTCGTTTTTCAATGTCAAGCCACAAAGAGAGAGACAAATATGTAATATACTTGGAGAATAGTATCAGGAAGCCTAAGCATTTATATATAGAGAGAGATCTACTGAGTAAGAGTTTGACCAAAACCGTATCCATTTGATTGGTATTGTTCTCTATTTTTTTCTTCCGAATGACAATGCTTTAGCTAAACCCCCACACACAAAACCTAGAGAATATATCAAGTCGTGTGGCTTATTTAGTCAACTAAAGTCTAGTTTATTGCCAAGGAGGCAGGGATGGCAATAAATAGATTGCTGACAAACATCTTACATGGTACGTAAACATAAGAAGCCAATAAATCGATCAAATGAGGAGATTTACTTGGTTTATGCATCAAACATGTTGGGTTAACTCTCCTAAACCGTAAACTCAGGTGTAAGCATGCTGGAATTAGTATGCGTTTTGACCACAGTCATGCTGATCCCTCAAGCCCTAAAGAGAAATCAGAAAACATCTCATGAATATTTCAGAGAATTTCGAGGCAACAGGATAATGTTAGTCAGCCCGAACTCAGAACATTACGTAGTAAACTTACCGATTAAGGCATCTAATAGGAAGAGGTATTTTTAGTTGAATTTTTATTATAATTTTTTATTAAAATTTATGTTAAAACTATTACATATAAGCTCTTTAAATAGTTATTTAACGACAAACTCTAAGAACACAAGACCCAAATATAAAAAAAAGGAATTAAGTTCGTTATGGGATGATCAAGAACGAATTAGAGTCTCCAAGCAAAGAAGCCCGTCAAGCTCCGGTGCAAACCTCAGTTGTGCCTTCTCCACCGAAACATTCTTTGTTGAGTTCTCCACCCATACCGCTTGAACTGCAGAGGAGGAGGAGGAGGAAGAGGATCCATTAGAGGATAAATCAGCAGTAACTTTGTTCCTCATCATCTGTGAGCAGAAGTAGTCGAACATGCCTAGCAACGAATTCATAATTATGTTAAATTAACTCTTTTAGAGATAGAGAGAGAAGAAAGATCCTTTAAATTATAAAATCTTGCTTTGGCTTTGTGAAGAAGAAGGATAAAGGGGTTTGTTTATATAGAGAGAAAGCTTGAGAAAAGAGGTTTAATTCCTATTTCTCTTAGAGTCTACTTTCCTTTTTCAGGTTACGACTAGACGCGTCGTTTAGCACGCGCTAAAAGCTTCCTTTTTTTGGTTTCTTACAATGACGAAATACGTACAGTATAACAAATAATTCGAGGATAAATAAGATGGAAGACATATAGAAAACCAATCACTATCTGATTTGAGATTTTTGAATTCTAATTCCACTTCGAGAGTTCGAGTTATGAATGAGAAAACTTAATTCAAAGATAGAGAAGATAGGAACTAGCTAGAAAGTTAGGAAAGATTTTAAAACAAAAAAAAAATTTATTAGGAATTTCCGAATTCATGATTAAAAATTGACCACGTAATATATCAAAACACTTCAGATAAAATCTCAATAAATGAATATTAGTCAGTCGATGCCGTTCCTTCTCTCTCTCAAGTAAACCCGGAACGAAACAAAAGAAAAAACAGTACTCCATGTTATATATGTTCATCATCACAAAAAAAAAAAAGATATGTTCATCATATATGCCATTCAGAATTCATAAACATAACTACTTTGTTCTGCGCATTCATAAAACATAACTACAATCCGAATTACTGCCAACGAGAATTGTGATTTAAAAATAGAAAGATATGCAAATCAGTGTTGGAGATTGTCACTGAAGTGAAAGGTTTTATATAAGATGAATAACTTGCCAGTACATCAAGACATTGTCTGTTAGAATGCTACATGGTATGTTGCATAAGATTGCTTTCGTTTTGTTAGTTGATCCCACCTTCTTGTAGTGTTTCCTTGTAATGGAGGTGTCACTGTAATCAATACAAGTTCTAGATTTATTCATGCTGTATATGAGACCTGGTTTTGGAGCTTTCTATAGATTCACGCGAGGCCTTCTCCTTAATCAAATGGAATAGTTAGTTTGGCTTGATCCGTATGCTAAAATAGGATCTTGTGATGGATGTCTTCCGAGCTGCTAATAGTATATTCACACTGTGATATCCGGCTGCAATAACAGACAGATGGTGTGTTTGTATGAAGAAGGGTCTGGCTAGGTTTTTTCTTTTTTCCTTTGCCGACTTGGTTTTTCTCCAACCACATCTATTCTTGTTATTCTTGTCCATCAACTGTTAATATTATTAGTAAACTAAATAAGCCCACATGAAAGATATAATTTTCTTAAAACCCCAAAAGTGATATATGCAAAATGCATGAAAGAAAGTCTCTAAAACGTTGAGAAAAAGAAAAAGGTAATGTACTTGCTGTGATTGTTCCTTGGGCAGAAGAACCAGGCTCTGATCAAACCCGAACACATGCTCGTGCACACAAGCTATGAAACGTACTGACTCTAGGGTACCCGTGGATAAACCCGCATCATTACAATTACCTTTAAAGCCTCCACTAGGATTACAAGCTTACGTTACTAAGCTCGGCAAACAATTTGCTGTTTTCTCCTCTATATAATAAGATGTATTATTTCTGATTCTTTCGATGTGGGACATAGATCGTTCGTTATATTTATAGATAATAAATCGATTTCTGCTTTTTATGTTATTTGAGACTAATCATCTAGCCCTTCTAATGAACTTATAATTAAAGTTCTATTGGTATCACCCTGATGCAGAGGCTTTGTTCCGTCTGATTATAAGTTCTTGGTTGGGTCTTGGATTGGATTGATCTTCATTGATTAGCAACTATTAGTAGACTTGGTTTTAAATCTGGTAACAAGATGTTTACTTCTTTTATGTAATGTGATAAGGGGATTGTTTTGAAACTGTATAATCAGAGGGTTGTTGAAGTGATTAGTTTTAAAAGAGGTAGAGATAGTTGTTTGATTCTGCTTTTATCTGTGATCCAGTATTGTAATCATTCTGCTCCTAAGCATGTGTGAATTTAGTAGTATATGTGGTGTGACGATAGACATCGTTCTTAGTTTTATACTGCAAAGAGTTGTAGAAGATAGTTCACCTGTTCTTGTAACTGCAAGGGTTGAGGCAGAGAAAAGAAGAACTAATTTGCGTCTGAGAGAGGAACAAGATGCTGCTTACAGGGCTGCTCTTGAAGCCAATCAAGTATGTTTCCTTTCCTTCCTTGTGTTTACAAGATCTATTGTGATTAGTCTAATCTCTAATTTTGTGTGTTTATTACCAGAGAAGAAGAAGAGGCTCTGGAGAGAGCAGAAGGTGAAGCTGCAGAGTGAGAATGAGACGAGAGAAAAAACTTGCTCTTGGAGACGAACCTGAGAAAGGACCTCATTACACAAGTAAGTTTCTCCTCTTTTCTTTGCCATTCATTACTTTATTCTTTGACGTAATACTCTTTCTTAATCTGTTTTTCTGTTTTGCTTTTGTTATGGTAATTTATGGTACCGTGGACTGTTTTGTTTTTGCCAGGAAATGTAGGTTTTGGTGAGGTTCCCGAATGGAGAAAGAAAAGGGAGAAGGTTTGAAAGCAATACCAAGATACACACGTTGTACAACTACGTTCGCGTATAGCTTAATCAATATGATCTTCACAAGCTACAAAAGTGTTTTGAAGATAAACATGATGTTAGCTTTGAGGAGGGGCCTTAATTGGCATCAACCCAATAAAGCTTAGCTGAAAAGCTTGAGAAGCCACGTCATGAATGGCTTCATCGCTGAAACATCACGAAACTGAAGTAATGAAACTATCTAAGAAGCGACCATAAAAATTTCGATGGTGAGATTCAGTGACAGACTCTAGGAACATCATACTCCTTATCTCGCCAAATAAACTACATAAAACCTATTTGATCCCAAAGAAACTACATTTCTCAATGTTAAATATATTCAGAATTGCTTGATCAAGAGAAATCTCCCCATAAATGCTAGTAATAACCACTTAGCTCTCAGCAGAAACAAAACTGCTCTTCCCATATAGAAGTATTGTACATCACAAACGAAAGATGAAACCTAGCTCCTACATAGATAGATAGAGGTCAAAACTCAAAAACAAACGAAAGATGAAACCTAGCTCCTAGATAGATAGATAGATAGAGGTCAAAACTCAAAAGCCTAGCGCATACCTTTAAAGCTTCCACCCCATAATACAAGCTCATGTCATCAAGCTCATAGTGAGTGTTAATTTCGAATAATAATAAATTCATCATAAGCGCATCAATATTACAAGCTCATTTTATCAAGCTACTAGTGAGCGTTATTCATTTTCACATTCCTAGTGACAATTTCAAAAAATTCCTCATAAGCGCATCAATATGATCTTCACAAGCTACAAAAGTAATATTTTCCAATGTAAACTTTGTAGTATTTAGACAGATTATTCTTTATGCGTCTCCCTAAGTCCCAAAGAGATACAGATCCTAGTGGGAGTGTGACATATTTGACAAAGGCTACTCCACAAACTCTTCATCTCTTAACATTTCTAAATCTGTTCATTGCTTGATTCCCTCTTCAAAAAATTGCCCCTCAGCTTCGAGAATTCTCTAATCAAAAACAATCTCTCCGAACCTAAATCCCGCCCCGTTCCACAGAGATCTGCCATACTAACATCATAAAATCTGAAGCACAACTCTTCAACCGAACCACCGGCTTGGAATTAAAAAAAGGGAATACCAATGCATCTTTGAACCAATGCAGCCCATTATGTAAGTTGACGTTTGACTAATCCATATCAGCCATCGACACCTCGGCTGATTGCGTCTCTGTTTTACTTCCAACTCTTCGGTAGAACAGAACATATGCCGCTGAGTTTTTGATCTCAGATTCATTTACGGATGAAACGTGACTGTCGTCAAAATGATGCCATTTGTTGTCATCAATCAACTGCAGGAAGAATCACATATATGCTTAGACAAAAGGACACATCAGAAGCATTAGTAGGAAGGCACAAACAGATAGTGAGACCAATCAAGACACCGACCTTGGCGTATGCAGTGTAGTGGCCACCACCAAGTCCACCGTAATGGTTGCTCACTGCATACAGCTCATATAAGTAGGACTGGCCATTCTTGTTTTTCACGTACTTGCTCAAGTCTAGATCGTCTATTGGGAAGTCCACAAACGTTTCTATCTTGTTCTTGAGATATCTGCTATACGTGAACCTTTTTAAATGGAACACGAGAATATCTGGTAGCTTCCACAGGTCTAGCTTTTTGTTCGCTTGTCTGTGCTCTTTGCATCCCGGACAAAACCTGGTTCAGAATGGTTAGAAAGAAGGTCAGAGCATAAATCTTCAAACGAATAGATCAGCCTTATACAATCACAACTTCAAGCTACGAGCTATACCACATGTCATCTGGTCCCAAAGGTTCCTCTGCTAAGAAGGCTTCCAAGCACGAGAACAGAGATATAGCTTCTTGCCTTGTCTTTTTTGCGGAAAAACTTGTTTTATGAACTTCTGGAAGGTCACTTAAGTAGCTGGAATCGTAGGTTTCATGCTCACCCTCATTCCACTCGAGTAAAACCCTTGTAACGACACCAGGTTTCAGAGAAGAATCAGACTTAAGTGGTTTGAAGTCCAAACCACGCTCATCTGTCAAAAATATCCTGAAGGATAACTCTCTATCACATGCATCGTCTATCTCAGTATCTGGGGATGATATACTTCCGGATGCTTCGTCAGCAGTAGCATTAGGAAGGTGGCCATTTTCTCTTCCGTTGTGAACCTTAGCTGAGGCTTGAGCCCTCTGTAGCGGGGAGAGAAATCCCGAGACCACGGCATCAATGTCAGATCCACTCAGTCGTTCTGTGTTGACATAAGTGACGAAAGGAGTCCCAAAAAGCTTCACGTCTCTGCCTCTAACACTCTCCAGAACAGCCCTGTGGAATCCAAGAGTTATGACCCATTAAGCTGAGACCAATAAGAGAAAAGAAGAGTTCGTGAGTAGCAACCAAAAACAGCAGCACGCTCACCTTTCCTGCCCTCCATGAAGGATTTCAAGTTTTGCTTTTCCAGATCCTTTCTGCATCTGCTTCATCCGATACGCCACAATATGCTCATCATTTTTTATCAAATTCAGCGACTCCAGGGGATTCTCAAAATATCTAAAGACCTTGTGGTCATAGACCTGAGAGGGTAAAGCCACACATTACTTAGGGAATTCAGTATAATAAAAAGATGGAAATTAGAACGGAACGCTTCAAGAGTCATACCTCTGCAAGTAAAAGGCTCTCATCATTGGCTAAGCAACAAGCAGTGCCTAATGCAGTAATAAGATCTCTACATGATCCATATTTAGGTACTGTTACGGTGTATGGCATCGGAAGATGACTTCCATCGCAATAAAACACCGTAACTGTTATTTGCCGCGTAAGCGTTGATGGCAAAGGTAAAGACAAGTACATGAACGGGTCAAAAGTGATTGATATTTTCCCACAAACTGGACAAATCAGAGTTGACTTGTATTGTCCCTGGAAGAAACCAAATAGAGCATAAGAAATGACAATGGATAATTAAGAAACGGTACGAGATACTTACTTGGCAGACGTTAACTATTACAGAATCATTCCGGGCCTTATGATAGTTCCAAAGCTCTTCAGCAACTTCATCATCCGGACGACTGTCAGAATCTTTAAGTTCAATGTATGGTTTTCGTTTCACCTTATTCAAATCTTCATGCAGCCCATCTAATAAGAAAGCAAGCAGTTCCTGAAACAATAATTTAATACACACAATGAGGGAAGCCAAGAACAATGCCAGGAACAAATAATTTGATCAATTATGCACCATTGTACAAATTAGAGAGAATGGCTAACTTGAGAATCATGTTGATTGTAGCCACTAAACTGTGGAGCAAATCTTGCCAGTTTTGTCTTAAAAGAGCGCGGGGCAACTGCATTCCTTCCTGATGACCATAGTTTCTTCAACAGTTCACCAAACGCGATAGCAAGCTCACCCTGGATAATTAAGTGTTAGAAATTATATTAAGAAACCTTCGCATTAGGATCTAGAAATAGCAATTAACTATCAAACACTTACACACATTCCCAAAGGGTTGTCTCTATTAATGTCTTCACTGTAATCTTGCAAGAAGTATTCAATAATCGGAGGTGTGTGCGCCAAACACTGAAGAGCGCTGTTCATAAAGCAGGTGTTTCCCAAATTACTCAATCCTGCTAATCCTCCCCTCTCTCCTTTTCCAAGAATACTCAAAGAATCGCAGCGATCATCATCAGAAGTTATTTTTGGAAACAGACTAAACTTGGACGTGGTGGAATGACCATTAGATAAGGTTGGGCCACCAGCAATTGTAACAAGCGATCTTGAAGGTTCCAGAGGTACCAGAGCTAGCTCATTTCCTGCCGAGCTCATAGCATATTGAGATGACGAGGACCCATCAACTTCAAGAAGAATCTGCATGGGGTGCACCAGTCGATGTTGAAGCAAAACCCCAAACATTAAATATGAGCAAGCTATAGGGTGATTCGGTTTGAGTTACGATAAAAGAACTGAAGGGGGCAGCACATTATCCAACGAGTTCCTCTCAACAAGATATTCGTCAGGAAAAATTCCGCACAAGACAAATATTAATCATATGAAAAGTGTAGCAGACAATTCTCTAGCTACTTACATCTTGGTCCATGTGAAGGCTTGACTCTTCGAGACTCTTGTTAGATGAAGGATCCAATAGTTGGCCTTTCCTCTTGCCAAAGTAATCCCAGATGCGAGCCTGCTTATGCATATCAATGTGAGGAAAAGAGCACATCTTCATATGAAACAATTATATTATAGAAATGAAACACTTGAAGCACACACCTTTTCTTGCGATACCTCTGTCATAGCACAAACCTTGTCATAAAGCTCCCTTATAGAGGCCTGAAACACAGCAACAATCCATGTGAGGAAAGAATGAAAATGTCTACGTGCACAAGTAATGGAGAAAATGTCTAAAGTCCAAACCTGTTTTCCCAACCGTAGTACAGTGATACTATCATCTCTTCCATCAGTAAGCAAAAGGCAGAGTGGGTAAACCTCTACACTATAACTCCTACTGTAAAACCCTTGACATATCAACTTCCTTGGTATTGGAGGACCTCCGCTATACCTGAAAGAAGGACCTTGTCCCATGAGCATAGAAAACACAAATTAATTTAATGAGCGCGCTAACCATTGAGAAAGTCTTTTCCAGACTTGTTGAGGAACAAGAACGTAGTCTTCCCCTTCCACGAGCAATCTACGAAGCTGTGGATCAGTAGAGTCCTTTGCAGCATTCTCGATAATATCATTGTTTTCAATGGGGCCAGGCCTTGGAGATTCACATTGGTTTGTTGGTTGCTCAACATACTTCTCCCAGCTTGTGTACCACCTGCACTTACACAAAACGTTATCTACCCCAACCTAAGACTTGCTACATTCAATCCTAATTCCAGATCACACAATCCTAATTACAAATACTAGATCTATACAGAGAAATGGCTATAGATTGGAGTTACAAGAACAATCAATCAATCAGAGGTAATCTAGAGAGAAAGAGAGAGAGAGACCTTTTGGAGATGACGAAGTACAAGTTTCCTTCCTTGAGATTATCCTCGGACTCGGTGGTGAGCTCCGAGACGATGCGTCGCTCTTCCTCGGGAGTAGAGGGGAAATCACAGACGGCGTTTTCGACCATGAAATCTGACGAGTTTGCGATCGTCATGTTTCGATCGAATCACGGCAAAGATGCGAGATTTCAAACGAGATCCGATGAAACAGAGAGGAAAAAGAAAAATGATTCTTTTTTCTTTTCTTCCTGTCAAAGAAAGACGACAAAAGGGAAGAAGAAGAAAGAGGAGAGAGAAGTCCTTTTGGACTCCACGATACCCCCTTTATCTTATATAATAATCTTTCTTTTTTTTCTAAATGACGCAATTAGATCTGTCATTAGCATGAACTATACAAGGTGCCCACCCCACCGTACGTACATTATTATTTCGACCTCTACAAATTACAATTAAGAGCAACTCCATTTCACCATGGAGTCTCCTCCACCTAAATATATACATAACAATTATGAGATACCAAACTTAACTTTTTAATAGTGTGAGAATTTTTTGTTACAAGATACTACTCCCAATAAAGGTGTTCTAAGTTCTAACAATTCTATGCCTTTGTTTTCGATTAGAAACTGAGACAAATTGTATGACACTTTCTATTTGGTCTACAGTTTAATTATATTTTTCGTCAATATGCAACTAATGCCGGCTTTACACCGAAGTTGAAGAAGCATCTGTTTCCGGCCTCCGTATTATTTTATCGGCCACAATTTTACGTATATGTGGTTTTGGTTTAGTGAATTTTTGAAGCCTCGTAATGAATTTTTCTTTTTGGTCTTTTATTTATTTTTTTGCTTGTCACTTCTAAATGTGTAGGATAGGCTCTAGCAACTAGGCAGTATAATAAATTACCATGTTCCAGTACTAAAGTGGCTAAAACTAACATGTAGTATTCAAAGTCTTTCTTCAGCAGGGATTCATGTGTGTCATAACCACCGATTTGGCTTCCTAAACCCTTTTGATTAGATTAGATGTTGTTGGTAATAAAATCTACTGGAGTCTTTACAATGGCTCCTGTCATTCCAAGGTATCTTAAAGAGAATGGCGTGAATCTTGTTGCAAGAGGAGAGTATGAGAAGACGTGAAAATCCTAACAACCTTTCTCGTTTGCACAAGTTAGCTAGAGCTGCAAGCAAGGCCCATGCAACAAAGGTAAAATTTAGAATCCACACATAATCTTGTGTATGTCTCTCTCTTTTCACTCGACTTATGTTTTTGTACATACAGTATATATAAGATCAACATCTAATCATAACATGAATAAGATATAATATTTTTGTTCCAAAATTTCACTCATCAGAAATCAACCATATATAATATAAATAATAACAAAAAGTTATTTTTGGAACTCTTAACTAATGCAACGAAATTACAACCGCATAGTATTCTCAACATGATTTGTGACAATCCAGAACTGGATAAAACCACCGGTCTTTGTATTTTTCATTTCAACTCTTCTACGACTTTTCCGTTTAATATCATAATAACAAATTGCTAACAGGAATTCAGCATCATCATATGTTCTATGGACTATAACTATTTCACCACCAGGATTCGTGACACTCGAAAACCAGATATCACTTGGCAAATCTTTAAGCATGGAATATAGTGTATGACAGCGGTTGCTATGTACAGCAGTCTCTCTCTCTTTTTCTCTGGAAACCCTATGCAATGTCCTGACCGCCTACGGTTAATGGGTTACCCACGTCCGATCTCGGTCCATGTGTCCTATCCCATCCGATGGTCGGTCTATTAATTTTTTCAAAGACTCAAAATTATTGTTTACTGACTTTGCAATCACCACATGACGTTTTTCCGTGTTTTGGTCTCACTCACACGTTATCGCAAATCACTTTCCGATAGGTCATCCATCTTTTCGTTATTCCAGCCCAAGAACGTTTAACTCTAGAGTTCTAAGAGAATGTGTTACGGAAAAAATAAGTCAACTTTGGTGACATAGGTAGCCAAATTAATTCTCTTAAACCTTTCTACATATCACAATTCGGGATGTAACAATTAACCCCTTCTCAAAAAACACAATAACCTCGTTGCGCACCACGACATGTCTCAAGACGCTTCTCGGATCAGAACCGAAATGGCTAACTAGCTCTGATACCACTTGTAACGCCCGACCATCCACGACTAATGGGCCACCCACGTCCGCTCTCTCAGCTCGTGGACCCTATCCCATCCAACGGTGGGTCCGTTAATTTTTCCAAAGGCTCGAAATCATTATTTACTGACCGTGCAATCACCACATGACATTTCCCCTTGTTTTGACCTCACTCAGACGGTATCACAAATCTCTGATAGGTCACCCATCATTTCACTACTCCAGTTCAAACACGTTTAACTCTGAAATTCTAAACGGATGTGTGACGGAAAAAGTAAGCATTTCTACATATCACAACTCGGAATGTTACACCCTAATTAACATGTACAATCTATATATATATAATACATCTTTAAAATGGTTTTTTAAATTTTCTTTGTTTCAACTTATGCATTAATAAAATAAAAATATGATAATTTCCTTTTTCTATTTTTTTCACCATTCCTATTTTTCTACGCAATTGCAATAAATATAGTGAGCTTTTTAAATTACAGAAAAATGTTAATTGTTTGTTGGAAAAAGAAGAAAATGTTAATTGTTTGAGCATTTTATCTAGATGAAAAATTTCAAGAAAATTCACTTTTGTTGCATATTTTATAGCTTCAAAACATCCCCATTACAGTGAGACAAGTAATCCATAGTATCCTGCAACTCTAGTTAACTGTAAAGACATGAAAACCATTAACTCCTTTGTGAATAAATCTGAATTATAAACTAGTGATATGAAAGAAACCCAAGCATTGGCACAGAGTTCTCTTGTACAAAGCAGTCAATATTTTTAATTGTGGTTATCTTTTCCTAGGCCTCATTCTCCTTTATCTCTTAATTGTGGTTATTTTGCCCACCAAATCGTTCTTATCAGCTTCCTCTTCGTCCTCAACTTTGACCTTCTTCTTTACTCAATCTTCTCTTCTCCTATTATCTGTACTCAAAGAACACAGCAAGCTCTTCTCTTTAGTAACATCATCACTCTGATAACGCTTCATCTCCATTCCTCTTTCTTCTCCACCAAGCAGCTTCTCGTCGTTGGTACCAACCACGTCTGCATCATTTTCTTCAAACAAAACTCCATCAGAACTATCTTCTTGACCCCCCATGTGATCATCCCAACAAGGAAACTCTCTCCACTGCAACCTAAACTTCTTAGGCACGTAACCAGTACATTTCCACAGCTGACGAGAGAAAACCGAGGAGAAACCTTCCAACAGAGCCGAATCCCCACCTGGTACTCCATGAACATGAACCCTTTCTTCAATCGGGATCTCTGTACACGCCCTGAAACTCTGACTCATCGGAAAGGTACAGCCTTGATGATTCAATAAACTCAACTTATTGGTTTTGATCTTGCACTTGTGACAAGCAAAGAGATCATCATCTCCTTTAACGTAACGTGAGCACCACGTGTGAACCCAAACACCACATTCATCGCAGTTCACCATCTCTTTACCATCGTCGAATCTCACACCGCAAACGCAGTCCACGGTCCAAGACCCATCGACCCATTCCTCGTGCGGTGGTTTCATAATCAAAAATCTCCGATCCAAAGGTCGAAACCGCGTTCTCTATTCGTAGCTCCGATCCGCCGCTCAGCGACGGGATCAATGTTCGAGATTCCCGGTTGAAAACCAATGTATGAATGAGATTCTCGATTTCGATTTCTGAACGGAGCGTCGCGGAGAAGAAAGGTACCAGGATTCTTGGAGGAAGATAGTTTTGTAGATGCATAATGGAAACTTTTTTTATCCATTATTTATTTATGGGCTTCGTAAAGTAATGGGCCAAGCCTTTTTAGCTATGAAGTTAGAATGTAGTCTGAATTTCATTAAGCCAAGCTTTTTTAGCTATGAAGTTACAATGTAGTCTGAATTTTATTAACTTAAAATATATAATCTAAATACAATGTTGTAATTCACTATGAAAAGATAAAAGACAATCTGGTAGTCCTTTTGAGCTAACAGATGTGCTGTTTTGTTGCTGTATGTTTTAACAAAACATGAATCGTGTTGGAGATGGATAACATATCTCGGTTAAGCCTCATCAAATAAATTGGACTCAGCCTGATTGACTATAATCGATTGGGATTAGCTAAGTAAGAGCATGTTTATTGCAGGGTTCTTAGGATGAAGTTCTTATATTACGTTAAAACCCTCTCAGTAAGAATCCTTCAATAAACATGGGAGATAAAAGAAAAGACAAAGACGCCAGGTTATAAGGAAAATGCCAAATGACAAGAGAAATAAATTTGAAAACACACAACTTGGCATCAACTAGGGTTTATACTTTAACTTGTTTTGCCCGATTTAATTCAATCTTATAAAGTCTTCGTCTTTTTCTTGTACACGGGTTCTTTAATCTTTAATAAGACGTCTTTCAAATAACTTATAATCGAATTTGACTGTACCTTCTGTACTTGTCAAATTCCGATTAAACAAGTATGAGTGTGTAGTTTGTTCCATATACCAATAGTTCTAAAGGATTTTTGACTTTTTTGAAGATGGATTGAGACTTAAGATAAACCAGCATTCCACGTGTTGTGTATTGCCATAACGAGAACTTTCGCCTATGCTTTCTCTCATTGTATTGAACGTGGGAAACCAAGTCCTGAGAAAAATCAGCCACTGCGAGACAGCTGCTGCGATGTGGACAGCCCTCAACTTGCTGTACACGGAGACGTCCTTGCCAAATCGCATCTACCTGCAACACAAGTTCTACACATTTAAGATGAACGATTCTAAAAGCATAGACGCAAACGTAGATGATTTCCTAAAGCTAGTAACAGACCTAAACAACCTAAAGGTGGAGGTTGATGAAGAGGTTCAAGCGATACTACTACTAAATTCAATGCCTCAACGTTATGACCAGCTCAAGGAGACCCTCAAGTATGGACGAGACACTCTCAAGATCAACGAAGTTACCGGAGCTGCACGATCTAAGGAAAGAGAGTTAATGGAGAGTGGAAAACTCTCAAAGTCTCAAGATGAGGGCTTATACGTTGAGGATAGAGGAAGGTCATCTGATCGGGCTAACAAAGGAGGGAACCGGAACTGGAAAGGTAGATCGAAGAGTAGACACGGACGATCTAAATCAAGACCTAAATATGACAAGAACAACAAGGGTTGCTTCGTATGCGGGAAGGAGGGACATTGGAAAAGGGAATGCCCGGAGAGGAAAACGCATAAAGCTGCTAACGTAGCTGCAGAGCCTAAGCAGCCACTTGTACTAACAGTTAGTACACACGACAGCAACTCGGAATGGGTCATGGACTCAGGTTGTTCTTTCCATATCACACCAAACAAAGATGTGTTGTTTGACCTAGAAGAATTCGAAGGAGGGAGAGTTCTAATGGCTAACAACACCCACTGTGATGTAAAAGGTATTGGTAAGATCAGGATCGTGAGACCCGACGGAACCGTAGTGGTTCTTAAGGATGTGAGATACATGCCGACTATGAGCCGGAACTTGATATCTTATGGGATGCTCGAACGATCAGGATGCCATTATGAAGGAAAAGACTTTATGATCAGGTCCTATATAAGGACGAGAGAGCCTCATAGTTATTGATATGGTTGAGAGCAATAGAGAGAGATATAAAGCAAGAGTTCGAGTCTTTTGTATTTAGATCTAAGCTTTCTATTGTAAAAGACAAGATTGGTTTCATATTCAAATAAAGAGAATACGTTTTGGTTACGTTCTTATTCTAAGTTCTTAAAGCACAAGCAAAGGTTAAATCCTTACACTTTCAAATTTGATCTCGTTTTGTCTGCATAACTTGAACTTCCCATGCACATTTTCGTTAAATTATGATTATCTCTAACAATCAAACCACACAAACCACCAATAACATTTTTTTGGAATTTTGATCAAAAGCAACTTTTATTTTGTTGGAAAACTATCTCATAGTATTTTGAAATAGGAAGTAGACAACTAATGTTTGATACAAATTTCTCACATTATGAAAGAGATTTCTTTGTTCAAAAGCTTTGTATTCGGAGACTCTCTTAGAATTGTTTTAGAAATCTTTCTTAATTGTGTTTTTCTTTTCTTTGTTTTTTTTTGTGTTTGATGATTACAAAGTTACACACACTCCTATTTATACCAATGAAAGGTAATTACAAGCTAATTTTAGAATACTCAATCATCCTTATCCACAAGATTATCTATAAATTTCTTCTTGGGCTTTTGGATTAAACTTTTTTTTATGCATTGATATTGTTGGACTAATGAGGGATTCTCCAACAGATCTCTCCTTTCACTACTTAGCCCAAAACTTTCACCATGTCGGTGCCTCGACAACAGCCATTAAACTTCTTGATCGGTAATACCTTGATTATAAAGTAAGACCAGTTTTCTTTTGTGTGTACCTTGTTGAAATGTACTTCTCTTCAAGAACTTCTCGGATCCAATGATATCGTATATTGATTCTTTAAGTGAGGGTGGAAGGTTGGATTCTTTTCAACATGAATAGTACTCTAGTTGTTACATATACGTAACATATTATACTTGTCTTGCTAAACTCATAGGTCTAACAAGAAGTTTGCATAACATCTCCCTGTATGCTTCAGTTGCTGCGATGTACTATGCTTCAGTTGGGTAAACACACTTTTGTATCTTTGATTGCTATGAAAAAGCTCCCCATGCAAAGGTAATCACAAATCATGAAGTTGATTTCCTTGAATTTTTATCATCAGCCCAATATGCATTGGTGTAAGCATTCAACTCAAGTTTCCTATTGACAATACATAGACACATCTTCATTGTGCTTCGTAGATAATGTAGGATCCATTTAACTGTTTTCCAATTCTTTCATGAATTGGTTAGAAAGCGACTCACAACTCCAACTATATATGTAATGTCGGGTATGGTGCACATCATTGTATTCATGAGATGTGGAGAGAATGAAATTCACGCAGAATTAGGCTTGTCACAGTTTATGAATCTGCTTTCATTGCCATGGTCGATCGTTAGGTGAGAGATCTCTTGTTTTCTGTCCCCTCGACATCGTTCGGTGAGATCTTGCTTTATATCCGACATATGCTACCTTCCCATCACTCCTTTAGCTTTTTTATACTTTTGATTACCGTTCATCGTAGTATTGTTTCTTATGGCGCGTTTGTTTTTTACTGCTATGTAATAAGTGATTTCTCCACAACATTGCATTGCACAAAAAGGCTAGTACAAATTTTAATAATTGCATCAAAAAATATATCTCAAATTCTCAAGTTTTTTAATTATTTACTACCTAGTAAACAAACTGGGAAATTTCGGTGATGGTCACAAATAGCTTTTCAAAGACAGAAAACAGAAGAAGAAGAAGAAGAAAAAAAATGAATCGGTATACTTCGGTAGTTGGTAGGGAAACCAAAAGTGTCAAATACGATTCGATTTCCGGAAAATAGTACTACAAGACAAGAGTTTGGTAGCTTTGAGTAGATAGAGTAATGATTAGGCATTTCAATTATCAAAACTAAAAACTAAAGTAATACTCTGAAAGCACTATTCAACTTCCTCTTCATATATAACCACCGAGCATATTTAACGTTTTCATTGGTTTGGATAAACCATTTACAAAGTCAATAAGATGTATAACATAAACTCTATTTTTTTTTAATAACATAAACTTTGAGATAACTTGAACTGAAAATTATTAGCACGCGGTATTCGGATTCTTTATTCACAAACAATTTATCTAACTGAACGAGCTTTTTTTTTAACTGATAAACGAGCTATGTTTTAGATAGTTTTATAATTTTGTTGGCATAATAAAAAATATTAGAACTAAAAGAGATAAACTGATTAGTTTATAACTTTGTACTAGTATTTTAGCGTATTTCTCTCTTTTTTTTTTTTGAAACTCTGCGTATTTCTCTCTATCTATCTAATTTTGCAACGAATCAATATATTCTTGAGAAATTGCCAAAAATACCATTTTCATAGTACCACTTTTCATGTTTACACTAACCACTTTTACCACTACTTTTAATGAAGGGTTTAGATTTGAAGGTTTAGGATTTAGGGTTAAGATTTGATGTGTTTAGGGTTTAAGGTATATAGTTTAGGGTTTAGAGTTGAGGATTTAGGGTTTAGAGTTGAGGATTTAGGGTTTATAGTTTAGACTTTAGGGTTTAGGGTTTAGGATATTGAATTTAGGGTATATAGTTTAGGGTTTAGGGTATAGAGTTGAAGATTTTGGGTTTAGGGTTTAGAATTAGAGGTTTATGATTTAGAATTTGGGATTAGAATTTTGAAAAGCATATAAAAACAAAGATATAAGAGTTTTTACCATTTTAATAAATAAGGTATTTTTGAAAATATGTCTTTAGTGGTGGTAAAGATGAATAATGGTACCTTGAAAGTGGTATTTTTGAAAATTCCCCTATATTCTTACGAAATGACCCATAATTTGGAAAAATAGACTTCGATTATGGAATGTAACTAGGATGACATTCTAATTAGCCAATTAACCAGTGTTCGTTCATGCCATCGCTATCTATTCTTGTAGTTCCAAATAAAAAAATGCAAATGAGCTTTAACAGCTCTTTAGAGCTGTATGGAATCGCTAAAAGCTGATGATAGACTGGTGGGGAATTGGTTTTGCCTTCACGATAATTTCTATTATTTACTTCACTCTAACAAAGATGAATAATTAATTAGTATTGTATTTATCAAAATTCAGAAACGGGATTTTTTTTTTTGAAACGGGATAATTCCGAAACATGTAATGTCATTGTCGTGGCTTGTTCTTTGTCTCCAAGTAAAGTTGTAGTTCATTTCATGTTTATCTATTAGGACACTTTCATTGTTTTCTTCGTGGTCCTTGAATTTCAGAAAGTAACTAGTTACGTACAAAAAGTCTACGTACTAATACAAAATAGATGCGGAATAGTAAAATAATTAGCAAATCTAACAAAGAAGTTTTATTCAACGAAATGAACAAAGCGTTTTTTTTGAGAAAGAAATGAACAAAGAGTTGCAATAAAATGTCGACTGTTAAATAAAAATATACAATCGGTTAACCTAAAATTCGATGGTGAATTAGTAAAATTCTAAATTAAACTGATTAAACCTATCTTCTCCTTTTTTTTATTAAACCTATATCTTAAGTTTGAAACTTAAAAAACCTGATAACATAAAACCGTGAAATTACTAGTTGGAAAAAAGGTATAAGAATATATGCAAGTAAGTAAACCTTTTTCAGTAAAAAATAAATAATTTTTTGAAAAGAATAATGAAACTATAAAAATTAATTTAGATCAAAACATATATCAACGACTTTTATGATCATCTATATTATTATGTCGATGTCCATTGACTATTTTGTAAGAAAAGAATATTGTACACAAACAACATATCTTGTTAGGATTAGAAGTAGGTCGTATGGAATCGTAGAGCTGTAATTTAAAAAAAAAAAATCAAAGAAGTGTTACGGGTGTGAAGCATAATATATATACACATATATTACAAAAATAATAATAATAATTTTATAAAACTTATAACTAAAAATATGATTTAGATTATGTTGTAAAATGCTAACAAATTAAGGTTATAAAAATTATTATTCAATTAATCAAATTAATGACTCTTAATATATCACAAATAATTGATACAATAAATTTAAATATATACAAGATCTCTTGTGTGCACAAATATAACTTATACTATTAAGGGCACTATTAATTCTTATATTTTTATATTTTTTATTCTCTCTATTTTAGTACTACTAATTTTATAGTTTTTTATAGAAAAATACAGTTATGTATTTCTTTTCCTAATGATATTTTGTTTAAAAATGGAAGAGAGATTTAAAAACAAAAACGTAAACTTCCAACTAACATATTTTAATAGAGATTATTTTAAAAGTGTCTTGGAAGCATGATTTGAAAGTAAAAATGTATGCTTTCAATGTATTGTTAAAAATATTACCTTAAAAACGTTTTGGAACCACGATTTCAAAAGCTCCAATAAAATTTTTAATTTTCTACTTCGATTTTGAAGCTAGAAACAGACATCCAACAAAGTTTCTGTCCTACATAACAACTAGGTGATTTTCCCGTGCTCATGCACGGATATAAATATTTATAAAGTAGATATAATATAATAATTGATTGCTATTTACTTTTAGTTTTAAATTAACATATATTAATAATACTGTATTATGTTAATTAGATATATTATATCTAGTCGGTTTTGTTGTTTTATAGTCGATTTAGTTATGATTTCAGTATATTGGATTACATATATTTTTCTGAATTCAACTATAATATTTTTATTCTAAAAATATTTAAATTTTGATTAATTTTCTTATTAATATTTAGGCTGGTTATTGTCTTAAATATGTAATTATATTTTAGGAAGATTATGTATAACTTAAGATATATTGTGCTTGGAATGAAACAAAAAATAAACTAAAGTGTTTGAATCAAAAATATGTAAATAAATATAACGATAATATTCTGAAGTCTCATGCATATATATATAAATTTTACAAAAAAACTAAATTGTTACAGTTGGTTAATATTTTATTTTCATTTGTTAATGTGTTTTGAGTCATCCTCTAATTTATATTTATAAAATAAATTATTATTATTATAAAATTATATTTTCTTATTATAGTTAAATCTATGATTTTAGACATAAGTTGGATTAGTCGAGTAATTCTTGTTGTGAGTATGTTAACTTACATATATTCTTTCAAATTCAAGCTGAAGTATAATTTTTTATTATATTAAGTAAAGTCAAATTAATTTATTTATCATTTAACTGTGAATGTATTTTCATAATATATACCAAATTAAATATTGATTTTTAAAAATATATTAGAAAAGGATGATATATAGAAAGTTACTTCTCATACTTTTTTGGAAGCTCGTGAACTCATATCAATATTTATAATAACAAAAATATTTTTATAAATTCTAACTAATTTCATGTCTTCTGATTATGGTTATATTAAAAAGTTACACAAACATAAAAACATTGAATTTAAAAGAAAATTTAATATTAAGAAAACATACAATTTTAATAATCATAAAATATAATATATTTATCTTGTTAAAGTATATAGTGTGATTTAAAAATATTTTATAAGTATTAGATCAAAAGATGTTTATTGTTAACATTTATTTCTCGTTATATCTCTTAAAAATAAGCAGGAAAAAATTGCGATTGTATCTGAGAAATTATATTATATAAGTAAAATATAACTTATAGATATTTTTGTTGTAACTGAAAGATATTATAGTAACCAAAATATACCAAATACGAATAGCACTTCAATAATACTAATTATATAAGTAAAATATAATTTATAGATATTTTTGTTGTAATTGAAAGATATTATAGTAACCAAAATATAAGAAATACAATAGCATTTCAACAATACTAATTATAAATGATTTTAGTCAATATATCAGTTTATGTTACTTAATTATTTTATGTAATCATCTAAAAATAGATAGATATACAAAAATTATTTCTGTTACTTTGAAAAATATAAAGAAAGTATTTTATTAGTGTATTTTATGTTATTTTAAAAATATTTTTAATGCACTATTACTATTTTTCGAACTTTCCTTTTTAATGAAATCATATTATTTATACATATATTTTCGTTTTTAAATTCACTTTATAGCCTTTATAAATATTTCTTTTTTATTATATATGTTATTTGGAAAAATTTACAAAGGAATTTAAATAAAAAATCAATTATAGTATTTAAATATTATATTTTTGATTCATTAAGGATATCAATGTAATCAACCACCGTGAGAATTAACGTGAGCACGACACATAGGAAACTGACTTCTCAAATAATATTATAGAGATTAGCTATACATCCAGTCTTTGCCACATGCTGTTTACTATATCTGGCCATAAATAACATTAATTCCAACTTCTAACTATTGATTTAATTTATTTATATCAAATCATATCATAATTTGTTTTTTTTATGAAATTTATAATTTATTGATCTATCAAAAATGAATGTAATTTACAAGACTATATGAAAACCTCTGAATGCTTTATGAATAAGATCCAATCAAATTACATTATCTGATGAAGCCAGTGCCGCAATAAGGCAGCCAGTATGTAATCATGCTTATGAATTCGAGTTTAGGATTTAGTATTCAAGTTTTGGAAGTGCGTTTGATTTAGGTTTGGTTTAGGGTTGGAGGTGGGTTGAATGTGGATTTGCGACACAAATGTATTAATTCAATAATATACATTCCATTTTATATAGTATAGAATAATAATATTTATGGTCTATATTTAGATTTAAGAGTTATGCTAGGTTCATAGTTATTTGATAATTTGATTGACTTGTACTGTACTAATAAATTATGTTTTAATTCATTTGTGTCTTAGTTTGTACACAGTGTTCCAATTCATCAATTTTGTATAATATATGTTTATCAACACTAACATAATTACCATACTATTTTATACTATCATAAATTGCATACTATGTAAATAACTATGTGGTAAATAAATGTTTCACGTGGACACCTTTACGTAATGGAATTATAAATAATTTTATGATACTCCTGTCCATAGTTATAGTTGACTAGTTATAGTTGACGACATCCATACATTTCTTCTTTCACCAAATACCTGTCAAAAGAAAGGGTATAACCGATTCAATCATGCACAAAATGTTATTAAGTTAATAATGTCAAAATCAATACTATAGACCTAACTTGTGTTCCAAATTTGGCTATATGGCAAATTCTCTCTTAAAACTATTGGCTGCAATTTTTGGCTATTTTATTTCAGTTATTTGAGATTAATCACCTTATAGTAAATTATTGGTTTTTATCTATTTTATACTACAGTTTCCATTTTATACTCTATAAATATAAATTATTTCATTTTACTTAATTTCACACAAAATATAGTTTACTATGATTTTATATTAAGTTCAATAATTGTTTCCTTATACATTTTTCTGTAATGAAATGGATTCATATACATTTACTCTTTTTTTTCTTCTAAAAATACTATTTCCAAATTAGAACCCAAAACTAGGCAGTGATTACAATATAGGATAAAGTACCCAAAATTTTGACGAAACTATGAAAATAAGACAATATGAATTTGAAAATCATAAACTTCTTAACACTAAAATTGTATTAGTTTTTTTAGCTACCACCAACTTCACAATGTATCAAATTTTGGATTTCCACCAAAAAATTATGTTCTCAGTTGTTTTAAACTTTCATCTCTATTGCAATTTTTTTTATGTTTATGAGTTGAATCTATTATTTTGGTGCTTACTAGTATACTAGGATAAGACATGCGCCTTGTGCGGGATGAAATTGTTATTTTTATTATGTTTTGAAGAATGAAATAATAGTTCGGTTTTATTTGGATTAGAGGTGTTCAATCCGAATATCGGATTGGTGTCGGTTCGGTTTGTTTTTTTCTGTATTTCGGTTGTAAAGTATAACTAATATTCTAAATCTATATTGGCTTCAGTTCGATTTGGTTTATATACCGTCGGTTTGCATTTTATTCGGTTTTATACCAGATAAACTGTCGGTTTTTGGTTTATTCAATTTTATACCAAATAAACTTAAACTATATTTATCTTTTATATTATTTTGTCAATTTAATTTTGTATGATTAACAATCAAATTTATTAAAATACTACTCTAATTTTCAAATATTTTTTCTATTATATTTAACTATAAGAAATAATTGTTAAATAAATTAGTTATTATAGATTCATAAGATGAAAAGAAAAAAGATTAACAATATACTAAACCGTAATAGTGATATAAATAGTTTATAAAGATTTTGATATTAGGTTAAGATCATTTATATCCCCTATTAACTACTATGAATTGCATTTATTATAAGTTTCCTTGATTTCCAAATAAATATTATCAATTCTTGCCTTGGTGACAAAGTTCTTGCATTTTAAATAGTGATTTTCCTTAATTACATATTATCGATTTGTGTATCAAGAAAAATATATTTGATATTTAATCATAAGAGTTTTAAGTTAATAATCTTTAATTATTTCTTTTAATAAGGAAAATATAACAAACGAAAGAGTAAGGCAATCTTTCAACTCGATATTGTTCATTAATTTATCTTATACTGACCATATTTTTGTTTCGATTTCGTTCTGTTCAATTAAAAAATAATTTCCACATCAAACCAACATCAATACACAAACCGGGCCACCTTCTTCTGTCTTCGAAAAAAATATACAGGAATTTATCCCTTATATATTTTAGCTTTCGATGGTTTTTTGGTATATAATTAAGTCTAAACATATGCAATAAACAATATTGCCACAACGTCACAACTTTTATTTTAAAAAAATGGATTATCCAAACCTAAACCAAACCGATCCTACAAAGATTCGAACTGAATCTGCAAAGATCCAAACCAAAATAAACCTAACCGAACCAAACATAACCTAACCAAACCAAATGAAACCCGAATGTTCATCTCTAATCAAATATAAAAAATGATTATTGAAAAATATAACATATTAAATTTAATTTACATGATTGCTTTGTTGCTAATATTATGTGATCTGTTTGTTGTATTAAAGGAAACTAATCTAGTATGTGATTATCACCAAATTAATTTTAAAAATCAATCACATACATATCACATGTACACATGTACTTTCTAAATTTGAATCTCTATGATCGTTAAGTTTCTATATTTTTGACAGATTCATCGCCTACTATGAATGTGTAGTACCATAAGAAGAGTTTTTTAAAATTACGAATACAAAAAATAGATACTCATAAGAGTATTTACATTCCTAGTTTGTGTTAAATTGAGGAGAATACAATTAAAATCAGCAATCTTCCTACGTGATTGACAGAGGATTGGAGATCTTTTATTTATTACAACCGAATAAAAGGCATGATTAAGCTTATAAATGACATAATTAGCGTAGAAAGATTGTATAAATCACGTAGGTTGTCACGCAAGTAATTCGTGATAGAGAATTCATATTGATAATTTGATTTGATAATATCTCTTATTAAAGTCTTTCAATGGGTGGTTTGATTTGATGATATGTAGCCATTAAGATTTATAATGATTTTATTATGATTTTAAGTTACCAAAAAGAAGATAAAACATTAGATTTAGGAAATATAAAATAATACATGAGATTAGTATTTAGCAGTTTTGTAAAGATAAACCCTATTTAAAATCAAGGATACGGGTAATACGTATGACAATACATATGTTACAAAAAAGATTAAACATTTTATCTAGGAAACTGTTTTTTAAAGATAAACCAACTTTTATTTAGCAAGCAACTTGTTTGATTATAATTTATATTTGATAATATCTCTCAAATAATACATGAAATTAGTATTTTGCAAAAAAAAAAGAGTCGTCATTTTATTTAGGAATGATAAAATAATACATAAAATTGGTATTTAGCAGTTTTTTAAAGCTAAATCCTAAACAAAGTCTAGAATGCGGGTAATACGTATGATAAACCAAATTTTATTTATATTAAGGTAATGCGTATGTTACAAAAAGATAAAACATTTTATTTAGGAAACAGTTTTGTAAAAAAAACTTTTATTTAGCAAGCAACTCGTTTGATTTTTTATTTTATATTTGATAATATCTCTCAAATATCAGTTATTTGGCAATTAGTATATCGAATACTACATGTAATTTACCAATATATAAAAATATCACATGAAAAAAATATTACATGAAAAAATAATGATGCTAGATACGGACGGGTGAAACAAAATGTTAAGATAATTCGGTTCAAAATGTCTATATAATTCGTCCGTATGAAACAAAGTGTAGGATAGATACCATAGTATTTTAAATAATTATGAAACATATAATATATGATTAAAATCTCTGTGATTTTCGGATGAGTAAATCGAATGCATTTGATTAATAATCAGTAGTAGCACATGGTAAATAATAATGGGAAAATATTAATCGTAGGTATTGTATCTTAGGTTAGTCAATTAGGAAAAAGCTTAGACTATATTAGTTAAGTTATAATTTAATGACCAATGACATCTATTGTAATTAATCTAGTTAACTAAGGGTCTTTGAAAATATGTTGTGAAAGAACATGTGGTGATGACATTTAGAAAATGACACTATTGTAAATCACACATGAGCTAAAGGTTATTTATTTCTAATGCTCCTAAAATAATATATAAGGGATATAACATAAATAAAAATGTTTCACATACATATACAAACAAAAATTACATGTACTAATTTATATCATAATCATTTTATAATTTTTAAAATAACAAATTAACTTATAAATTTTAATTTTAAAATACTATTATTTAATTCTAGTTTTAATTTTAATATAATAGAGTTTAACTTTAGTATAAATGCATAATGTTAATACTAACCAATCATGTTTTAAAAAAAAACTTACAGCTAAAATCTTACAGCTACAACACAAAATCTTACAGCATTATTTCGAGGAAAAATTCCATAAAAATACCCGAACTAAATTTTGTTAAGATTTTTTAATACCCAAACTTTTTCACTATCCAGTTTAATACCCCAACTAATTATTTTACTCAATTTAATATCCAAACTTTTAAAACTGTGCCCACTTTAATACCCGAACTTTATTTATTTTAATAAAAATACTAATAAGTTTCAAATAAAAGTTTAAAATTTTTCTAAAATTTACAAATAAACTCAGAAAATTCTAAATTTTTTGGTGTTTGAGAAATAAAAATAACTAAATAGTGTAAAATATTAAATTGTGTAATAAAATTTCTAAGTTTTAAATATTGTATTTAGTTTGTTTTCTGAAATAAAAACGAAATTTATTTTTATCATTCAAATTCATTTATTTTTTGAAAAAAAAAAAATTTCCATGGTTTATCTACCTTCTTTCTAAATCTTAAAATAAAATTAGAATTTTAATATTTTTTTCTTAGATTTTTTGAGATTTTATTAAGTTTGTTTGAAACTTATTAGTATTTTTATTTAAATAAATAAAGTTTGGGTATTAAAGTGGGTACAATGTTAAAAGTTTGGGTATTAAAATGAGCAAAATAATTAGTTGAGGTATTAAACTGGGTAGTGAAAAAATTTGGGTATTAAAAAGCTTAACAAAATTTAGTTCGGGTATTTTTATGGAATTTTCCCAAAACATAAATCTATAGTTGCAACCAATCATACTCTTTACGTACCATATAAAAGATAACAATTATTTTTTGTAAGAAAAATAGAAAATAAAAAATAACCATTCACAAAAATATTGCGGACATATTAATGAGACATTCAATCTCGTTTATGTCAACAACATATGGAATATATGGCCATGTTGGTATTTATAGTAAGCTCCAAAACCATAATAAAAAATATCTATATAGTTATAGGACATGTATAATACCATTTAGCAAGAAATCTATATTATTGTTGTTTATACATAGTATCATTTCATATATTTTATTTCCAATAATAAGTATAGTCTTGCGAGATAATAATCTCTATAGAATTCCTTCCCAAGCAATATATATATATATATTATTATAGGTGTATTAGAATAGATGCAATGTCCGCACATATATAAAACCTGCTTTTAAAAAGCTTAATTAATAATTAAACTAAAAAACATATACTAACGATCACATATTGTATTTCCTTTACAATCAAACGGTATTTAGTTATGTTTATATTCAAAAATGATATGTGATTAAGTACACACGCACGAATTGACTGTGTATCTATGGTGAAGAACTATGAATAAATCCCCTATAAATAAATAGGAACACTATATACACCATAGTTTACAGATATCCATGATCATGAGTTGTATATAATCAAATACATTACATGTCCATGATTACACTAAATACAAAATTGGTTTTGAGAAGATACATACATTAAAAAAAACATACATTAAACTACATACAAAAATGTCCATGATTTCACTATATACAAAATGTCGTTGGTGAAAGATACATTAATTTTAAAATGTTGATCAAAAGTGCATAAACAAAACACTTATAAAATAAATATTATTTAATCATGGACATGATTTAACGAAGAAAAAAAATTCTTAGAACAGAGTATAACCATGGTCATGGATCGTTAAGGCAAATGTAAAGTTTTGCATCGATGTATTATCATTTTACTAACAGGTGCACAAACGTTGAAGTGTTACTCTTCACGATTTTTTTTTGTTTTGAGAAAAAATCTTCAAGAAAATTTTGTAATACGAAATGACGATCGAGTTCCAGAACAGTATTTCTATTGAGTTCCATATCAACAAATAAGAATTTTTATTGTCTCGGATTATTGCATTCTATAGAGTTAATAAGGAGGTTTACTGAATTTTTACCGGTTTATATTACGTATACAATAAAGCTGATCTTGTACCATTAATATTCCTTATAATTAATAGTCAATGTCTCTAGCGAAATTAAATAATTGAATTGGACCAACCATTTTTTGCAATTGAATCTAAAGCTGCCACATATGATTAATTGAGTACTTAATTGATTGACACCTAGGATGGAGCTTCTTTTAATTATTACAAAACTAAGGTTACATCTTTTCAAATATTTCTCAATTAATATATAGGGATTTTATCGGAACTTAAAATCTATGCAATTTTATTTCTTTCAGTAATGACAATCCTGTTTTTATTATTAAAAATAATAATATAAAACAGAAAGAAATAATCAATAGAAAATTATTTTAACACTTACTTATCCAATTTAATTAGTTATTAATTTTTTATACGCAAGCTGCAAGATGATCAGTATATGCAAGCTATTTTGAAGATATTCAGATTCTAAAAGAGAGCTTTAATCATTCCATGATTATTCTTGTATCAAAAATACAGAATACAATTACAGATAGTTTGGTATGAAATGTTAGAAGGCAATCGTGTTTAATTAGTCGTATAGTTACCAAAATGTTTCAGATTTTTGTTGAGTTCGTAGACAATGATAAAAAATAATTATTAAATTTTTATGCCGAAGAAGAAATATTATTCCATTTTCTCCAATGATTTTTTTTTGTTTTTACCTTTTAACCACGCTTAAACTAAAATGAAAATCCGAGCTTTAATCGCTGCATAATTTTTTTGAACGTCTGGATCGATTATTATCGATTAATTATGCTATTACAATGATGAGAATATTACAAAGACGATTATACAGCCGACAATTCTACCATCTTGTGAGAATACACGCCTGACTGCACTTCTCCGAGCCGTCCTATGAGATCCATGTTCGATGGTACGCCCTGCACCAAGCTGAAGATCTCCTTAATCCGTTTCTCCATAAGCTGCATAATTTGGTATTTTCTGGAGTTTGAACTCCAGACCTCCGGATGTACATGAACCCTTAGTCAAACCATTGGACCGGGGCTTCCACAATCGCTGCATAATTTAGTTCCATTTCAGCGAACCTCACTAATATTTCTCATATAACCAAAAATTAATCACAACTAATATAATACTCTTTGAGTTAATTACTCTTTTGTCCTCTTCCTCCTTCTCTCTCTCTCTTGGTGGCTTCTTCTTATAGAACCCCTTTCTGCTACTGTTCCTCTTACCATTTCGTCTTACCTGATCGTGTCTTGTCTTCCCTCAAAAAAATCCAAACTTCACTTCTGGGTTTTTCCTCAATTACCCATTTTCTGATCATGACGGTCGTCGACAACGTCGTAGCTGGTACGGAGGCTGTTGCGATCTCGCCGTCGCCGCCGTCTTCAGTCACCAGCCAAGGATCAGGAGTCTCCACCAACGACGATCAGGGTGAGATCGGATCACACGCGGAGAGATCTGACGGTGGAGAGAGCTTCAAGCAGCGTGACATGAGAGAGCTCCAGGAGCTTTTGTCTAAGCTTAACCCCATGGCTGAAGAGTTCGTCCCTCCTTCAATGAACAAACAAGGAGGAGCTAACGGGTTTAACGGCGTTAACGGTGGTTTCTTCACCGTCGCTGGCTCTTTCCTCCCCAACAACAATGGGTTTGGTGCTGCCGGTTATTTCCCCGTTAACCAAGACGGCGGTTTTAGAAGGGTATTAAGACACATCTCTTTGTCTCTTCTTTGCTTCTGTTGTTTTTTGGCTTTTTTTTTTAAATTACAATTTTCAGATTTAGTTGTTTGTTTAAACTTGGTCTCTAGTGTCTTTTTGTGTGCTTATGAGCCAAAGGTCTCACCTTTTCTTAGTTGTTTGTGTTGATTTGTTCTCTAGTGTCTACTAAGTTGAAGTTCTGACCTTTTGTGTCTGTTATTTAAAACAGAAGAAGCCGTTCGGACAACAAGGGAAACGGAGGATGAATCCTCGGACAAGTATGGCTCAGCGTGAAGACATCATTCAAAGAACTGTCTATGTGTCTGATATCGATCAACAGGTTTTCAAAAAAGCTTCCACCTTTCTTTTGATGGTTGGTTACTCTCTGGCTTTACGGTATACTATCTTATTGTTTGGGTTTTAGGTCACCGAGGAGCAGCTTGCTGGTTTGTTCATAGGCTTTGGACAGGTTTGAAGAAACTTCTACAAGTTGTTATCTTTGTTCTTTGTCTTCTTTGTTTTTTTTGGTTTTTAGGTTGTTGACTGTCGCATCTGTGGTGACCCAAACTCAGTGCTTCGGTTTGCTTTCATCGAGTTCACTAATGAAGGTATCATTAAGTTTCATCTGTTTTTTTTTTTTGGATTATGCCTGTAAAAATTGGTTGGTTTAATGGGGTTTTGGCAACTTTGGGGACTTGTAGCTGGTGCAAGAGCTGCGTTGAACTTGTCTGGGACGATGCTGGGCTTCTATCCTGTCAAGGTTATGCCATCCAAAACAGCTATTGCACCTGTTAACCCCACTTTCTTGCCAAGGGTGAGAACTTTTTTTCTTGGGTTTCATCTCATTCTGAGTGCAAAGTTATGTTCGTTTTAGACTTAACGTTGACTTTCTAGTACTGTTTTGGTTCTTAGACTGAAGATGAGCGTGAGATGTGTGCGAGAACTATCTACTGCACTAACATCGACAAGAAGGTGATTTGTCTTTTTGATCTCAAGCGAGATGTTCTGATACTTAAAAAAGTAGGTAAGTTTGATTAAGTTTCAATCTGGTTGGTTGGTACACAGGTGACTCAAACGGACATAAAGCTCTTTTTTGAGGCTGTGTGTGGAGAGGTTTACTGTCTGAGGCTTCTGGGAGATTATCATCATCCCACTAGAATCTGTTTCGTTGAGTTTGTCATGGTAAGCACATCTATTTACGGTTCTGTCAACGCAGTATCTAATCTTTACCCTTTTCGCAGGCTGAAAGTGCGATAACTGCTCTCAACTGCAGTGGTGTCATTGTTGGTTCTTTACCCATAAGGTCTTAACTCTAAAAGCACATTCCACTCTCTCTAATTTGGTTTTGTATATATGTGTACTGACTACTGATGGTTGGATTTTGCAGGGTGAGTCCGTCAAAGACACCTGTTCGTTCCCGTGCTGTCCCACGACAGCAAATGCATTGACAAGTAGCAGCTACAGAGTTTATATACGTATCTCTGCTCTCACAGACATGTTAAGATATACTTGTCTGAAACTCTGGTCTTTTGTTTTTTTTTTCCCTATGTAATGCTTGGAAGCTCGATGATGCTTCTGTTGCCTTTTGCTTTTGGGATCTTTTGAGTAAATCTCTTAGGGAGTTATTTTTCGATTTCGTTTTTTTTTTTTTTTACTTTTAGGGTAAAGAAGTTACACAGAGCATATGTGAAAAAACACTGAGAGTTAAGAGGGCCTTTTGAAGACTATCTGTTTAATGGCCGTTTCTTTACATAGTAGTTGTTCCTAAATTCTCTTACTTCTTACCTCTACACCCTCTAGGCATGTCTTTTCCAGCAATATGTTAGATACATAACAGGCTGTGTATCTTAGTAGAACAAATGAAATTTGGTCCGGTTTTCATTGTAACCAGCAAATTGTGATGAAAATGACATTTGACAACGAAACTCCAGACCCTAATGTTATTTCCCTTTAGGAGGAAGTAAAGCTGGGAACTTAATTCTTTACTAGATTCTGACCCGCCCTTAAAAGGGCGGGTATATTTTTTGTTTTAATTTTAATTATCATATTTGTGTGTGTGTTGGTTATATTTGTGAATAAGTCTTAATCAAAATACATTTTATTGAATAATTGCAATTTAAAATTGATCTGGTATACGTTCGGTTAGGACTGGGTTGCGGGTTAAACCTGGTTCGCTGACCCGTCAACCTGCGGATTTCAATTTCTTTTGGTCAAAAAGTCTGACCCGCATAATCCGCAAAAAATAATTTTGTATTTGCTCCGTTTAATTTTGCGGTTATCGGGAGATTATATTTTTTTGACCCGCCTTAAAAAGGCGGATATATTTTTTGTTTTATATCTTCTTAGAAATTTAATTTTTATATTTTTGTTCTTAAGTCATATTTGTGATTTTAGTCATATTTGTGATTTTCTTGGTATAATATTTCTTCTAAATGGTTAATAAGAGGTTTTAATCTATTTTATTAAAATAATTGAACCACACCTATATCTATAAAATATTATAATTATAAAATAGGTTATACTATTTTAATACCCGCCCTTTTATAATCAAAATGCGTATTTTTTAGTTTTGAAAACCTATTTTTTATTTTAAATACTTTTATATTTTATGTTTTAATTTCTTTTTAAAAATATAATTTTTCATATTTGTGTTTTTTTGTTTATTATCATTGTAATATAAAAAAAGTTTCCTAATGAATATGTAAGCACACGGAGTAGATATGGTAGCAATAATGAAGGTGAATCCTTATTGTGATTTTAGTCACATGCATACCAGTTATTAATAGCATGTTCATACTATAGTAGAAAACAATTGATATACTTCGGTTATATATATACTATTAAGTAATAATTATTAATAAAATATAACTATCCCTTATATTGGGGAGAAATAGATTCCGATAATTTTGGAATCAAAATAAAAGAAGATACAGTTATATAAGAATATGGTTATATAATAATAAATGTCCTTGAATAAAGAAATAAAAAGTTGGACCCAACTAATATCAATTGGACATGTTGAAGAATTAATAGAATAGATTTGCGGGGTCTCGACCCATTTGATCTTTAGCAGGGTGGGTATCGATCGGCCAATTCAAAAAATTTAACATGTCGATGCGCGTGTGGGTCGAGTTAGTTTTAAGTGGGGTGGACCGAATTTGAATACTGAATATCCGCTAATTCGCAGAAAAAAACTGTAAAAATCATATTAGTAAAAGCATATAAAATAATACAAAATTATATAATTTTAACTATATACTAGATGTTGACCCGCACGCCCGTGCGGGTGCATATTTCAAAAATGTATATTGCTATTTACTTTTTCATATCAATATCAAAGCTGGATAAAAAATTAAAATCTGAAGAACCGAACCGATCACGGTCCGAAAGAGTAATACCAAACCCAAACCAAAATTGATTAAATATCCAAATTATTCAAAATTTTGATATTTAGACAACTGAAACCATAACCAATTCGAACTAAAGTATTTTGGATATCAAAATATATCCGAGAAAAATTTATATACTTATTTATATATATTAATTCTTTTTAGTTTTAATATATATAAACATTCCAGAATATATATGATATTTTTAGGTTGGCTTACATACTTGAAAATATATAAAATAGTCACATATAAATATCTAATATAGTGGAAGTGCACTCAAAATACCAAAAATGTTTAAAATAATTATTTATTTTTGATCCAAAATTTAAACCAAACCAATTTATATGTTAAGTTTAGGTATTCTGACATATGTTATTCATATTTATATACAATATATTATTTTATTTATAGATTTTAAGAAATTCAAAATATATAATGAATTTAAAAAATAATTTAAATGGGTTATCCAAACCCGAACTGAACCCGCAAAGATCCGAATATAATACGAACTGAAATTTAGAAATATCTGAATGATGTTGAAATCTTTGACCTCGGAAACCCAAAACCCAAGCAGATCTATACAAATCCTGTTAAATATTTAATAGTATAAGAATTAAATAAATAGGCAAACAGAATGGTTTTGAATTTAAAGTGAATTTGGCAATAGATTAAACAATCCAACTGGTTTGTCCTCAAACTAATTAATTTAATAAATAATGTCTGGTTTAGAAAGATATATTAAAATTACTAAATTATTGACATATAATAAACTTTAAAATATTTTAAACAGAACAGTTTATATATTGTGTGTTACTCAATATTACAATACGAAACTTTAATATATTAAATAGAACAGTTCAAATATTAAACTCAATTTCATGTGTATAATAAGTTTATGGTAATGTGAATTATGAGTATGAATTTATTTTTATGGTTAGATATATAGTTAGAATAAAGGCAATTAGGTGCAGTTGTAGGTTAATATAAACAAAAGAAAGAACCATTAATAGTTATAGAAAAACGAATGGGCTATATGATAATAAGGCTTTGTGTGAAATGGGTTGATTAATTGAGAATAATTTCTTTAATTAAGGTCAATGGCATTCTGTAGTAAATAATAAGAAGAAGTAAGGGTTATTTTCCATTTGTACTTCACCTTTAATAGGATAGATGTATAATTTATTTTATTTAATTTTATTATGCTTGGATTCTGCGAATTACCTACAAATCTGAGCAGGATTAATACTACTTTATGATTTTCTTCGCAGATCATGCATATTAAATTTTTGGATAAAGAAAAATGAATCGATCCAGTTCTAGGAGTTATTAGTCATACATGCCAAAGAAATAATTACAAGAGAGATTCTAATCAGAGATGGGTTTTTGGCAGGTTAATCTCTCAACGATTCCAGCATATCACAACATGAACTATGGCTATGAGTCAATCAAGGTTATACTCTTTTGGTTTAATGAGATGCAAAAAAAAGCAACATTATGGAGTTTAGGAGCAGATTGTTATTGTCAAAAGCCACCACCGCCAGTCAGCCAGCAAATGGTGTGAAATTACCGAATAAGGTAATGTTAGTGCAAGGTTAATAATGTCTATTTGATATTAGTAGGGGTCATTAGGATCGAAGGTGTTTTGCGTTTTGAAGTGAAGACATTTGATACTCCAGGGTTGTTGAATCCGCATCAGATCACTAGTAGACTCAGTAGAAAGGAGCAGAAAATTGTTTAAATCAGCATGGAGCTTAAGCCTAGGACTTACAGGAAGGATCGAGGTTCTTCAGTAACATTCTCCTCCTTACAAGATTGATGTGTTGTGTTATCGTGATTGATAACTCTCACCTATTTTTTACCGCAATTTCCTAAGAAATTGGTTATTGCTACCAATGGAATCTTGCAGTATTTCTAAATACACACGACATAATAGTTCATCTTCTTATTGATTGAATGATGAGCTTCTACTTTTCTCCATATTTTGTTTTTAGAAAGAGAGAAAAAGATTGAAGTTGTGATTTTCTTATTGCTTGAAATCAATTATTTACACACAACAATGGTTCAATAATAATTAAAATGAATAAACACAAATTGATTCCATTGGTGAGAAGGTAAGGTTCAATGCATGATAAAAATTGATCTTTTCCAAATTCTTTTATATTATTTCCAAGATTCAAACGTTGGTGAGATAGTGAGGTCCAATGCATGATAAAAATTGAAAATTTCAAAATCCTATTATATTATTTTCAAATTTCAAAGATTGGTGAGATGGTGAGATTCAATGCATGACACAAATTGATTATTTCTGAAATTTATTATTATTTTTAAATAGTAATATATAGATATGTGCTTATAAATAGACATGAATTATAGTAAGTATCACATCACCACAACTTACCTAAAGATGAATTTTAATATTGGAAGTTCTTCTTCTTTTGCAAACTCTTCTTCTTCCTTCTCTTCCAAATCATCTAAAATTGATGAATGGCTAAAAGATGACAATGCAGCATGGGAGATTGAAGAACAAATTGCAATCAATTTGTTAGCAAAAAACAACTTTCTAATTCACCAGCTCACCCAACAAAGTGATCATATAAGCCATCGAGGATCTAGTCATGGTTACGCAGTTATACATCGTGATAGAGAAAATGCTCATTCTAATTTGTATAGTGATTATTTTTCTAATAATCCGGTGTATGGTGAAAGAGAGTTCCGTCGTCGGGTTTCGAATGTCACGAGAGTTACTTCTTCTCATTGCCGATGCTGTTGCACAACATGACAACTACTTCCATCAAAGACGTATTGCAAATAGTAGACTGGGTTTATCAACTTTGCAAAAAGTTATTGTTGCAATTCGAATTTTGGCGTATGGTGTACATGCTGATGCTATAAATGAATACATCAAAATAGGAGAATATACAGTTATTGAATGTATGAAGAGATTTTGCCTAGAAATTGTGGATTTGCTTTTGGAGTGGTATCTCAAGTCACCGACATCCGAAGACGTTGCAAGGTTTCTCAGTATTGGCCAACAATGTGGATTTCTTAGAATGTTGGGTAGTCCGGATTACATGCATTAGAAGTGGAAAAATTGTCCAACTGCATGGGTGGAACAATTTGCAGGCCGTAGCGGATCACCCACTATCATTCTCGAAGCGGTTGCAGATTATGACCTATGGATATGGCATGCTTATTATGGTATGTCCGGGCAGCAACAATGACATTAATGTTTTGAAGTCATCCAATTTATTTTCAAAACTTGCTCAAGGTATCTCTCCTCCAGCTAATTACATTATTCAGGGAAACGAATATAACATGGGTTATTATTTAGATGATGGAATTTATCTAAAATGGTTAACTCTTGTTTAAACAATAAGTAATCCCCAAGGTCCAAAGAAACAATTGTTCGCAGCAAAACAAAAAACATGTCGAAAAGATGTTGAACGTGCATTTGGAGTCTTGCAGTCCAAGTTTGCTATCATAACAGGATTATCTCGTTACTAGAAAAATGAGGTATTGCATGATATAATGACGGCATGTATTATAATGCATAACATGATCATTGAGGATGAACGTTATATCAATGCGCCGATAAAAGATACAAGATAGTGGCAGAAGAAACGGTTAAAATGGTGAAAAATGAAGATATTCATTTTCAAGAATTTTTACCTCGTTGTTGGATGGTGATTCAACAATAAGAATCTGATCTTAGCTTGGTGAAGTTAAAATAAGAAGCTGTAACTGGAACTTGAAGAGAAGGCATACGAGAAGTATATTGAAGATTAATACAAAGTCTTGAAAGCTTCTGGTGGCCACAGAAGGTTTCAGCTGAGTTGGATTAAGTGGGCACGTGACTCTCACGTGAGATGTTATCTTCTGTATAAAGGAACACGTTTGTTCTCGGAAGAGTCATCTTCTCCGTCTGTTCTTGAGCGATTCAGAGAGAGAGAGAGAGCGAGACTAGAGAGTGTATGTGAGGATGATACTCTCGAGTTAGGGTTTCTTTGTGGTTATCTCTGTTCTTCTGTTATCTTCTTCTTCATCTTTCTTGTAAACCGATTGAGTTGTTATCGGTGGTGAGCGAACGTCTTGTACAGCCACGCCGGAGGCAGTTTCCGGCTCATCTATCGAACTTGGGGACCGCAAGGTCCTAACCGGATGTACCCGTTAGTTAACACGGGGAACCGGGTCATATCGATGTGTTCTTCAGGTTCAAGCTCGAGTTCGTTGTTCTTGAAGCTTATCAATGGCGACCGAATGTGATTTGATTCTCAATACTCGTAATCTACAAATTAAAAATGAAGAGAGTCATTTCTTACTTCTAAATGCACTAGTTGTTCACATATGAAATCATTATGGAAATAATTTTGTGGAATAATATGGTATTTTGCTTGTAGTTTAATATTTAATTATGTATTTATATTTCTATTTTTATATTTTAATGTAAGCTTTTTTTTTAATTAATATTTCTGTCTTATTTTTATATATGTGTTAGTTATTTATAAAAGTTTTATAAATTTATAATAATTGTGACAAATATAAAGACCATCGTGTAAAATACAAATAGTTTTAAAGTTAGTTTTGAAGTTTTGTTTTTGGAGAAAAACACTTTAAAATTTCAAATATAGAGTTTGAAAAACTTCAAAATAAAAAGTGCTTTTGGAGAACTAGCACTCTTGTGGGTGCTAGTCATAGTGTGGGTGTTAGAGGTAGCAGTTTTCGTGTGGCGAGCTATGTGCAGCAACGGTAAACCCCGACCATTCCTGTGTTTATTTCTCTAGTCTGGTGAGTTGATTTGCTTCAAGCTCCTGTCTAGTTGTTCATTGTACTTCTGAGTTTGGTTGCGGTTTTAGATCTTTTGCTATGTATCTATAAGTCACCACGGTATGGGTTTTAGCTGTCTGTTGTTTGGGCTCTAGTTTCCAGGAATATCTCGTTATCTGCCGGTTTGCGTAAAAACATGTGATTTTCTTGGAATGAAAATTTTATCAGAGGAAAAAAAAGAGTGCTTTTGGAGATGTTTTTATTCGGTACATATCGGTGGGCTAATGAGATTTGACATCGATGAAGCATCTGTAGATTCTATGTATGTAAACAGTGTGGGTGTCTTCTTCTGTTCCACTTCACATCGATTGGTCACTCACAAAAGATCGTCGCCAAAGCTGATATAGTTTTTAATCAAACTCACAAGGAAGAAACGCAAATGAAACGAAGAACGAACAAGACGTTTAGTTCAGATTCTATATCTTACACAGAAAGTTGCCAGGAGATATCGTTGTAGTAAACTCTTGGGAGATCACAACCTTTCAGATATAAGATAAGTTGTTTAGTTTCTTGTCATGTTGAATTTTCATCAAGATTGATGTTTCTTTTGTTTCACTCATTAGAAATATTCATCACATGAACCACATTGTTTAACTAAAGTTGAATAATCCTTTGACAGTAAGATGTAAAATTTGAATAATCCTTTGACAGTAAGATGAAAAATTTGAATAATTCTTTGATCAATCTTTTGTGAGTGACCAATCGATGTTAGTCCACAAAGAAATGGTCGGTTTGGCACCAGATGGAGCAGGTTTGCTGTTTATGTCCATGTTAAGACAGAATGCTGAACCAATAGGTAACATGATCCGGTGGTTTCTGCATCGAGTAAACTAGTACCTATTGTGATCACATATAGCCACAATCTCCATGGAACAAGTCTGAGAACACACAGAAAATAAAAGGGCTTGTATTGAATTATACATAACTGTTACACATTCATATTCTCTATGAGAACAAGATTTTTTTTTTTTTTAGCTTTCATAGACTTAAAAGAGATAAACAGAGGAATCAAAGACTCAAATCTCTCTCAGCTGCAAATCGGACATGGAACAAGACCGTTCTCATTACACTCCGTACACCTCACAACAACGGCCGAGCTACCCCATCCTTTCACAACTTTACAGCTTCCGTTACACCGGAAGCACGGCAAGAAAAACAATCCGCCGCATCCATCACAAGCACCATCTCCATCACCACCGCCACGGCCGCCGCATCCTCCCGCTTTCTTACTCGGCAACCCACGAATCATCTCCCCGAAAACACCTTCCTCCACTAATCTCAACACTTCCTCTGCTCCACCAATGTACATTCCCTTCACAAACACCCTAGGCGGCAATGCAGAAGCCTCACCGTTACCGTTACCGTTACCGTTACCGTTACTGTTACTGATCCTCTTCGCCATCAGAGTTGTCAGCTCTTCTCTAAACCCTCTATCCATCGACACGTCTCTCTCGCAGATCACTACACCGGACCCCTCCACCGCCGATCTCACGGCGTTACATTCCTCGAACGTCCGACGCACGCCGCGCAACGACGTCGTGTAGATCACAACTCGATTCTCTCCGCCTGGAGGACAGATCCTCTCGAATCTCTCCGACAGTGTCGGATCCAACGGTTTCAGAACCTCTTTGGTTAATGATCTTGTCGGAATTTTTTGCCGGTTGGGATCTGAATTCTCTTTGTCATCTCCGCCGAAGACTTTGTACTTCACCGGAGGAGTCTTCGGGAGAGGAGTGAAGCGGAAACTCTCGCCGTCGAGACCAGACATAAGCTCCCATGAGTTGATAACCTCCGGCTCCGACAAGAGTGACTTTTTTGTGTCCGTACCGGTGGTGGTTGTCTGAGGAGGCGACGTAGGTGGAGGATCGAGAGTGAGAAGACCGTAAGTAGTGGAGGTTAGATTGACGATGTGGTGGCCGAAGGCGGAGCTGCCGCCGATCTGAGGGAAATCGTCGTCGTGATTTAGGAGGTTTGATGAGACGCAACCCATTGTTACCGGAGAGGTTGGATGTTTTCTCGATTTCGACGCCGGAATATTCCTTTTTTACAGATTTCGAAAAAATTAGAATTTGAATTATGTTTGGAGGAACGGTTGAGTGAGTAAGTGAGAGAGATCAAAGACAAAACACTAGAAAGTAAAATGAAGATGTGTCTTTATTTTGCGTAACAATTATATACTTTGAGGAAAATAAAATAAAGTTTTTATCTAACAGAAAAAATTAAAGTTTCTTATAAAGAAAAAAAAATTAAAGTTTTTGTGAAGCAAAGTGAAAGTTAAAGATGGTGACTGATTTGAAGATCTGAAGGTTCAATGCCTATTTTACTTCGAAAGTTTTAATATATATAGATCATTACGCTTTTTGAAGTTTGAATCTGTTAGATTCAAAATACTAGAGTATGATAATTTTTTTTTTTCCAAAGAAATTTAGGTGTTTAAAATTGTTTTACAAATTACAGTTAATTTATTTATGATCTATGATGATGGAAGAGCTAAAAACAAAAACAGTCCTTCAGTAATATTATAAATTGGTTAATATCAGTTTCTACTTAAAAGCTGGGTGTGTAGATTGATTTATGAAGTGTGTGATAAAAAATTGATATTTTATTTGCTTTTGAACTGAATTAACATGATAATAGTTAGGGCTGGGCAAATAATCCGAACCCGAAAAACCGAACCGAACCCGATCCGAAAAAGTAGCACCGAACCCGAACTGAAATTGATTAAATATCCGAACGGGTTCAAAATTTCAGTATTTAAAGAACCGAAACCGAACCCGATCCGAACCGAAGTATTTTGGGTACCCGAATGTATCCGAAATAAATTTATATATTTAAATATATACATTATTTTTATATATAATGTATATTAAAATATTAAAAATATATAAGATACCTTTAAATTTTTCAAAATACTCGAAAAATATATGCAAATAGTCAAAAATAAATGTTTAAAATAGCTAAAGTATACTGAAAATACCAAAAATAGTTAAATATCTATTGATTATTTATCCAAATATTCAAAGAAAACCAATTTATATGTTAAATTAAGGTATTTTGACATATATGTTATGAAAATTTATATGTAATATATTATATTTCTTATAGATTTTGAAAATTTAAAGTATATAATGAATTTTGAAAATTTAAAAATATTTTAAATGGGTTATCCGAACCCGAACCGAACCCGCAAAGATCCGACCCGAACCCGAACCGAAATTTAGAAATATCCGAATGGGACTGAAATCTTTGACCCCGAAAATCCGAAACCCGAATGGACTGAACCGAAACCCGAATGGGTATCCGAACGCCTAGGCCTAATAATAGTATTAAGGTCTGAGTCATTTTAAAATTGAATACCTACCTGTGATATTTTCCCGTAAATCTAAAATTTCAAAAATGGAAATTTTTTTTTTAAAAGGTAAGGCTGAAGATTCGTTTTTCAAACTGGGACATGGACACCAGGGCACATTCACGTTTTAGGCGCTAAACTAAAGACAGAGAAAATTGAAGATACGTAAGTAGCGATTAAAGAATGGCTTATTTGTGATACAACAGAAAAAATGCGAAATTAGTTTCGTAGAAAGAGAGTAAAATAGAAAAAAAGTGTGATTTTGGTTAGATAATGAATTATAGATTTTTGTTTGGTTATCTCACCTAATTTCTCATTAAATAAGTATGAAGGACCAGAAAATTTTTTAATACTGACTTTGTAAAAGAAATTCTACCATCCTGAATCATGAAGAACCAAGAAAACAGACCACAATGAACCAATTACAAAGCAAAAACCCTATGTAATTAATTACTCCTCCATCTGTTTCATGATAGAGTTAATTAGGCCAAAAATTTAAAATAATATGGAAATTAGGAAAATACCTAATATCATAAATGTAGGAGGTGCAAATACTCTAATATCTAGGGATAATGTGTATATTGCTAATTATGGAATATTGTCTCGGTAGGAGGTGCAAATACCTTTAATAATAAGCATCATTCTAACTTTTTTTTTTGTTACACAAAAAATGTTACTTTACAATTTCAATGCAAAATATATTTATTTTCAACTGAAAATTAATTACAAACTGCATTGACTTTATAAATAATTTTATTTATCTCAAATAGTATTAATTAGGGCTGGGCAAATAATCCGAACCCGAAAAACCGAACCGAACCCGATCCAAAAAAATAGCACCGAACCTGAACCGAAATTGATTAAATATCCGAACGGATTCAAAATTTCGGTATTTAAAGAACCGAAACCGAACCCGATCCGAACCGAAGTATTTTGGGTACCCGAATGTATCCGGAATAAATTTACATACTTAAATATATACATTATTTTTATATATAATGTATATTAAAATATTAAAAATATATAAGATACCTTTAAGTTTTCCAAAATACTCGAAAAATATATGCAAATAGTCAAAAGTAAATGTTTAAAATAGCTAAAGTATACTGAAAATACCAAAATAGTTAAATATCTATTGATTATTTATCCAAATATTCAAAGAAAACCAATTTATATGTTAAATTAAGGTATCTTGACATATATGTTATGAAAATTTATATGTAATATATTATCTTTCTTATAGATTTTGAAAATTTAAAATATATAATGAATTTTGAAAATTTAAAAACATTTTAAATGGGTTATCCGAACCCGAACCGAACCCGCAAAGATCCGAATCAAACCCGAACCAAAATTTAAAAATATCCGAATGGGGCTGAAATCTTTGATCCCGAAAACCCGAAACCCGAATGGACTGAACCGAAACCCGAATGGGTACCCGAACGCCCAGCCCTAGTATTGATCAAAGAGATGTAATTAATAACAACTTACATATATTTCCGTCACTTTCTTAATCAGTGTGAAAAATGTCAAAATGACATTTATTCAAAAACAGAAGGAGTAATATCTAGGCTCAAGTGTTTCTAACCGAACCCCCACGAACAAAACCAAAACCAAAAAATCAAACCAAAACCAAAACCAAATTCAAATTTCATAATACATGTACGTACTTATATCTTTATACTGGTAATACCAAAAAGTCAAAAGATTCAAACCAAAAATCATTTCATATGCACCATATCACAATATGTTCAATTCATATATGAGTTTGTTGCCATATTAACTGTTATGTCAGCTATGTTAGCTAATTTTGTTAACGAAAATGTCATGTGACATCTTTTTGAAAAAAGCAAAATAGTTGTTTTATACAAATATTTTTTAGAAAATATAATTATTTTTAAAATTTCTGTTATTTAGTAAAGTTAAAAATTAATTAAATACTTAAATTTTAATATCATATAAGATATATATTCGTAAATGTTTCAATCCTATCACAATGTCGTCCTTCAAATTCAATGCTAGTATTGTAGTCGTGTTATTCTTGATTAATCATGGTTGTATTTACAATTAAAGAATTTATGATATGTAAAAAATGAAAATTTTGTTCTTTCCATCTTTTAAAAATATTTTTATAAAACGACTACTTTTTATCAAGAAAACAAAATACATATATGACATTTTTGTCAGCAAAATTAACTAACTCATCCAAGTCAACAAAAATAAATGACATGGCAGTTGATGTGGCGACTAGTGTATGATTTCGCTGAAAAAATATCATGTATGTTATTTGAAATTTTCAGAAGCACAAATATATTTTCCACGGTCATATAAGTCGGATATAAATGGAACATGTAGCAATATGTTGGGTATGAAATGGCCGTTTCTGAGCCGACGGTGGTCATAGAGTTCTTAAAGGCTACATTCGGGACGTCTTCATTGTGTTGGTGTAGCTAGGTTTCTTGGGTCCAGTTTGTTCCGGGTTTTCTTAGCTGACGGTGGTCAGAGAGTTTTCATATGAACCGTTTGATTAAGATGTTTCTTCTAGTTCATTTTGTTAATTTTTTTTCCTAGCCTATTAGGAACTAAGTGGATTTGATGGACATTCATAAGAGGATAAATAATGAAGAATATACCCCATGCAATAGCGAAAACAATCTAATGGGACAATTTGAGCCCAAACTGGACTTTATTCTCCCCATAGGCGCATGCGCGTATGATAATGTGAAACTGACAAAATATATTATGCTATATCTGTTAGATAAATAATATAAAACACTCAATTCATAGCAACAACAAATTAACAAACAATTTTACTAACTACGAAGGAGAAGAATAAAAACAAGGATGAGGAAGTAAAAAGAGGAGAAGGATGAGGAGGTTGAGAATGAAGAGAAGGAGATGGAAGAGAAGGAAAAGAAAAAAGAAAATTAAAAGTGGGTACGAGGAGGAGAATGAGAATGAGAAAGTGGCATATTCTATTGGGAAAATTGCTAATAGAGAACAAAAAAACAAGGGTGTTGTCTCTTTGGTATAAATCATTTTTTGTCCAATTTTTCTCCTTTTTACCCTTTGTATTTCTGAAAACTAATGAAATAAATACTTTTGTGAATAAAAAAAAATATTAAAAATACAAACAATTAATAAAACACCAATATACACATGCTGATATTTTTTTTGTTTTCAAAAAATTGATAAATAAGAATTTGAAAATACATTTTACTAAATGTAGAATGTGCCTTCTACGGAAAATGGTATAGTAGAAAGCGTTTTCTAAAATAAACATATTCATCTACTATTTTTAGAACGTACATTCTACTATTTACTAATTTTCTAAAAAAGTGGAATGCGCATTCTACTAATCCTAAAGCTATCTACTTTTCGTCCGGAAGCATCTTCTACTTTTATTAAGTATTCTAAATTTCACGGAATGTGTTTTCTAAAATGTACTCTTCCGTCTACTAAAAGTAGAATGCGTGTTCTGGATTTTTGTCAATGTTCTAAACTCTTAGAATGCACCTTCTACGGATAAGATTACCTGATTTTTGCGAAAATTAATGAAAATTTCAGTTATGGAAATATTCTAAAAATATTCTAACTTCCTAAAACGTGTTATTTTCGATTTTGCTTGACAAATTTTTTTTAAAAATGATTTTCCCTTGTCTTATTCATTAATCTATGGTTTTTCCATAGTTTTCTTTTGTTTTTTTTCACAAACTCTTGTTCACTATGATACATATCTATACAACATGTGGTGTTTTGAAATTAGGTGCATTTTTTGTAAAATTTTATTTTTACTTTATAGAGTTTACAAATTTTATTTTTATTAAAAACATTTTCAAAATTTATATTTTTATTAAAAAGTTTGATAAAATTAAAATGGTTACAAACGTTTTAAACTTTTTATAAAAAATAAAACTTTATAAAATGTTTCTTTTTATAAAGTTAGTTTAAAGTTTTTATTAATTTTTATGTAAAGTTTTATTTTTATTTTATAAATTTTAAATTTTTTATTTAATTACAATTTTATTTAAAAAGTTTTAAACTTTTTATAAAAATAAAACTTTGTAAAATGTTTTTAATAAGTTTATTTAACGTTTTTATTAAAAAAATTTGTAAATTATTTTTTTTTTACAAAGTTTATTTTTATTAAATAAAATTTTAGAAGTTTTATTTTATTTTCCCTTTTAAAACGTTTTTAATTATTTTTTTAAAATTCTTTTAGTTTAATGTGTTTAATAAAAACTTTAAACAAACTATCTAAAATTTGTAAATTTTATAAAAATAAAATAAAACTTTACAAAAAGTTTAAACAAACTTTATAAAAATACATTTAATTTTTTTTCATTAAAAATTTTGATAAAATTAAAAAGTTTACAAACATTTTAAACTTTTTACAAAAAATAAAAATTTGTTAACTGTTTTTATTAGGTTGATTTAACGTTTTTATTTAAAAATTTGTAAATTTTTTTTTTTTTTATTAAATTTTACAAAATTTATTTTTATTAAAAAAAATAAAATTTTTATTTTTATTTTCCCTTTTTAAACGTTTTAATTATTATTTTTAAAAATTCTATTAATTTAATGTGTTTAATTAGATTAATCAAGGGTTAGTTTTGGGATTATGAAAGAAATTATACTAAAAGGACAACTAAATGATAGTTTTATACTATAGGGACAACTATGCTGAATTTTTGTTCCGTTTTGGCAATTTTCCCTATTCTATTTATATTGTGTAGTGTAGAATGCATTATACATGGTTTGATGCTTATTTTCTTTTTTTTTTGCAATGTAGTTATTAGATATCATGTAAGAGATGCATTTAAATGACACAACACGACTTTATGTCAAAGTAGCATTAAAAGGAAAAACATAGAGCTTATCATATATATATATATATATATATATATATGAAACATTAAAGAAACATGTATATTCTATGTTTCTCAAATATAATAGTACAATGCAATATGAACTGTTCATCTTCTCCAAATGTTTAAATTATAAATCTCTATATGCATTCTCTGCTCCTTTTCTTGACGATTGTAAGAGCAGTCGATGGTGATGTAACCTGATATATCTTTTCACCAAAAATCGACTTAACAAGCTTTCGTGGTCGGTTGACCAGTTTCAACACCGACTAAATCTGTCAATATCTAAAGTAATGTTAATTCTCTTCTGCCAACTTCACAAAACCATTATCTTTATTATCAGCTCCTTAATCACATAAGATGGAAGAGAAAATATTACAAAAAAAAAATCTTCTTATATAAGCTTCCACACCAGTTATTTCTATATGTTGATAGTTTTGTAATTAACACATAAAATACATCATATTATTAAACTGAAGTACATTTTGGTACTTTTGGAAATTTGGATAGTAGATTAAATGAAATCTGTTTGGAAACATGGATAGCAGAATAAATATTTCTTTTTGACACATTTAGCCATTGAATTCCTTTCTTATTTACATATTATGCCATTTGGAAACTTGAATAACATACTAAATGAGATTTGTTTAGAAACAGGGATAGCATATCAAATGTTTATTTTTATTTACATATCTAGCCATTTCCTTTCTTTATTATTTACAGATTCTACCACTTCATTTAAAATCAAATATTTAAATTAATTAATTACAATGAGTTGTTATTTATTTGTGCTGAAAATAAAAACACAATCTCAAAATATAGTATTGCATAATTATTTATAAATATAGTTTGATGAAAAAATTTATAAAACTATTTGTAAAGAGTCTTTTACAAATATGTCATCTATAATTAGCATATAAGATATAATTAATTAAAGGAATTAGATAATTTAGCAAGAGAAAGTTGTTTCTAAATTAGTACGTGGTGTTTAATTGGTACATCACGATATACAATGGTTTTTATTAGTTTTCTAGATTGCAGTGTTGCACACTCCACAAATATTACGATCTTATGTACTAATATTTACCAATATATTTAACAGACTTCACCAATATATATATATATATATATATATATTTCCTACAATCAAGCTTAATTAATTTGCAATCACAACTACCCGTATATTATTATATGGAAAAAACTAATCTATTCTGATTTTCTTCAAATCGAACATTCCAATTTAGATTTTTAAAATTTTAATACAGATGTTTCCGGATATGAAAAAGGAAATATACTAACCATTAGATTTGAATTCATAATCTAACATTCCAATTTAAACTTTTATTAGTTGATATATAGATATTGTTCCAATTAAGGTTGTTGTTTATTATATGTATAAAGTGAACTACACTTTTGTGTAATTTATGGTTGTTGTTTTTTTGTGGTGAAAATAAAAACACAAACTATAATATATAATATATAATATATATTAATCTGCTACAATACAATTTTCAAGAAAATAAAATAGCATAAAACTAATAATAATTCATAGAAAATTACAGTAAAAAAATAAACCATTTAAATAAATAAAGAAAAAACCAAAAGGTTAATATGTGAATATTACAATTACATCAAATTGCATCAAGTTATAAAATTATAGATATAATATTATATACAGATTAAAAAATCATGATCAAACATATATATATTTTAAAGTAATATATTTTACTCTAAATTGAATTTACAAAACATAAAAATATATACTAGCATTTTATAAAACGAATGGCTTATAAACGGAGGCGCGGATCAAAGTCTAGTAATATATTCTAGCCAAACTTTTGCTATGTGTTATTTGTTATTACGTATGCTAGTTTCTCTTAGGGATTTTGACTAGCCCATGTAAACACCTAAACACATACAAACAATAAAATTCAACATATGCACCAAAAGTTAAAAAAAATGTTAATGTTTAATTAGCAGCAGCAGATAAAGACCAACTTTGGCTCACGCTGAGTTAGAGTGAGAGAAAGGAAATACATTTTTGTTATGTACCAGCATTTACCCATTTGGATGTTTATATGTCCAGAAAATTAGTGAGATAGAGCCGGTTACAAATTTATGATGCAACATTAGTGGTATACATCTTTTCTCAAAAAAACATTAGTGGTATACAAGCCTCCTCCGATAAGTAGTATTCGGGATTCTACACGGTGATGCTGTCACACGGTGATGCTGTTAGAGCATGTTTATAGGTAGAAACTTTATTTGTATCTTAAGTGGGGGTTAGTGTTGTTTTAATGATTATCATTAAGCTAAGATATATTATTAAGATACACTTAATTATTTTCATTTATAGGTAGTTTCTTTAATTAAAGTTCTTAACAATAAAAAAATATTAAATTTAAATTAAACAATTTTTGTTTTTAAAGATAAAATTATTTTATTAAATTAAACAAAATTAAACATAACATTTTAAAAATAGATTTTAAAATAACAACATAAAAACATGAAAATAAAGATTACTAAAAGCAGCATCGACGTTTAGTTGTTGCGTTGATCACGTCCAAATTTACGCCATATATGTTCAACCAAATCACGTTTTAGTCGTTGATGCGCTGGTTTATCACGCATACTTATTATAACACTATCTTGATTGGAGATACTTAGAGGGGTATCTATGAAAAAGGTCTGATCGGCACTTGAACTTTCGCCGTCTTCTCCCGGTTGGAAACCCGAAGTGTCGTATTGAGTGCGATCAACTCGTTCGTTTTCCACTATCATATTATGGAGTATGATACATGTTCTCATAATCTTCCCAATTTTGAGTATGTCCCAACAACGTGCTGGATTTTTGACAATGGCAAATCGTGCTTGCAAGACTCCGAAAGCACGCTCGACATCTTTTCGGACAGCTTCTTGAATCTTTTCGGACAGCTTCTTGAGTTTTAGCAAATAAAACTGCTTTTCGTCCTTGTGGAAGTGGTATAGATTGGATAAAAGTTGCCCATTTAGGATAAATACCATCGGTGAAATAGTAAGCCATTGAATAAGGATTTCCATTCACCGAGAAATTCACTTGTGGAGCTTGGCCATGTATGATGTCATCGAAAACAGGTGAGCGATCAAGAATATTGATATCATTTAAAGTACCTGGAAGTCCAAAGAACGCATGCCATATCCAGAGATCATAATCAGCAACCGCCTCTAAAACGATTGTGGGTTTTCCCGAACCACGAGAAAATTGTCCTTTCCAACTGGTGGGACAATTCTTCCACTCCCAATGCATACAATCGATGCTTCCTATCATACCGGGAAATCCACGAATCTCTCCAAGATGAAGTAGACGCTGAAGATCATCTTGCGTAGGTCTCCTTAGGTACTGATCGCCAAACAAATCTATTATTGCTTCCACAAAATTTTCCACACATAACCGAGCCGTGCTTGCAGCGAGCCGGATGTATTCGTCGACCGCATCAAAGGCATAACCATATGCCAAGACACAAATTGCGGCTGTACACTTCTGAAGTGTAGAGAGACCACTTCTTCTGGTAACGTCTTGTGTTTGACGAAAGTATGGAACTTCATTGGAGAGGCGGTCAACAATACGCATGAACAATGACTTGTTCATTCTAAATCTTCGTCGAAATTGATTTTCCTGATATGTAGGAGTGTCACTGAAATAATCGTTCCATAACCGTAGATGGCTTTCTTCGCGATTTCGTTCGATAACTACTCTTTTTTTTTCTTTGTTTTTTACCACTTCTTGTTGTTCTTCTTCTTCTTCTTCTTGACCACCTGTTTGATTGTACAAACTCTCAAATGCTGCATCGAAATGGTAATCATAATACTGATCAAAAGACTCATCCATTTTTTTTGGAATCTTTAAAAAAAAATAGTTTGAGTTGTGATGAGAGAATGAATCGAAAATGAAACAAGAGTGTGATGAGAGAATGAAACAAGAGTTGTGATGAGAGAATTGCTTTGTGATGAGTTGTGATGAGAGAATGAAACTAGAGTGTGAATTTATAGATATAAGTTTAGAAAAAGACAGTGACAAAAAGACAATCATATAATAGAGTGAAACATGTACAGCTCGTGAAAGAAAAAGACAAGAACTACATGTCTACTATACATCTCGTGAACCAAAAAGACAATCATAGAGTGAAACATGTACTCCCTCCATCTCTCGTGAACTTGTCTCGTGAACCAAAAAGACAATCATAGAGTGAAACATGTACTCCATCCATCTCTCGTGAACTTGTCTTGTGAAAAAAAAAGACAAGAACTCTATGTACTTTTCATCCTCTCGTGAACTTGTCTTGTGAAACAAAAAGACAAGAACTCTATGTACTTCCCACCTGCATTACAAGAACATAAATTATCATTAAACAGAGGCGTTTGAAACAGAAACAGAAACATTAAACAAAAGCAAATTATTATTAAAACATAAACAGAAACATTAAACAAAGGAGACATTGAAACATTGAAACAGAAACAGAAACATTAAAACATTGAAACAGAAACATTAAAACAGAAACATTAAAACAAGGAGACATTGAAACATTAACTAGAGAACAAATCACTGATAAGCTTCTTCTTGAGGACTTCTTCGTAATCAGCTAAGGCATCTTGTCTTGCAAGGAGATTCTCAAGCATATGAGTCTTAGACAACCGTTCTTTGGCGGCCAAATCCTGCTGTTTGATTGTCCACATACTCTCATACTTGTCAACATCGACGATCTCATGCACCAAAGGCTTCTTTCCACTCGCCTTTGCAGCCTGTGCAGCCTTTGCAGCATTCACACCCGGTGGACACTTGCTTCCACTTGCTTCAAAGGGAACTGAATCCTCACCTTCCTCATTCTTCCTCTTCTTTTTCTTCTTGTCATCATTATTAGTAATGTCGCGCCACTTGTGGTCATAGCGCAGCTCCCTCCATGCGTGTTCTAGAGTAAACTTCTTCTTGTGATGGATCAAAAAAAAAGATGATGTGCTTGTTTGAGAACATCAACTTCATTCTGGCCTGAGCTTTTCTCTCTAGTAGCTGCTGCGTATGATCCACAGAACTTGGACACTTGATCATTGATCTTGTGCCAACGCTGCTTGCAGTCACCCGTCTTTCTCACCAAGCAGCCAGCAGTGTGAGGACTTGCAGCATAGTATGCAGTGACTCGGTCCCAAAAGGTTCCTGCTCTTTGCTCGTTCGCCACCACAACATCTTTGCTCGTGTTCAACCACGAGCTGATGAGAACAATGTCATCCTCTTGTGTCCATTTCCTTCGTTCTTTTGGCGCAACAGGAGTGACTCCATGAAGGTTTGAAGCTTCGGTTCCTAGACTAGCTACAGATGGAAAGTTTCCAAAGGAAACTGTTTGGGTTTGTGAACTAAGTAAGTCCACTAACGAACCGGTTCCAAAACCAGGAAAGTAAGCCATTGAATAGAGGATGAGAGAAAGAAAATAAAGAGATGAGAAAGAAGATGAAAGAAGAAGAAGACACAGAGGAGAAGAAAGAAGAGAAGAACACAGTTTATAACCGTGTTTGACATCACACTTAGCATTGATCACAACCGAGTGGACATTTACCTACAAGCATTCATCACTACAACCATTCTTCACACAAACCATTCAATTAACTCTAACCATAATATTTATTACCAAAACAAACAGAGCAAAGAAGAATGCTTAACCATATAATTTATTACCAAAACCTACCACACAACTACCTTAACAATCGCAATTTATTAGCAAACCAAACAGAGCAAAGAATAATGTTTTATACGAGTCTAAATTCTTTTCAAACAAGAAAAAGATCAACAACAATCGCCATGGTTTATCAAATTAAACAGAGCAAAGATTAAAACATTACAAAGATTAAAACAACTAGAGCAAAAGATTAAACAGAGCAAAGATTACCTTTGTGAAAAGCTTGATCGGTTATGTCTGACAAAGAGAAAAGTTTCGCCAGATAACGCCTCTTGATCATCCATCTCAACAGACAAATACACAAAAAAAAAAAAAACAAATCAGAGGCTTGTTCACGATTCAATCTAATACATGCATGAATGAAATATATAAAAAATTGAAACAATTTTAACAAATAAAACTCATCTTTACCTTTCGATCATCCAGAGCAGAAACAGTAACCGATGTCTCTTCGTCTCCGAGAGCCACCATGACAGAAATCTCCGTGTTTTCGTTGGCCTATGAGAGGAACCGCTAGAGGAGACGCCGTTCTCCTTTGTCGAGATGAGCCACCGACAGAGACGCCGTGTCGTTGAGGAGATTCACCGAGATGATCAACAATCGTCTTCTGTCTCGCCAAGGAGAGGAGAGAAGGAAGAGGAGAAGGAAAAATGAGATGAGATGAAATGATGTCGCACAGAACCTCTCCCCTCAAGATACAACTTATCCTTCTCTTAATTAAGCGACGAGTTTATACTAAAAGATGTTTTGATTTTTTTTTTAAATTAAAATAACCTTAAGATATATCTTAACATATGCTTATAAACATGCTCTTAGTGTCTTAAATTAGAAAGAAGTAATTATGAAGAAAACAACAACAATTATTGATAGATGCAGAGGGGAGGACAATGCACTATTGGCTCAGGTCTAATCCAGGAGGTCCCAACATGTGGTCAATGTTTAATGACTTTATTACCCTGAGATTATTGGTGTACCCTAATCGTACTAATTAAACAAATGTCAGTAATAATTGAACAAATAATATCAAGGGCTTATTGCAAAAGTGACTCAAAACTTGAATTCAAACAGAAAACTAACCTTTTCTTTTGACTCATTTTTTTTTTGAGTTTTTAACCCCACATCTGCATTTTATCTACGAAAATGCCATTAACCCTTTTTTTTTTTTTCGAAAATGGCTTCTTTACTGTCTCAACCTCATTTTCTTCAAGTATTTACAATATTGCCACTGCCATGAATAGTGGGAACAACCTTGTACGAACTGTTTGGAGCTTTTAATGCCCTTTAATGCACGTAAATCTCTTTACACTCTCTCTGTTTTAATTGTTATGAACTAAAAACAACATTTCTTTCACTTTCTCTCCATATTCATCCAAAAAACTGAAGCTTTTGATTCAAAATTGTTTGGAGCCATATTTCTTTCGTTTTGACTTACGGTTGCTTTCGTTTGAGGTTCTGGGTGGTTGGAGAAGACCCTGTGTGCAAACAAAGTCATCTCACCTAGTTTAAGGTACGAATTTGAATTTTTTTCAAAATCTGTTCGCGTAGAAGACTTACAAGTAAGTCATCTGTATGTAGAAGACTTACTGATGAGTCTTCTGGTCAAACGGACGACTTAAACTAAGTCGTCCAGCTTTGTTTGGTGAAAAAAAACAGTCCAGACGACTTATATATAAGTCGTCTACGAGAAACAGGCTAGTTTTGCATTTGACCGAATCGTGTCAGATCTTTGACTATTTCTGGACGACTTATAATTCAGTCGTCTCTCGGAAAGTTAAAATTTCAATATTTTATTAAACTAGACGACTTACGTGTAAGTCGTCTTAGGTTAGTTTTGTAGTTGAAAAATAAAACTTCATAATTTAATTTTTACCAGACGACATAATATAAAGTCGTCCCGTCAGAAGACTTAATTTAAAGTCGTCCGGGGAAAGCAAAGTCGTCCAGAATTTTCCCAATTAAGTCGTCCAAACCTTGCTTATCCCGGACGACCTTAAATTAAGTCGTCTAGCTGGACGACTTTTAGTTAAGTCGTCTGGAGAAAGTTAAATTTCAAGTTTTATTTTTCAATTACAAAACTAACCTGGGACGACTTAAGTCGTCTAGTTTGAATAAAATATTGAAATTTTTACTTTCCAGAGACGACTGATTTATAAGTCGTCCAGAAATAGTCAAAGATCTGACACGATTCGGTCAAATGCAAAACTAGCCCGTTTTTCGTAGACGACTTATATATAAGTCGTCTGAAATTTTTTTTTAACAAACAAAGCCGGACGACTTAGAATTAAGTCGTCCCTTTTAATTTTCAATTGCAAAAGTGACCTCTTTAGACGACTTACCTTTAAGTCTTCTGGACGACTTAAATCTAAGTCGTCTGCGATAATGTTTGTTGAACTTCTTCATTTTCTCTATGTTTACTAATGTGTTTTATTTTGAATATTTGCAGATGGTTTTTAAGTTACATGCAGTGTATGGAGAATGGTTGTTGAGAGATTTCCGTTGGGATTTTGTGGTTGATGATCTCAAAGGAGCAAGATTGTTTTTATTGAATGAAGATTCAACACATGCTGAACTTGTTGCAATGGCTCAAGAAGATTATAACCTGGACATGAGATCAGTGACTGTGGAGATTAGCTACTCATTACCAGCAGAAATGATGATGACTCCAGGCAGTCCTCCCATTCATGTTACAAGTGATAGACAAGTTCGAAACTTGCTCGAGATACTCAAAACGCATAGAGTATGTCTTTGTGTATCAAGCCGCAGCAAGGTGGAAACGGTTTCAGAGAAAAGAGAAGAAGCTGGTGAATGGGAAGAAGATGTTGGTGATAATGATGAAGCTGGTGAATGGGAAGAAGATGTTGGTGATAATGATGAGGCTGATGAATGTTTTGAAGATGTTGGTGATAATGAGTCTGTTGAAGATGAAAATCAAGATGGGGAGGAGGAAAATGGGGAGGAGGAAAATGGGGAGGAGGATGCTGATAACACTATTGTTGGTGAAACGGATCAGAATGGTGGGATTACAGTCTTTATGGAAAGGTTCTAGATGAGGACGAGGAAGATGATGATAATATTTGTTTTGAAGAAATTGAAAAGACATATGCTAAGACAAATGCTATTGAAGGAGGAAAATCGGATTGTACCAGCATCTATGTCAACCAGAGTTTTGTTAGCAAGGATGCACTGCTTTCAGAGCTGCGGTTGACAGCAGTGAGGGGTAGGTTTTCTTTCAGAATATACAAATCAACAAAAACTCTCCTTGTGGCAATATGTCGGGTTAGCGGTTGTGGATGGAAGATCAGAGCGAGTGTGAAACATGGGTCAAACACGTTTTGGGTAACAAAGTATGTGGAAAAACATTTATGCTCAATTGGAGACCGAATCGCTCAGCGGAGACACTGTACTCCAAAGTATGTTGGTAGTCTTTTCATTGATCGTGTTGGATCATTGATGGGATAACTCCACAGCATATCACTGATGCAATGAAGAACATGTTTGGCATGACGCTTGATTACACCACTTCATACAGAGCACTGTTATATGCACAGAAATTGGTGAGAGGATCAGCAGAAGAAGGGTATTCGCGTCTGCCTTCATATCTCGAGCAAATCTCCATTGCAAATCCTGATTCTATCACGGCTATAGAACTTGATTCTGAGAAAAGATTTAAGTATCTATTTCTCTCTTTTGGAGCTTCTATCAAAGGTTTTAAGTATCAGAGAAGGGTCATTGTGGTGGATGGAACTCACCTAAGTGGAAAGTATGGAGGTGTTATGTTAGTTGCAGCCGCACAAGATGGCATTTTCAGATATTCCCATTGGCTTTGGGATCGTGGATGCTGAAGATGAACCTTCTTGGGAATGGTTTTTCACAAAATTGCTAGTTGTATATCTCATGACAAGCCTCTGGTGATAGTCTCTGACCGGCACGCGCCATTAAAAGTGCGTGTGAGAAGGTGTTTCTTGGGCAACCCGAGGAATATGTTATTATCACCTTCAAGATAACATTGTCAAAAAGTTTAAAGGGAAACATCTCATGTACTTGGTGAAAGGGGCTGCTTATGCGCACACGGTTCACGATTTTAACCGGTACATGGCTGAGATACGGAGTGCAAACCCGGAACTTGCAACGTATTTGGAGAAGGCCGACGCCAAGCTATGGTCAAGGGTTTATTGTAAGGGGAACAGGTTCAACATAAAAACAAGCAACATCGCTGAATCTATTAATTCCGCACTGAAGCGAGCAAGAGGATTTCCGATTCCGTTCCTGCTGGAGTTCATAAGGCAGAAGTTAGGAAAATGGTATTGGAAAAGGAGACAAGATGCTTTGAGTCTCCCAACTGTACATAGCCGGGGTGTTGAATACTTGCTTGCTGTTCGATCAGAGATAGCGGATACGATGACGGTCGAACCAATTGATGGATGGCGTTTCTTTGTCAAAGGTGGCAAAATGGACTGTGCGGTTGATTTGGAACATGTAAAGTGTGGTTGTGGTGTCTATGGAGTGGAGAAAATACCTTGCTCTCATGCTATAGCAGCTGGAACACATGCTGGTGTGCATATCGACACACTTGTATGTCCACTTTACTCAAAGAATCATCTGTATGCAGGATACTCAGAGAATATATATCCTATCGTGTCACAACATATTGAGGAACGAGAATGCTTTCCTCCAAACGTAAAGCGTGGTCCGGGGAGACAGAAGAAATCAAGATGGCAATCTTGGTTGGAGCTATCTAGGATGAGGGGACACAAACCCAGGAAGAAACACAGGGCACGGAGATGCTCAAACTGCAAGGAAACTGGCCATACGAAACCACAATGTACACAACCAGTTGACTAGTTGTCCAGACGACCTAAATATAAGTCGTCCAGTCTTGATTACCCGTCCAGACGACTAATTTCTAAGTCGTCCAGTGTTTCGTCTACCTTCTACGAAGTCGTCCAGTGTATTAGACTACCTTCTACTATCCCTTCAAGTGTATTTTTTTTAGACGACCTTTTACGAAGTCGTCCAGTGTATTTAAGTCGTCCAGTGTATTTAAGTCGTCCAGTGTTTAGACTACCTTCTATCCTTCAAGTGTATTTTTTTTTAGACGACCTTTTACGAAGTCGTCCAGTGTATTTATTTTAGACTACCTTATTTGTAAGTCGTCCAGCTGGAAAACCTTCCAGACGACTTATTTGTAAGTCGTCCAGCTGGAAAAACCTTCCAGACGACTTATATATTTACAAATCTATACAAAGACAAGTTACCAGACGACTTATTTGTAAGTCTTCTGGAAGGTTTTCCAGCTGGACGACTTACAAATAAGTCGTCCAGCTGGAAAACCTTCCAGACGACTTATATATTTACAAATCTATACAAAGACAAGTTACCAGACGACTTAAAGATAAGCAGAAGACTTACTACGTCTTCCAGCCATGCTTGGGATGTCCGGAGTTTTGATACCACCAAGTTGGTGATGTACGTGGTTTGTCCTCTTCCTTAGTGAAATAATCACTGCAAACAAAAAACAATCAGTTTTGGTAGACTAAATCAAGCTATTATGGGTAAAGCAATCACTTACGGATCAGTTTTCAACAATCAGCGAGCTCCTTCATCTTAGGTCTGTTTAGTGTGGGAAATGGATTATACTTTCCCACTCTAAGGAGTTTCCTTCTCTCTGCCGTATAAGGAGATATCTGCGTGGGAGCAGGTTTCTTCGTTCGTTCACTCCTTGCACGCACAGAAGCAGTGGGAGCTGTTTGGTCCAATACAACCAGGCTCGGTTCTGAAGCTGGAACGCTTGGATCGGTGGAAGCGAAGCTCGGTTGTTGATCGTTGGAAGCGAAGCTCGGTTGGTCAGTGGAAGTGAGAGGAACAATCTCTTTGGAGGTGACACCATCTGCTTTATCCTCCGGCAAGATCTTATATACCGAGATCGCCTCATCTGCTGTATCCTCCGGCAACAATCTCTGCAATAAAAGAGAACAAGTTAACCCTGGACGACTTAAATAAAAGTTGGGAGAGGATTTGGTTCCTGCTGGAGTTCAGACGACTTATTTGTAAGTCTTCTGGAAGGTTTTCCAGCTGGACGACTTACAAATAAGTCGTCTGGAAGGTTTTCCAGCTGGAAAACCTTCCAGACGACTTATATATTTACAAATCTATACAAAGACAAGTTACCAGACGGCTTAAAGATTTGATACTAACCTCTTTGGGCAGAGGAGAAGGCTGTTTCTTTTGAGGAGAAGGCTTTTTCGTTTGAGAAGCAGGCTGTTTCGTTTGAGGAGCAGGCTGTTTAGTTTGAGGAGCAGGCTGTTTCGTTTGAGGAGCAGGCTGTTTAGTTTGAGGAGCAGGCTGTTTCGTTTGAGGAGTAGGCTTTGCCTTTTGAGGAGTAGGCTTTGCCTTTTGAGGAGCAGGCTGTCTGGTGGGAGGAGTAGGATGATTGGTTTGAAGTGTAGGCTGATCTTTTGAGGAGTAGTCTGTTTGTTACTAACCCCGGTTTCTGGGGCTTGTGGGGTAGGGTGTTTTTTTACTAACCCCGGTTTCTGGGGCTTGAGGGGTAGCCTGATTGGTGACACCAACCTTCTTCTCCACAGCTTTCCAATCTATCGGAGATCTTCCTAATCTCCCTGATGCACTTCTTAAACCCATCTTCATCATGTCACCTAAGCCACTTCTTAAGTCCTTGAACATGTTTCTAACTCCTCTCTGGTCACCCAACTAGCCTCTTCTCTAGCCTCTTCTGTAGCCTCTTCTGTAGCCTCTGTAGGAGCCTCTTCTCTAGCCTCTTTAGGAGCCTCTTTAGGAGCCTCTTTACGAGCTTTCTTCGAGGTCTCTGATTGTCTTCCTCCACCTCCTCCACAACCATCTCTTTGGCTCTTTTCGATGGAGTCACAAACTTGGGTTTGTACCAGTGACTTCCCAGCAATCCATGGTCCACTTCCACGGTCTCCGATCATACATGACTTTAATGATGTTCCCGCGGGCACGTCATCAACCTCAGAGTCCCATTTGGCCACATTTCACTAATGTCCTTCTCAACAAAGTGATCACGCGGGTCTGCAGTAAATAGAAGAAGAATCGAGTTAGATATTTGAAACAAAATACTAAATAGACGACTTAATTATAAGTCGTCAACTAAGTCGTCCAGCTGGACGACCTTCCAGACGACTTATTATAAGTCGTCTACTAAGTCGTCCAGCTGGACGACCTTCCAGACGACTTATAATAAGTCGTCTACTAAGTCGTCCAGTTGGAAGACCTTCCAGACGACTTATAATAAGTCGTCTACTAAGTCGTCCAGCTGGAAGACCTTCCAGACGACTTATAATAAGTCGTCTACTAAGTCGTCCAGCTGGAAGACCTTCCAGACGACTTATAATAAGTCGTCTACTAAGTCGTCCAGCTGGAAGACCTTCCAGACGACTTAATTAAGTGAAGATGGAAAGGTACCTGACTCAAGATAGCAGCTTTCATGAATCTGCGGCCTCTGCTGCCGTCGTAAGCCAGAATCGGTGGAGACGGACTGTTTGCTCTGGGTAGACCAATACTAGCACCCAATCCCGAATAGCTGTGTACGCCCAGACCTGAAGAACTTGTATAAAAGCCATCCACGGTGTAACAGCCAGTAATATCTTTGTTCCACAAAGAGTCCATCAGCACCTTAAACGCGACTCTCCCCCATGGATAATTCTCAAACCTTTCTAAATCCATCACTAGCCTTGCGAGAGTAGCTCGTGTAGCGCTTGAGAACTTTTTCCCTTCAATGAATCCAGTGAAGATGGAAAGGTACGCGAGTCGCTTGCGATCTTCCTTGGACCAATCCCCGCATCTCTTCAGTGCTGCTATTATCTGATCAGTACTTGGCCCAGCTTCCCGATGAACTCCCATCATCTCCCAGAAAGAAACCATCTGTGGGGTAACTTCACATTCTGGTGTCTCAAGGTCCTCGATGTAGTCGCAGTTTAGACCAGTGATGTTTTCAAACTCTAACAGTGAAAACCTCGCAGGTTCTGGACCAACGAGACACCACATCTCGTACTTCTTCTTAATGTCCAGCTTTAAACCGAGCAAGTGGTGAACCAGCCTTGAAGCCCAACCAAATCCCTGCTCCTTGAACTTGATGAAAACTCCCAATCTCGACTCCTTGAGCTCTTCAAATTCAGCATCAGTGAGAGCTTCCCTAAGAGCAGTATGCAACTTCGTGTTATCCGTATGATACGAAATGCTATTGTGGGGTTCTGGCTCTTCCCCTAATGTGTATAACCTACGGGGAAGTTCTGGAATATCCATCCTTTTGTCTGCAAAATAATCAAAGACAACAATAGAAGTCAGAACACAAGCTAAATCAATCACGCCTTAATTGTTACTCCAGACGACTTAGTAGACGACTTAAATATAAGTCGTCTAGAAAGTCGTCCAACTGGACGACTTAGTTGACGACTTATATTTAAGTCGTCTGGAAAGTCTTCCAAATGGACGTACTAAGTCGTCCAGGTTGAAGACTTTCCAGACGACTTACTTACAAGTCTTCCAGTAGAAAAATTTCAAGCGGACCTGATTAGTCGCAGAAGGAGTTCGAGTACTCGTCATTGTGGTTATAGATCTGAAAAAAATAAACGTGAAACGGTGAGAATGAGTAAATTGAAAGAGACAACGTTTTATGTTCATCTTTTCCACGAGTTTGATGACTTACCGGCGTTAGGGTTTACAGAGAAACGGCGCTACGGTTTACAGAGAAGAAGCGGCGGCGCTAGGGTTTAGAAGAAGCGGCGGCGCTAGGGTTTAGAAGAAACGGCGGTGCTAGCTAGTGTTTAGAGTAAGCGGCGGTGAGAACGTTGGTGAGCACGGTGGCGAGGGCGACGGTTTGTTCGGAAATAGTGGAAGCGGGGGCGCTAGGGTTTAGAGGAATCGGCGGCGCTAGGGTTAGAAGAAGCTGCGGCGACAACGGTGAGAATGAAGTGAGATAGATAGCCGACGTTGAGAACGATGGTTGTTCGGAAATAGTGGGAATTCGAATCGCCTTTGATATCGCCGGTGAGAGAGAACTGTTAGGGTTTCTGTTCGCGGAAAATGAAAAAAAAAAAAAAAATCACCTTATATATTGGGTAAATAATCCGGTTAGCTTTAAAAGTACATTGGTAAACTTTAAGGTTTGGTCCGGTTTAGACGACTTATTCTGGCTGATAATGTACATCAGACGACCTAATATTTAGTCGTCTGGGAACAGAAGACTAAATATTAAGTCGTCCAATACCCTAAAATGAACCCCTAAACTAAAATGACTAAATTAACTTACTAACCACGTTATAAAATCAAATTATACTTCAATAGTGTTTACTATACACAGAAATGAACACGCCTAGGTAATTTTAAAAATTTTCAAAAACGGTTTTAATGCTTTCCAAAATCTAACCCTAAGAACACATACAATACTACAACATATGTTGATGAAACATAAACTAAAGAATATCATGACTCACTACTTTCACTCATCTGGGCTGAAAACAATTGAAATTTGTTATATATTAATTTATATCTCTTAAGACATATGTTAATTACATAATTCCAATTTTTCACTTATCAAAATAATTTTTACAAAATTTTTAAATTATGTTTAAGAATAACTGTCCAGACGACTTAACTTAAAGTCGTCTGGACGACTTATTTTCAAGTCGTCTGTAAACAGACGACTTGCGAGGGGTAGAAACGTAAAAAAAATCCGTTTTTTTGTTTGTTCACAAGGAGATAGTTGTAATTTCAATAGCCTTTTAGGTTACTTTTGCCTTTGACCCAAGTTGGGGTACTCTTTTGGGTTTGACTCCAAGTTTTGAGTCACAATTGGTAATTCTCCCTAATATCAATATAGCTAAAACTACTGAAAAAACTTATTTATTGTTCACTTTATCACATGGGCTCATCTTTATAGTCTAGTCTCTGTTCTCTACTTGATAATATTCATGCTCAATCCCACCTACTAATTCCTCCCAAAGAAGCGACAAAAAATATTCCTCATTAGGAGAATAAACATTAAAATTGGTTAATATTATCCATATTTTACTCCAACTAAACGTTAATTACTCAACGACCTTATTCTGGTTCTATCATCTTATGTATGGTCTGCATGATTCAAATAATTAACTTGGTTTTCAAGCCTTTCCAATTTTACCATTAACTGAGAAAATTCTTAGGTGTACATAAGTAAAAAATCAAATATTTAATGTAAACATAAAATGGGATTACATGCTAAAGGATTTGAATTTTAATGGTAATTTTCTTTGGTAAAAAAGATTATTGGTAAATTTTTGTTTGAGAGCTCTATCACAAGTCAAAACCATTACCGCGCCTAAACGTTGCACTCTCAAAATCTTCAGACAAGAAGGGGTTGACCAGTCCAAGCAAACTCTCTCATGGGACCTTTTTCTCGATGTTATATATACTCCAAAAAATAGAGAATCTCAGTTTCAAAGTTGTATTTTGGCTAAAACCATTGTTTTGCAGTCTTCGAGGTCTTGTCGTCCTTTATTTGCACGCCTTGATTTTAATATCGTCGCATTCGCATCATTTGGGAACTTTGGATTCTTGGTTCATCGAGGCATTAAAGTCTGTGGCTATTTTCTTCTTGAAAATAGTTACAATGCCATCTTGGAACGTTAAAGCTTCATTCACTATATACAATTAATGGTTTATATTTAACAATCCCATGTAACATGTATGCAGTGTACTTGGCTTTAAATATAACAAAATACAAGTAAAAGCTGCAACATTTCTGATGCCCACTCGTTTGTTATAAAGTCACTATCACAAAATATCTTACTGTTTTCTTAATCTAGTTTATCTTGTTTTATCATAATCATTATTGAATTATCAACAGCTCTTAATATTTTTCTACTTTCTGTTCAGGTTTAATAAAAATCATGCATATGATTAGGGCTGGGCGTTCGGGTACCCATTCGGGTTTCGGTTCAGTCCATTAGGGTTTCGGGTTTTCGGGGTCAAAGATTTCAGCCCCATTCGGATATTTCTAAATTTCGGTCCGGGTTCGGTTCGGATATTTGCGGGTTCGGTTCGGGTTCGGATAATCCATTTAAAATGTTTTTAAATTTTCAAAATTCATTATATACTTTAAATTTTCAAAATCTATAAGAAAGATAATATATTACATATAAATTTTCATAACATATATGTCAAAATACCTTAATTTAATATATAAATTAGTTTTCTTTAAATATTTGGATAAAGAATCAATAGATATTTAACTATTTTGGTGTTTTCAGTATACTTTAGCTATTTTAAATATTTATTTTTGACTATTTGCATATATTTTCCGAGTATTTTGGAAAACTTAAAGGTATCTTATATATTTTTAATATTTTAATATACATTATATATAAAAATAATGTATATATTTAAGAATATAAATTTATTTCGGATACATTCGGGTACCCAAAATATTTCGGTTCGGATCGGGTTCGGTTTCGGTTCTTTAAATACCGAAATTTTGAACCCGTTCGGATATTTAATCAATTTTGGTTCGGGTTCGGTGCTACTTTTTTGGATCGGGTTCGGTTCGGTTTTTTGGGTTCGGATTTTTTGCCCAGCCCTACATATGAGAGAGAGAGAGAGAGAGAGAGAGAGAGAGAGAGAGAGAGAGAGAGAGAGAGAGAGAGAGAGAGAGAGAGAGAGAGAGAGAGAGAGAGAGAGAGAGAGAGATCTAATTATAATATTCGACCAAAAAAAGACATCTAATTATAATAATCACTTTGTTCTAGTTTCGTAATTAAACTCAATTTGTGACAAGATAAATAAAAAGGCATTTATGGTCTCTGTCGTGTATATATATTTACATTTATGTAGTCTTCCTCAGTCCCGTGGTGTAGTAGTTAGTTACATGAGAGCAACGTCAACTTCACTTAAAGTAGCTAAGTCTGATCTTTCTTTCCTCACTTGTTCGTTAACTTAAGATGGCTAAGAAGAACGGCACGTCGTGGCTCAAGGCCGTGAAGAAGATTCTCTGGTCACCCTCAAAAGATTCCGACAAGCAGAGTCACCAGAAAGAAGCTGATTATAACAAGGTTTAAGTTCATCTCTCTGTTATTAACAGAATGTTTTATATTCATGGGTCTTGAGATTTAACCAGAAAGTTTCTAACTTAAGCAGAAAAAGGAGAAGAAAGGATGGATATTTCGTAAGACCAAAGTCGAAAACACTGACTCTATAACCGACACGATACCTAAGGCTGAGACTGAGGAGAAGGACAAACCGGCGGCCGCCGAGGTCGTTAAGCTAACGGCAACTCCAGGTTTTATAAGACGTCGTTGGGCTACCATTATTATTCAAACAGCTTTCAGAGGCTACCTCGTAAGTAAACAAAAATCATGTCTTATTCATTTTGTATTTTAATTTTTTTAAACAAAATCGTGTTATTAATTTCTTTTGTCAAAATATTGTGTAATTTATTAAAAATACTAGTTAAAATCCGATGAATAAAAATCCGATGAAATTTTCATCTATTTTAAAAGGCAAAGAGAGCATTTGGGGCACTGAAAGGGATAGTGAAGCTACAAGCATTGGTGCGAGGTCATAATGTTAGAAACCAAGCGAAACGCACTTTAAGATGCATAAAGGCTTTGGTTCGAGTTCAAGATCAAGTGCTTAATCATCATCATCAACAACAACAACGTTCAAGAGTCTTATCATCACCATCATCAAACTGTTATGATATCGAAGCAAGACGTAACTCAATGTTTGCTGAGTCCAACGGTTTTTGGGACACTAAAACATATCTTCAAGACATCCGTAGCCGTAGATCTCTGGTTAGTGATAAGAATTTTTTTTTCCTCTTAAAACAACTTCTGTTGTTCTTGTACTGCTGACACAATATGTTTTCTGGTTTTGCAGTCGAGGGACATGAGTCGATGCACCAATGAATTCGTGGTTAACCAAGAAGAAACACAATCAATTTTGCAGAAGAAATTAGAGATTGCTATTGAACGAGAGAAAGCACATGCACTTGTTCTCTCTCATCAGGTATTTAAAATGTATTGAAATATTCTTTAGAATACTTTGGATTTTTGAAAAAGAACGTTAAATCTTTCGCAGTTTAATGAGGTTGATAATTTTTAATGGACATTCTATTTTTGCTAACAACATGAATTTAGATCTTAGCAAAAAAAAACATGAATTTAGAAGCTTAAGACAATGAAAACTAAATCCGTCCTAGAAAATCTACAAAATAAAATGTGACATTGCATCTAAATATTTGTGCTAAATTACATGTTCTTTGTTGTTAGTTTTATGGACTTTACAGCCATAAATTTAGGTTTTAGGGGTTATATGACATTGTTTTGTGTAGACGTAGAATTACACTAATTTGTTCATTTATAAATAAAATATTTGTTTTTATTGATATACATAATTCTTGTTTGTCAAAAAAAAAATTGTTTGTCTTCATAACACTGTACGTACTAAAACTTTTCTTTTTGTCGTTATTACGTGAAAGATTCGGAGTCGCTCTTACCGGAATCAATCAGCCGGCGACGATACGGAGCTTCTAGAGAGAACCAAATGGCTCGATCGATGGATGGCTACAAAGCAATGGGACAACACAATCACAAGAGATCCAGTAAAGACTCTTGAAATGGATACAAACATAGCCACCACAACACATCAAAGATCGTATCCAGCGACTCCACCTTCATGCAGAGCCACTAGAACCTCTGGGGTAAGATCAGCTAGTCCGAGGATACCTTGTTCTTCGCCTTCTTCCATGGTTCAGCCGAACTACATGAGTGCGACTGAGTCAGCTAAGGCTAAGGCACGGACTCAGAGCACGCCACGTCGGAGACCGGTTATTACGGCGAAGAAACGGTTGTGTTATGCGGAGGAGGGGAGTTTGAGGAGTCCGAGTTTGAAGAGTGCTTATAATGGTTGTCTTTGGGGGGAACGTGAATCGGATTACTCTTGTTGTTGCGGTGATGGGCTCGCCGGAAAAGTGTCGCCTTGTTCTACAAGTGATCTCCGGTGGTTAAAGTGAGAGACCTTTTTGTTTTTGTTTGTTGTGTTTTTGTAATATTAACGATCATGAGATTTGCTTTGTTTATGATTCCTTGTGCCAAAAACTGAATTAGAGAACATTGATTCAAAACCTTTTATATCTAGCAATTCTTCATCTTGGACATAGATGACTGTCCAATTCGTTTGGCTAGAGGTACTTGAAGTGATGGCGACCAAAGACAGTGATTAGTAAAATGTATTTCGTGTGCAACATTTGCTATTTGGATTAGTGTTTTGATGAGCTATTGGAAGTGAGAAGGACAAACTTAGAGGTAACATGAATAAAATCATCTGCCTCTCTCAAAGCTTCTACCACTGATCATGGCAAATGGATTAAACTAGACCAATAAGCCCAGTTTATTGGTCGGCATCACCATGTAGATCTCTTACCTTTGGAACTTGGATCGGAAGCAGAAAATTAACATCACAATCTTTTTTTTCACAAGCTCTACAAGCCAACTTTCAACTGTATCTTCATTGTAATATAGAATCAATATTTTTTCCTTTGATCTTCAGCGTCAAAAATCACCTTGTTACACTATTATTAGTATTATTTTTACTTGATACATGACAAGTTGACTATGATGAGTAATGTGTTCCTTCATTCTATAGACACTATCAGAAAACCTCACACACAATTTATGTTTGATTTTGTTTGGACTTCTTGGATCTCACAAGACCCTGTACTCCCATCATACATTATTTGAGTTACACTTAGGAGGTGGGAAGTCTATCTGGTGGTGGGTCATCCATCCTTTCCTAATAACAAAACGAAACCAACAATGAAAACTCAACTGCAAAGCCAAAGACATCAAAAACAATATGCATAGCAATCTTCAATAATAAACTTTAAAAGATCAAGAACAACCTCATGACAATTACATAGAGAATGCAACTAGTGCACACAAGTCATCAAACACAATTTTCAACAATTTCATACAAATTGGCATATCACTTAATAGAAACGAAAAGCAGACAAGAAAATAATGTCATAGATTCTTTCCGTGAAAATAATGACAGAAGATCTCAATTCATTTTGATTTGAACTCAAACACTAATTGCGCTTGCCTCTTGGATTGAATTTGAGAACTCTCAAAATTTATGATTTAAAAAAAATTAAGAAGATATTTATACATATTTATGTATGGCTGTAATTTTTTTTAAAAAAATGGTATACATGTTCAGAAATATTTTTAAACATACATACTTATAAGTTTAGATTGAGGAAGGCGTAATGCATATTTAGAATTTCCTAAACTTTTAATTTAAAAAAGTATGAAAAGTTTTGAAAACATATTTATTTATATTTTAATCAGATCTATTTTTATAAATAATAATTTAAAATAATATAAATACAATATCGATGGTATATGCAATTCCAATTTCGGTTCAAACTCATGTTTTAATTAAACAAGTATCTTTGCTTTTTCTAAAAAAATAATCTTATATTTTAGATTACTGTTTCTCTTTGGTTCGATGCAAATTTGGATTTGGTTCTTTGTGATATAAATATAGAACTAGAAAATGATTGAATTTAAGTGTGAGGGCTGAAGATGTATCTTGTTTTGGGTAAAGTTACGGGGATCACTAGATAGTAGATATCTCCATATCCCTAACGCATTTAAAGTTTGTTTTGTTAGGGGGATGCATCCCCTATGAACTTTCAATAAAATATTAAATCATATAGTGATGATATGTTTGTACACGCCTTAACAACGAAGTGTATACATACAAATAAATTATAAATCATCGAAGAACGTTTCAAGTGATTCTTCACTCGAAAGACATGTATAGTGGATTCGAATCATTAGATCTTTAATTTGTGTGTTTTCAGTTTTGTTGGACTTGATATAAATAAAAAATTTTAAACTCAAAGCTTTTGAAGCAAAGACTCATCAACTTCTAGGTTACAAAAGGTCACAAAAGATACTGTTTAGCATAAATTCTATAGTTTCCATCCTCTGTAATGTATACAACTAAGGAAATTGATATGGTGGTTTCTTACTATTATAATAGTTATAACCTTTTGCAAAGAGAAAAACTTTAAGCAGTTAGATAAGAAAGTTTGGCCTAACAAGTTTTAGTGGATCATTCACTATTGTCTTTGGGCTCTTGTAAAAACCTTTCTTTTTCTGCATTTTAAATTAAGAAGCCAGTTACAAAAAAAAGTTTTAGTGGATCAAGAAAATATTACAACTAAGAAGAGAAGTTGATTGGAGTATGAACGAGTGAGTATGATAAAGCCAAGTCACAATTTTCCGATTTGATTCATTCACAAGATGGTTCAACTACCACCTACCTCTTCTTATAGATAGTGTCTTTAAACAATTTACCTTATTTCATCTTTTTCATATTATACTTATACATATATTTGTTTAATGTTTTGTAATTGTGGTGTAAATCTACATAAAAAAAATTAAGAACTTAAAGAAAAAAGCATTATCGAAGTCACAAATAAATTTACGTGACTAAACTCTCTCCTGTTTGTAGAATAAAATGTTTAAGAAATGATTTGATGTTTTAAATATAAAATATTTTGTTAGTTTATTAAATTTTTTTTACTAATATAATAATTAAAAATCAGTCGATCAATAATAGTTTGCTGCATTATTTATGATTAGTAAACACATTTTAAATTTATATTATTAATTATATTTTCTTTTAAGAAATAATTTTTAAATCCTTGGATTTTAACTAAAACATCTTATATTATGGAAATTTGTTGATGATAGTGGAATAATTTTGGAGCCTTCATGAAAAGCGTAATTAATATAAATGGTTCTGCTACAATGTCTTCAGCTCACCTAGTGTAACAAATTTTGTTTTCATGTATTTTTAGGAATGAATTTTCTGAACAGAAACCATGTCCTAATTTTCGATAATAGCTTCACCAAACTAAAATGTCAGATTAATCGGTAATGATCTACCAAATGTGTTCGAGCATAGTAAAATCAATTAAATGGAAACAATTTTTTCTTGATCCACTAGATTTTAGTGATGACTTGACGAAAACAAACTCAAGCAATTTGGAAAAAAAATACTAGCACTGTATAAATGGAATATTAAAAATTTACTCTACAATCCTCCAATTAGTTCTCTTGCACGTTTTCGATACAGCGGTATTACACCAATCTTTTTTTTTGTTTCTCAATCTTATTATTATTTTTTAAAGAAAACGGATATTCACCATTTTTATTTGTAACAGATATATTCACCATATTCCTATTATATATGCATAAAATCGAGAAAACTCCATAACAAGATGTCCAAAAATATCCACAACCACATGTTCTTGTTTTCCCATTTCTTTATTTTTTTTCTTGACGTCTCCCATTTCTCTACGTACCAATTTCTTACCATATATTATGTAGACTATGGTGCATATCATATGTAACCCTCGGGTTACAATTTCCCATATCTCGCCATAGATTCCTCTTCTCAACTCTCAAACATAGAGAGAGTGAGAGAGAAAAAGAGAGAAAATAAGACAAGGCAAACAACCACACACATAGTTCTCTTCTTATATATTATTACAAGAGAGAGGGAGAGCGATACTTGTGGATATAATCTAAGTTCAACTTCATGCATGGGCGCGATGAAGACAAGATCAGCATCAGTAGGGATATGGGTGAACGAGGTCGTGAGTTTCGTTGTGTTTTGCCTGTTAGACATCGTTGATTATTTGCTCTGTCTTCTCTACAAAGCAGCTGATTATCTCCTCGAAGCAGAGTGGAAACCCTGCTATTGCTTGTCACCCAAGAAACTCATCACCACAAGTCGAGGGAACATCCTCTTTCCTCATAATAATTGTGAATCCAAGATCCTCACTGTTTCTCCTCTGCAACAACTTAGGTATTCGTTTTTCTATGAATATTATTTGAAAAAATGAAAAAAAAAACATGTCATTTTACTTGGAACAAACGTGGCTTGTTTGTCCAACAACAACGTTAGAGTCCAAGATTCATGTCAATATGTTTTGTTTTTATTGCAATATTAATTAATTGTTGACAATGCTATAGAAAAAGACTTAAATTTTCTTACACACGTATTAGTCCCTTTGCTTTTCAAGAAAATAATACCATTACTAATTATGACTATGCTATCTAGGAGTTGAAAATAGGATCCATGTTTGATTTGGTTTACTAATGTAACCGGCCGGTTTTGCATGTAGCGGACGTTCGAAGATTGAGCTAGAGGAGATCTCAGAGACTCTTTATTCTCGTCCTTCTCTTCTATCAGACCTCTCTAAGCTCTCCGTTAACGATCTCACAAAATGGTTAGTGAAAGTGACTCGGTCACACTCTGATTGTGGCGAGATCAAGATAAGTAAGAAAAGAAGGAGAACGATCATGAAGTCGAGCTTCACTGTCGTTGAGATGCTTCAAGGCAAGATTAGACCGCAGAATTTGAACCGACAAGTCTCGAGATGGTCGGATTGTGATTGTGGATTTTGTACTTATTGGACTTCCACTTGTGACAAAGATCTCTTTGTCAAAACTCAGTTCCCTAAAGGTAATATATTCACATTTTCCATAAATATTATTGCAATTAACACCACATAAAGTTAAAGAAACAAACAACAAGAAGTAATAAATTAATGAAAATTTTATATTCAAGTTACAACCAAGTGTAAATTTGCAAGTTGGTACAGTTTCCTTACATATTAATTCAACATCATCTTATTTTTAGTGCTACCTTCCTATATATTAAAGATAAATTTCAATAATCATTTTTTCTTTTCTTTTGGTGCAAAATTTCTGAGTAATCTATGACAAAAAGCAAATTATCGGATGTTTTGATTTAGTAATGATTTTGTCAAATTGAACATTTTCATAGGTAATAGTGGGAATGAAGACGTGTTGTTTATCCACGGCTTCATATCTTCATCGGCGTTTTGGACAGAGACGGTATTTCCGAGGTTGTCGAAATCCAAGTATAGACTATTTGCCGTAGATCTCTTAGGGTTTGGGAAGAGCCCTAAGCCTGCGGATTCATTGTACACGATGAGAGAGCATGTGGAGATGATCGAGAAATCGGTATTGTTTAAACACAATGTGAAGTCTTTCCACATTGTGGCTCACTCTTTGGGTTGCATCTTGGCTCTAGGCTTAGTCGCTAAGCACGGTGGTTCCATCAAGTCATTGACCCTCCTCGCTCCGGTTAGTAACGAATTAGTTTGGATTTTAATCCTTACAACCATAATACGACTAAAATTAGTTTTAAAAACCATAATTCTACTTTATGAAAAAGACATTCTTGAAATTTTGTTAAATATGTTATGAATAAAATTTACTTGAAATCTACTATAAATAAATATAATTTTATATTTAAAAAAGGGAAATTAGAAAAAAGTTAAAAGTTAAGGTTAGTGGATTAGCCAATTAGGTATGTTGATATTTGGTACGGGTCTTAGGATCGATCCTTGGCAAATGCAAAAATAATATCTTTTTAGTCAAAAAAGAAATTCTTGTAAAATTATAAATTCCGCGCGTAAATAGTTTTAACGTAAATTAGAAAAAAGTTAAAAAATTCTTGTATAATTATTGTTTTACGTAAATGTGATTAAAACATCAGAAAGTATTATAATTTAGGAACAACTGGAATATAACTAAAAATAATATGATGATTATAGTAATATACTTATGGTATAATTTTCAGATTATAACAGCAATTTTTAAAAAAGAACTTGTTGAATTATAGGTACAATATTATCATCTATAATTTTTTATCATTCTCTTCTTTTTCTTTTTATCATCAACTTACTCTTTATTAGTTCAGTAAAACTGACTTGGTAACGTACATTCTCATCACATTTATTTTAGAACATACTTAAATAATCAATTCAATATAATTTTGATTTTGGTGAGACTAAATTGTTACAAGCAACTAGAGTGTACATGAGAAACTGGTGCTACGATTTATATACATGTGTACGCTTTTCTGAGATTTGACACGTGTGCATGTACGGCGAAGCCGTACCATCCGGTGCCGACGACGGAGGCGGATCCAAGGCAGTACGTGATGAAGAAGGTAGCACCACGGAAGATTTGGCCGCCGATAGCGTTTGGAGCATCGATGGCTTGTTGGTATGAACACATTAGCCGTACCATTTGTCTTCTCATCTGCAAGAACCATCGTCTTTGGCAATTTCTTGCCAAACTCATCACCCGTAATAACAGGTATTTAGATTTTCAATCATATTAAATAAAATTAATGAATGAAAATGTAGAGATAGCGTAAGGTTTTTCTATTAAAAGTTACATCAAATATCTAGCTAGTATATTTGACACAATGGGAAAATAAAAATAAAAATACTTAGGCAACCTAACGATGAAGAGTTGAGCTAAATATAATAAAGCTAATACTAAGTTCCAACCTACCGAACCTATTAGTGTATGGAGCATTTTGAATGTTACTTTGACATTTGCCATGCCTATATTTGGTATTACTCTATTCTACATATAGTATAATAATTATCTCTATTCTATATATAGTAACTTTAGTCTATCTATGGTTGGAGTTGTTTGGAACAATAAGATAAAACAAAAAAAACATAATAAGGTAAATTAAATTGGAGCACAAAGAAACTGAAATTTGGGTTGCACAAAAAAAAAAGAAACTGAAATTTGTTAAGCTATTTATCTAAGCAGGACAGTGAATTTTCTAATAGAAGGGTTTATGTGTCACACGCATAACGCGGCGTGGCACACTCTACACAACATAATATGTGGAGTAGGGAGCAAACTGGATTCGTATTTGGACATGGTACAAGACAAACTGAAGTGTAATGTCGCCATCTTCCATGGAAGAGACGATGAGGTCGTACCTGTTGAGTGTAGCTACAATGTTCAAAGTCGGATTCCTCGAGCACGTGTTAAGGTTGTTGAGAACAAAGATCACATTACTTTAGTTGTCGGAAGGCAAGTGGAGTTTGCTAAAGAGCTCGAGGAGATTTGGAAGAGTTCTTCTTGCTAAGCCAAAGTATAAAGGGGGTTTTTCTTCACAAAAATTTATAAGCCAAAGTATTTCGACTGTCATTAAGTACTGATTATTTTATGTTACTTTGCTATTATTTGTCGTGAGTTTAATGTACTGGGAAAGAAGAGTAGTAATAATTTTACTATATGTATTAATATTGTTGTGATGTGAAACACAGAAACTTTAATTTTGCCGCTCCCTCTTTTTTTTTTCTTGTTCTGAGCCACACCTATGTTACACTTCAGAGCCAATCTTTCTGTGGTCTTTGCCAAAAATCTTAATGATGTGCCTTTAACAATTGACATACCAGCCAATAATGTAGTATCAAGTGGACATTTCTTGGGAAACCCAAAAGCTTAAGTTACCCCTATCCCACTACTACGTGGAATTATTGTTCAAGCTTTGTTCATGTAGCAAACTCTAGTGATGGTAATTTGAAAGCTGTCTTTATATCACTAGACTTTACTACATTAACAGAGCTTTCAACCTTTATAGTCTACCATTGGCTACCATATGCCATAACCCTCTACATAATAAATCCGTTACGCGCTTCTCCAAACATACTACTAATTGATGATTATCTAAGGAAGTGTTTTACATAATACAAGACTGCTTCATTCAACCATAACAAACCATAGTTTTTGTCTGCCAACCATAATAAGAAAAAACAACGCTAGAATTTAACCTTGCAAAATGTCTGATTTTCGTTTCCACCTCCAAAGAACAATGTGGAACATTTAGGATAAGTAGAACTCGAATTATTGTTTTTTCTCACCTGTGTTTGCGTTTGGATGGTGGCATGTTCCTCATGCTGCTGCTGCCGCCTCCACCGCTGCTTCTGCCTCCTCCACCGCTGGTTCCAGGACGGGATTTCCCAAACGCTCTCATCTTCCTTCTCTTCCTCTCTTCCTCACTGTCAGACTCAACTCCATGCTCTCTGTCTGCATTAGTAGCTTCTCTCTCAAGCTCGTCCCATGTCTTACCTTTCTCTTCCTCTGATTCTTCCTCCGAGTCCTCCTCTTCATCGTCCTCTGACTCAACCAGAGAAGCGCTGTCTGAATCCTCGTCCTCTGACTCAGACTCAACTTCTACATCTGAGGCCTCATATTCTTTGTCTGACTCCTCAGAGCCACCAGATTCTGAATCGCTTCCGTCCAAGTTCAAAAACTCCCATCCACCTTCCTCTACAAAGCTCTGTGGATCATCAGTGATTGTCTTAAGGATCTGCCTCCAGTTCAGATTCAGTTTGCTCTCGTAGTACTTTATATCAGTAGTGTCAAGCCATTCCTTTATCCCTTCTAGAGACGTAGTGGGAATAGAGTCAACCCTGAGAACATCCTTCTTGAAGTCCTTGAAGATAATAGCCATGTCAAAGTTCTTCTGCCCAAACCCAACTCTCTCCAGATTCACAATCTCAATCTCATTCAAACTGACCACAAAGAACGGCATTTCAGTGATCTCAACAAGGCAGCTGGAGGTCGGGATGATGAAAGCATTTGTCTTATGCGGTACACCATAGAACCCAAGCTCCCTCAGAGGCTGATCAAACTCAAGGTCCAAACTTGCAAACTGGGGTTGTTGCCACATATCATTGACTCGGCTTGCAAAATGATTGAAGTCCATGTTGATCTTGTTTTTCCTAGCCCTCTCCCGCTGCTCTTCATCAATCTCATCTGGGTCATAAGCTGATCTCCTTCCACCGCCTAAGGATTGCACAACATCCATCACCTCAACATAGAACTGGACATCCTTTGTTTTCTTGTTTGCTACCATGATGTGGTTGTGCAAGTGAAAATGCAGAACGGTGATCATCTCCTTCTCAGCAGGCTGGAAAAACGCATGCTTAATGTTTGCAAACAGGACATCTACCCGCTCATTGGGCCTGGTTGTTGAATATCTGAAACCATTGGCATGAGCTTCGAGTGTTCCAGGAATCCTCTTGCGACCACTAAACTGAGGACGGATCCATAGGTCAGACAACCTGAGGGGTTTGAACTTGTTTCCTGCAAGCTGAAGTTTCTCTTGGGTCACCAGTGTCGCCCTTTCAATTCTTTCCGACTCACGAGCATTGACTTGCCGCCTCAGGGTCTTTATCGCCTGAACCACTTCACTGCTATGCTTTGAATCCTTGGACCGGAATGAAACCTCCTTGAGGTATATAGCTCCCTGGTTTTTCAAAGTGTTCGAGTCAGGAGGGTTGAAGGGTGTACCCGGGACGTTGAAGATGATGCGGATGTAGTTATTCTGGCTGCTCTCATGCTGGTTCGATACTGTTCTGATCGCTGATACATGGAAGGGAACCAAGCTACCATAGATTGGTAACAATAAAGCCTCGTTCTTCTGATCAACTTGGATCATCAAATCCCGAGGCTGAGGCACATCATTGACGTTCTTGTAGGCTACCATATCAGTGGAAGTCTTTGCAGTAGACCGGCGGTCTCCAGAACCGGAACTGTCACCAGCAAGCCTTCTGGCAGTTTCTTCATTTTTCTGGCGTGCAAGCTCTGCCTGGTGCTGTTTCCGCAACTCCTCTTTAGACACCACATGATCATCTGACCTAAGAGCTGTTTTGGTCATGTAGTTCTCTGGTCCAGCGGTCCTTGCCTTCTTCCTTGGCTTCTCTTCTTCTTCCTCCTTGAATGAATAAGCAACATCCTTAACAGCTTTGGAGCACTTTGTCGTCAAAATCTCAGGATTCTGATCTTTAACAATAACTGTGTCAGCAAGTAAAAGCGAGAATTTCTTGTTCTTGCTGCGGCTCTCCTCCTCACATTCCAAGTTCTGGAACCCAAGAGACACATTAAACGCCATCTCCGATCTCAACACTTTATCATTCTTCGCATTAATATTCAACCCAGACTCTCGGAATTCAAGACCGATACCAGTACCAGCAGACTTGGTAAGCTTTTCAACCAACTCAGGAGCTTCCTTTTCGACCACGGACAGGGCAGCTTGATAGATAGAGTTCAACTTAGTTCCTGGCCTCAGAGCATTGATAGCAGCCTCATGCGCCTTGAGAAGAACTTCATAAGCCTTGCTCTGGAGAGGAGTTGCATCTATTAGGTAAGTCCTAGCGACATTAGAGCAATAACTGTTGTAACGAGCACCAACAGCGCATATAATGATGCTCGCTGGATCATAAGTGAGCAATTCATCATCACTTGCAGCACTAGGCTTGAGATCAAACTTGCCTCCGCTCTGAAATATGGGAGGGTAGCATATGTCAACATTCTCTGCCTTCAGCTTCACATTGGCTTTCGTTGGCTCCAGTATTGCTTTCTCTGTGACATCCATCAGCGAAGAGTGGGTGACATCTTTCTCCTCATCAATAATATTCTCAAGTTTAGGAACGACAACATTCTTCATCACGCTGTAGGCTAGATACGCAGCTTTCTTCACATTAATGATCTCAGTTCCGTCTTTAACAGCAAACAGATCAGACAACCCGGCAGTGATATCCACAAACTGAAACATTGCATTCTTTAGCCTCTCAGTCCACGTCTCCAGAAACTTGCCTTCAGGAGCCTCACGAGCAATGTGTCCCACAACTTGAGACTCCTTTCCATCACCCACAGGTAGATCACGTATGGCACGAAAAATGGTATCCATCTGCCCTGTTCCATCATCACCTTTAGCCTTCACATGCATGACAACATCAACCCTCAACTCATCAAGTGCAGGCTTTTTCAAAACTTCAAGCAGAGTTGCCTTGCTCTTGCTGCACAAGAAATGGATCTTCTTCGCCGTGAAAACCATGATCGTATCAGGAAACTCATACCCAAGAAGCCAAATGTTCAAAGCCGACGATTTCAGGTAGCGCAGATCATCAGAAGCAGGAGGGGTAGCTACAGCAAGAGCATCAGCAGATCCCCAAAGGTCTTCGCTGTGCTGATTCCAGTGTGCATACAAGGCTCTTGTGCGTGAGATGAAATTCTTGACATCAATTTCGTAGGTGTTCGCAGCTTTTGGAGGCGCTCTTGGAGGCAGTCCAGCAGGAGCTCGTGCGTTACCGTTTCTCGAATCTCCCATCTAAAGAGTGGCACAGAAGAAACTTAAATGAGAAAAAGTTGCAATATAGATATATTCAGAAACAAGAAAAGTTGTCATAAACTTGTGAACAGACCTAAAGCTATGAGAAATCAGGAATAAACAAAGAGCCATTGTTACTTAGTCACAAATAAGAACTTGCATCGCAAATCAGACTCAATTCATGACAAAAAAATGAAACTTTTGTAAACTATTTCAAGCAACAGAATCCTCAAAGTTAACAGTTTTTACATACATCTCCAGTGAATACTACTTAACGATTCATTAAAAAGAATAATACTACTTAACGCATAGTTTAATCAGGAGCTCGTGCGTTACACTTTTCGAGAATCTCCAATCTAAAGAGAAAGAAGTTGCCATATATATCACACAAACCTAAAGCTTTTCACAAATCAAAAGATGACATTGTTCTATTCAATTTAGGGTTTCATAGATTGAAGCTTAGATTCAGAGCGAATGCAACTAATTTCACAGACCCATAAACACAAAGAGAGTAGAAAACAAACCCACCTCGAATCGAATCAGAGATATCCCAAATCAAAGCAGAGATGCGCACCAAAGCACGCCAGAAACCCTAGAAATTCAATAACGAAGAACAAGACGATTAATTTACTGGAAAATGAAGCGAAATTAAAACGGATCAAGTGCGGAAACATGATATTAGACGAGGATTCGAATCAAAGGAACACGAAAAGAGATTAGAACAAGTTGAATCCGAGGTTAAAAATAGAGTGAGGAATCGAAAAGGGGATGAACGGGAAAATCAAGGAGATACTTACCCAGAGAGTTTGATGACGGAGGAGGAGGAGGAGAACGTTGTAAGCTTCGCACGACGGCGATTAAACAAGTAAAAAGGACTCCCGGCGAGGGTTGAGAGAGAGCGAAGGAGAGTCTATAAGAACAATAGAGAGAGAGAGAGAGAACGTCCCTTTTGTTTTATATAGTAGACGGGAACGAAAAGCCCATTAAGGCCTAAATGAATAACTTATAAGGCCCATCATATTTTGGTTCTTTTCCGAGCCGAAACGAAAACATTCTTACCAAGTTACATTATTACCAAGTTACATTAGGAAGTTCTATAAAAATCATAAAGTTTTTAAGATTTTCATAATGTTATCTCACATTTTCATATATATTAAACACGAATAAAAAATATGTATACATTTTTTATTTTTGAAAAAAAAATTTGGAAAGAGAAATTTTATTCATAATTATATCAAGTTTTGATATAGAATAATAAGATCCAAATTCTGAGTTCCGGTATTTTTATATATATTAGATATGAGTCTGTATGATGCAACATGTTTTATTTGATGTTTAATTTTATAACTAACATAAAAATAACAATTTTATCATAGTTTTATGATTGTCTTTGTATATGTTGTAAAAAAAATATTTAATAATTAAAACTCGATTTCACACATAAGTTCAAATTAATATTTGTATTTTATAATCATGATGTATAGATGAATTGTTATCAACTTTGTACTTAGGGGTAAAAGAAAAAATTATACCTAAAATTTTAATAAAATCCAACCTGAAATAAGACTTAGAATGGGAAAAATTGAAAGTTAAATAACGCTAATATACACTTTATTATATACTAAGTTGATGTTTTATTAATAATTTTTTAAATTTTTCTTTTTGCTAAGATTTTTTTTAAAGGAAAACATTCTATTTTATAGTTATTCTTTTTATTTACAACTAGTGGTATTCTGGCGCTACTCGCCGGGTTCGTATGTTTTATTCTTACATGAATTTATAATTTATTTTGTGGTGTTAGTAAGAAAAATATGTTTAAAAATATCAAAATAAAAATTTGTTGAAAATGATATTTTTGACCTATTTGATAATTGTTAACGACCGTAGTGTATTATTTTGTTTTGGAATTGCTTAGTTCAAAATGTAATAGCATGTGTGGTTGGACTAATCGTTTCAATAAAAGTAGAATAAAAAACCTATAGTCGTAGCAAAGTTAATTTAATTAGAATTTAAATATAAAGTAAATTTGGTGTTTTATTTAAACGTATGTAATGAAGTTATGTTTGTATAATTTTATTATTTAATTTTTGGTAAGAAACCTATTCTGACAATGGGACATATTAGGAAATGAGGAAAAACATTTATATATTTTGTTTGAAAATTAAAACAAAAATTAAAAGAAAAACAGTATGTAAATGAAACTAAAATTGGAACATAAAAAACTCCTTTATAAATTGTCATAATGCTGAATCATAGATGACTTTTCCTATATATGGGACATTTTATATTTGTACGAAACAATTGATCAACGAAGTAGAAATGAAAAACATAGCCGTAAATAAGAGAACATAGATAGATTCTATTGTTGACTTCAAACCGATATTTGTGTAATTTAATTATGAATATTTATAAGTAGCTATTTTGATTAATTTGAAAATTTACTATTGTAGTTGCTAGTTGTGTTGAGGCGGTTGCCCTTTAAAATCAATGAGATATGATTGCCTCATGAAAATCATAGAGATTATCTTATGTTGAATAGGTGTAGGATTTTCTAGAATAGCTTAGCCACCTCAAGCCGTGTTTTGGCTGCAACACTCGACTCTTCAGCTATCCCTTGTTTCATTTCCTCCACTCTCAGCTTCGCAAGATGAGAGTCTTGTTTCACTTGTTCTTTCTCGGCCAATGCTAGTTCCAGTTAAGTTAGCAAAAAAAAAATGCTAGTTCCAGTTTTAGCTCAGGAATGACACTCCTTTTCATTTTAACCGTTACATAAACCACGGCCTGATGTTTTGCTTCTTACGCTATAACCGTCTGTCTCTTGTACTCATGCATTTCCTATTGTATCTTCTGAAACTCTTGATACACCGTCTGAAGTCCCTGTAAAAAATCATATTAACTCAAGACTTAAGTATAACGAACAAAACGAACCAAGAGCGTGTGGCACAATGATTCTTTTGTTGATGTGTTCAGTGAGTAGAGGAATCAGCCATGTGGGTGAACGCCATGGATGGAGTTCCAATATTTCTTTTTTTGGATTTTATGTGCTTTCCAATATTTCCAAACTTGGAAACTGTCAAAACAGGCCTCGTGGGAGACCCAAACGTGGAGATCAGATGCATGAAAACTCTTGGTGAACGATGAACTCTAAGACTGAGATCTTGGCTTCTGCTAGGTGAGTCCGGCTAACTAATCGTTAGAGAGATACAGAGGAGTAAAAAAAATTTACCTGAAGCATCATGACCAGCTGGAGTGTCTAAAACTACGTGTGAGGGCGGGTCTCTTTTTCTGTAGATTCTAGGGACTTTCATATCTCCTCATTTACTTGTCGACGTAATTGAGCGTAAAGCTCTCTCAACTTCAGTGATGAGTCGAATATCAATAATATTAACCTGACAAAAACCGAGAGCAAAACTGAATATGGTACGGTTCAATTAAGCAAAAGAGAGGAAAAATAAGGTAAGATGCGATTAACCAAAAGAAAAAATAAGTCAATGAATAACGGGGCGTGCCAATCATTTTTATGAATCAACCAAACAGCTAGAGCTTAGCAAAACCCTACTTTTCTTAATTAAAAAGAAACAAATGATATAAGAAGACACATATGCGCCAGAACAAAAAGTGAAGACGTACTTAGCAAATTTGGTAACAGCCAAATCCATGTGGCTCGTGAGGGAAGCCCCTGCGATTTGACCAAATCCAGAAACTATGCTCAGAACACCAATGTAATTAAATATATTATGGTGAAGATAATCAGTGATGTCAGTCATGATCTACCGCCTACAAAAGCCAGTATATTGCATATGAAAATAATTCCCATGACAGTGATCTCACCCGCATCATCCAAATCACGCCGGAAAATCTAGTTAAAACGAAACACAGTTGGATCTGGAAGCTGCAGTCGTGCCGGCGGAGAAGTAAGTGTGACTTGGTTGTAGGGGAGGTGGAGCAGCGATGGAGGAAGTGTGCCGATAAATTTGGGGTATCAGAAGGAATCGAGAGTTCGGTGTCATCTCCACCATCGTAGTGGTGAGAGGAAAAATCAGAGTCGGAGTCTGAGGCAAACATAGAATCGGTAGAAGGGCTTGACATTGGTCAGTGAGAAGACGGGAGGAGGAGACATGGTCATGGAAGAAAGAAGCGTTTGAGAAAATGAAGAAGAAGATGAAGCGTGAAAAGGGACATAATATTGGGCTCAGTAACAAAATTTAATGAAAGCCCAATTCGAAAAAACCAGATTACACAGAAATCATCGTCTGGTGAGTAGCCACGTGTCCAAACTTTATTGTTATAGATTAAAATAAAAATACTATTAAATACTCATTTACATTTTTCTTTAGGATTTTAAAAAAATAATTATCGAAGGTTAATTTCTATCAAATAAATATTTCTAGTTACTAATAAAAAAATACTATTTCTACAATTTATATCAATACTATTTTTACATTTATTTTGATAATTAAATAATTTTTAGTATCATGTTCATCATCAAATTTTCTCTTAAAATATAATCAAATAACTTTTACCAATTCTCTTTTGGTTAGAACTTAAAAAAAGTATGATACAAATCTCTTTTGCGTAGGACTTATTCTCTTTGAGAGTCTTGGGTTGGTTTCTGCACCACCAGTTGACATTCCATGAGCTTCTTCACCACAAATGGGCTTGGTTTTGACACATAAAGCGCCTCTCGTTCTGATTCAAGCTGTCATTGGAGCTTCTTCTGATCTTTTAATATGCAGAAACCAATAGTATCACATAGAGTTAGATTAAGAAGATTATATTGGCAAAAAAAAACTGATGTTTGGAAGCAGGAATGCTTTCTAGCTGCTGTCTGGAATCACCGGGAAAGCACGACTGTGTATTAATAGTTATGGTTGAAAAATATTTTTTTTTTGCCATTATGAAAGGAAAACATGACTGAAACCGCAGGATAAAAGATATATACATATTAACTTCCCCACTCACCTTGTGTACATGCTAAAGAATGGAGCCCTATCACGTAACAATCACTACACAGAAACGTTTTCTTTTTTTCAGTCAATGATTCAAACATGTATTAATGAGACAAAATTATATTAATCAAATAACTAAAAACAAAATAAAAAGTTAAAAAGGTACCTGAGAGATAAGCCTACAGCGCAAAAGCTGATCGTTCTCTTCTATGAATCAGCAGCATCAGCTTCTCTCTTCCTCTTCTCATCAACAGCATCCCAAGACCAGTTAGGAGGCCTTCCAGATTTAGTCTTCTTCAGCTCGCCTCCGACAAGAATGTCGTTGAGAAAGAGAATAGTCGGAGCCGTTGGTGAATGTGCCGCTGCGGAGAAGAGAAGTAATGCGTTTTGATTCTTAGGGCATCTTCAACTCTACTCTGTTTTTTATTCTAGAATAGAGTTTAGAGTAAAAAATGCTCCAATTGTACTCTATTTCTCACTCTATAATAGAATAAAAAAAATAGGTTTACTTCAAATATAGAGTAAGTTGTTTTTTCTTTGTTCATCGTTCTATTTTTTACTTTAAAATAGAGTATCATTGGAGCAAACTCCATCTCTATTATAGAGTCACTCTATTTTAAAGTAAAAAATAGAGTAAACTAGTGGCGGATGTAGAGGGTTGGGAAGGGGACATCTGCCCCACATGAATTTTCAAAAATGTGTGGATAAGTGTTAAAAAAAAATTTAATGCCCCCCGGTAATTTTATGTCCGAACTTTATATTGTCCCGAGTGAATCTCTCGGCTGGCTCCGCCACTGGAGTGAACACTTGGAGATATTCTTACAGTAATGAAAAGCTTTGATGAAACATGGTGGTGGAAGGCAGCAGTTACGTTCGAGAAACTGAAAGGGCAGTGAATTAGGGTTTCATAGTGGATGATGATAGAAAGATGAAGGGTCGTATAAGCACTGATTCCCTAACTCCTTAATACTATTCTCGCCGGTGAGACGAAGAGAAGAAAAGTTTTGACGGCTAAAGTATATTGAAGCGTTCAACTCTCTGAAAAATAACCTTTTTCCTATAACCATTTTTTTATAAACATACAGGCCCATACTAACTGAACAGATAAAACTCAAGAAACTCTGTCCAAAAATGCACCAACCCTTCTCCTTATTGACGTAGACACGCAAGAAAAAGCAGATAACTCTATTTTATTAGGGGAGTATAGATTAATTTATAAATTTTTTATTCAAATAAAATAACAGTTTTTGTGAGAATATGGAAAGCAGAAGATGAAAGTAATCTTTATTGATGTACTGATCAAATAGCAAAAGTACAACTTATTTATACGAAGAACTATTATTCTTAGCCCAGTCAAATGTTTTTTTCTCTGGCATACCATTTTCAGAAAAGTAAATACCATCTTCTTTGGTAATCCATGTGTCTTGACCACATTTACGAGGACCTGATGTGTATGCTCTAAAGTTTAGAAAATACTCCATTTTAGGCCCATGTTGTATGAAACAATTCCAATATGTCCCTACAAATACATTATCTCCAAATTTGATACTGTATACAGGATCACTGAATTTTACGAAGTGAACTCCTAAATCGTCGTTTTTAGATTTGCAATGGACTTGAAGAGTATCATGACTAGAAGCAAAGCTGTTTTGAAATGCTAAAACTTGTTTAGCACACCTAGATTCGCTCAATCCTGCAATCAAGGCATTAATTAACAGAAAAACAAAGAAAAAACTACTCATTTTTATATTTTCGGTTGTGAATCAAAATGTAAGAAGGAGATGGTTGTTCTTTATTCATATTTCACAGGTAACAGTACATATATATAGACATGCAGATCTAGGGTTTTAAACTTTCTACAACATTGGGCTTATGGGCCTCTATAAACATTCAAATAATAATTCATAACAGTCATCCCTTCTTGAATGTCTATTATACAAAAAATATTCTTTAAAGTGGATAAAATATTGCCTCATTAAATCTTACCAGAAATAATCAAGTGAAAAAGAAAAGAATATAACGTGTAATGACTTTCTCTCAAGTGTACATACGTCAAAATATTTGAGATGACGCAATCTGATCAGATGAACTAACTTCTTGAATGTAGCTGATAAAATTTAAAAAAGTATGATTTATTTGTTTCGATAGAATAAAAAAATACATAAAATATTATCACCAAACTAGTGTATCTATCAAATATATACGCCTGCTACACAATTCTTCAGAAGTTACATATGTGAATTTAAACTGAACACTATAAAAAACTTGCCCAATTGTCTTTTTTCTAATTTTTGGAAAATTTATATTAAATTTTCTTAATGTATCACGATACTAATGAGAATTCTTGGTAATTAATGCTAATTATGTACCATATTAACCTAACTATCATTCATATATATACTGTTAACGACAAACATTTGAAAACCATCATCTTTCTAAATATCTATTCAGCTAAAGGATTTAAACAAAAAAAAATTACATATTTTATTTTTGGGAGATTGCTTTATTTTAAGAGTACTAAGTTTATTTTCCCCACAAAAAGTTTGATAATCGAATCTGATTAATTTTGTATAATCTTAATATGGCTCATAAAGAACAATCAGTTTGTAATTGTCATTTTTAAAAATGTTTTCATTTTCTATCTTATGTAAAATTGTTTAATTCTAAAAAAAATTGAAAGTTTTAAGCTCAAATCGATGGGTCATCATATAATCAACATAGGTTTTGGTCTACAATTACAACTGATCTCAATCTAACATATAAATGATTATATAAAAAAAATTGTATACATTAAAAATTGATCAGATATAAATATTTACTTTATTATGCATAACCCACAAGTCTTGTCCTAGTCTCATATATAAAGCACAAACCACTTAGCAAATAAAAATTTGACATTTGGCAAAACTTTTATAATTTTTTTTAAAAAACCTAAATGCTGAAAAAAACAGTTTCAGCGATTTCTATTTCTTTGTTTTATATTAAAAGTAATCAATACTATTAAAAATGGAACAATACTATTAAAAATGGAACATGACCAATTGATAAAAAAATATCTCCAATTATATATTTATACATTTTACTAATCAACTGCTATTAATCTACTTACAACTTCAGATGAGATTGTCAAGTCTTTCCAAAATACTGATATTGTTATTACTGATGCTGAACATTCTGTTACAAAACTTTGACTTCTGGCTCTAGTTTCTATTCAACTAAGCTGTGATGGAGTCAATAGTCATTGGTTCGCTGTCCTGTCTCCACTGTTGAGGCTCTTGGTGGTGATGGTGGTTGCACATCTAAATCCGAGCTCGAAGACCTTCGTTTATTAACAGGACTCCACTAAGCTGGTTCCCAAGTGACAGCCATCTGTAGAACCAGGCCGACAAAATCAGCAAACAAATCATAGTTACACTAATCATATGACCCATAAGTTAAACGTTACCCGGCATGAGCATTGTGCATACGAGCAAATAACTTAAGCTTCCTTGCTCTTGGCATGATCCTCTCTAACATTGCATACATCTGGTAAGGTGAAAAAACTGTTGGATCATTTTCATCACAAGAAGACTCAAAAACCATACATTATGAATCAGTATGGACATATCTCTCTTCCGACTTATCTCTCTAACTTCTGTAACAATCAAATCCGTGTCAATGTTTCTGTTGACTTCTGGTTTCCTCTGATTCCAATTAGACAAAATGCTCTTCGCGATGGTTGAGCCAGTGACCTGTTCTTCCTGTTCTTATTATACGTTGAAGTTGATTTGTCTTTACCCATATGATCTCTTCCACTCGGTTGTACCCCCAATGCTCCAAACTTCATGTAAATGGAAATCACATGATACCTAAACTTTGCAGAGAGTTTTCTGAAGTACCCTTCGGGGCCTAGCTCCATTGCACGACCAGTGACCCAGAGGAAAATCAAACCATCAGTCTGCAACGAGGGAACACTGAGTCGAGGGGATCTCGTCATCAGCCATTGTTCCATATGGAAGTTCCATTGTGCTTCGGCAAGTTCAGCTTCGGAGCAGTAATCAGCACGTAGAGGCTTCAGGGGCTTGCCTGGACCAGCCATCATAGCGTCAGTCATGTCAAGCTCGTAATGCAAGTCTGTTTGAAAAACAACCATTGCTAGCTCAATTACCATTTCTCTGCACGGAATAAACCAAAGTATTATCAGGTAAAAGCTACCTTCATGTGACGACATGTATCAAGAATGGAACAGTCTCCTAGGCTAACGTCGGTATGTGAAGCACGAAAATGTCTCTGAAAGAAAGAAGTTTGCTTCCGCTACAGAAAGATTGAAGCTAGAAAGTAAAAAAAAAACAGTTGAAAAACACACACATGTATGGTATGGAAGCTAGAAGTTACGAAGATGAACAAGTCAAAAACATTAAGCACTAGATTGTCATAATGTGATATTTTAGATAGAAACCCCTTGCTTCCAACCTACATTGAACAAAAGTCATTAACTATCAGTTATATCATATAACTTATATGTATCTTTTCTTTTTCTTTTCACCTGACAGTAACCCAACAAACACAATGCTGAGAACTCTAATTCTTGAGAACTATCTAGTACATACAAATTGGTTGATCAACGCAAATGATGAGACCAGTTAAATGGATTTTATCCCCTGTAATCTTGATAACAAAGTACTGAGTATTATTTAAACGGCTCATATCTTCCCCACACTTGTTGAAGAATCGAGAAATGGGACTATGTCGGGGATGGTGGATTGTAGCGAGGAGAGGAGATCCAAGTGTGCGTAGTGATTCGATTCTCTCTAATCGACCTCTCGTGTCTTTGACGGGGCGGTGATGGTGGCATCGCCGTTTCTCCCCCGGTTCAGTTTCCATCGCTCCGATTAGTTTCACAAAGCTTCAAATAGTTTAAAAGAGTTTATAAAAACGATGTCGTATTAAGCTGGATCTTTTAAGGGTGCACATTTTACCCGATATCCCAATCCAAATTCTCAATCGAAATAGAAAAATACCCTAACATTGTATTGATTTAGGAGATATAAGATATCCGAACCCGAATATGTAATATCCAAACTCGAATGGATATTCGAAAATAAATGAACATATGTATATTTACCCTTATATTTTTAGTTTACATCTTTCTTTTTATTTAAAATATTTCTATTGATATTACACATATTTTAAGATCATATAATATGCCTATAATTACGGTGAAAATGATTTGATATTTACTTAAAATGTATGTCAAGTTTTTTATTTCATTATTAACAAAAATTACATCCAAATTCTAAAAAAAAACAAATTAATGTCTATTTATTTTTTTAAATATTACCTTCAAATTTATTAATCATTCAATCTATTAAAAAATAAAAAGATCAGTTAATCGAAAGCTAAACTTTTTAAAACAAAAAAACTTACAAAATGAAAATTTTCATTTTCATTTTTTATTTCAAAATTTAAATATCCGAATCCGACTTGAAGTAGAAAATACCCTAATGGATTTTATACCTCTATAGTGATGTGCCCGAAAATCCAAAATATCCAATCCGAATCCGAACGAGTATCCAAACGTCTGCCCCTACGATCTTTTAGTTTACTTTCAAGTCAAACTTTATAAATGGTCATATTTTGTTATCTGAGATGACATTTGAATAGTCTGCATCCAGATAGTCAAACATGTTAACGCTGTGATTATTTGGATCATGTGGGTAACAGTTTAGTAAATCAACATTCAGGTCAATGCCAGTTTAGTTCATAATCAGGAACTAGACTATGACTCTTGCCTCCGCACTGGTGTTGGATTTAACTTGTGTTCATTGTAAATTCATGAATCACTGATTTTTATAAAAGTTTCATTTATATTTTTAAGTTTTGTAAAATATATATAGAGTAGAATATATTATTTTATAATATAGATATTTGATAATAATTTTTTTATTTGTACATAATATTATATTTATAATTTTATAACTTAATGCAGTTTAATGTAATTGTAATATTCAGATATTAACCTTTTTTGTTTTCTTGAAAATTGTATCGTAGCAAATTAAGATATGCTATATATATATATATATATATATATATTATAGTTTGTGTTTTTTTTTTTCAGCACAAAGAAACAACCATCTATTGTAATTAATTAATTTAAAATATTTGATTTTAAGTGGAATGGTAGAATATGTAAATAATAAAGAAAAACAATGACTAAATATGTAAATAAAAAAAATATTTGATCGGCTATCCGTGTTTCCAAACAAATATCATTTAATCTACTATTCAAGTTTCCAAACTGCATAATATGTAAATAAAAAAAAGAATCCAATGACTATATGTATAAAAAAATATTTAATCTACTATCCAAGTTTTCAAATAGATTTCATTTAATTTGTTATCCTTGTTTCCAAACAACTCTAATAGATTTAATAATATAGATATTTTTAGACATGGTTAGTTCAAATGAAATACGAGCCGAAATCTATCTCTATTATTAAAAGAGAAGTACACTTAGGAAATGCCCCTAAGTTTTCAATGTTAATTACACTTTCATGCCACTGAACTTATTAATTAACATTCCTAAAAAAAATCTCGTCTTTTCAGATTATTAAATGCATGTTTTTTTACTCTGATTTTTCCTTAAAAATCGGAAACAACATCTTCATAAAGAAGGAATTTATTTCTTTTATTTTTAATGACTTAATCAATGATAGAGATAAATCACTTATACCAATAGATGATTATTAATTTTTTTCTTTAGCCAAAATAAATTCAATATCTAAACAGAATATATTTGCTGACAATAAGTTATAACCTATAATCACTCTCAAATATTTAATATACCTATAAAACACAGAAACTTTATCCTATAATTACGCTAACTTCTAAAATTTGGTGAATAATAATTTATCTTTACATTTTTTTCCATATCTAAGTAATAAATAAATTGTTGTTTTAAAATGTTACATTAACAATAATGTAATACATATAATTTACAAATATATATATATATATATATATATATATATATATATTATCAGTAGTATAAAGAAAACATTTAGTGAAAACAAATATTTATACGGCCATGGGTCAAGCTATAGAAATAAACAACAACAGCGCAAAATTATATTTTATTCATTTATATTTTTTAAAGAATGTTAAGATTTTGGAATTGGAAAAATTATGACCAATCTCTATATTATTTTAATTATAAAATTTAAAATTTATATCAAAATATTTTGTTAAACATTTAATCTTAATTTTTATTATAACTATAAATATTAATTTCCAATCTAAATTTATGTTTAAATATTACAAATATATTATTTAGTATAAATAAAAAATAAAAACATAAAATGATACCCACCCGGTCGGGCGGATCAAGGGCTAGTATTATTTAAAAACATAGCGACGAATTATCTTCATCCCACATCGTGGAAAACATGAATAATATATCTTTTTAAATAGAGGAGAAAACAGTTTATTTATTGCCAAGCTTAGTAACGTAAGTTTGTAATCCTAGTGGAGGCTTTAAAGGTACTGTACTGTTGTTGGTATGCTGTGCACGGGCTCTGGAATGAGCCTGTCCTACATCCTCACGGAGCAATCACAATTGTACACTACATTTTCTTTTCTCAACGTCAATGATGCGTAAATCACTCTGGGTTGTTAAACAAACATATCTTTCATGCGGGCTGCTTAGTTTATAGTAGTAGTCTACTGCTCTTGCATAGCTCTCACAAAGCAATTAAGATATCACTTCCGTCAAATGTCTACTGCTCTTGCATAGTTCTTATCAAAGCAAATGAAACGCTTGCTATTAAGCTAAATACTGAAGTTCAGAAATCAGTATTCATTGCCTTTTTATTACTGAGCATGTTTCTACATATTGTTCTTTCACTTCATCGAGAATCTTAACATAAAGAGCGATCTTGGTTTCTCTTAAAATTGACACCAAGAGAAAATAATACAATGCGAAACCACTTTAAGAAATAAATATATCAAATATTTGGTAGCAGTGTCTCGGTAAGGCTCGTGTCTCTCTGTTTTGTTTGTGGTGCCTCCGGTGTGTTCTCCGTTGGTAGCAGTGCGTGTGGGTTCGTGGATGGCGGAGGCGTCGGTTCGCTTCTCTTTGGTCCCTGGTGGCAGCGTGTTGGTGTCTGGCTTCCTCCGGTTTGCCTCTGCTTGTCTTTGGCTCCGGTATATGCCACCACCCCTCAAATCAAAATGGTGATAGCGGTTGTGACCTTCTCCATCTCTGGCTCTTCTCAAATAATCTCTTCAACATTGTGTTCGTGTCTCGTGAGCGAGTGTCATCTCGGGTGTATTCTTTGGTGCGATAGTTAGTTACTCGGGTCAGAGTGTGGCTTCGGATTTGGTTCTTCTGGAGGGTTGTCCGTTTCCTGATCCGTCTTCTCTATATGGGTAGCGGTTAGATGGGTGTACACGGTCCCGGTGGAATGCAAAGGAGGCGGTAATCTCTGGCGCAAACTACTGAACGACGACATCGTCGGGTCTTGGCTTCTCCTCGTACCGCCAGTGGTCTCTATTTTCTGGCCTTTCTTTGGTCTCGTGTTCAGATTCTTTGCTCGAGTAAGCTCTGGGTTCTCGTTGGAAGCTGTAGGAGCCGTAGCGCCCTTCTCTCGGTAGCTCACGGTAACTAACGGGTTTCTCATCTAGTACTTCTTGTTGGTAGGTCTGAGCCTTTCTCGCTATTAACCGTTTAATCGCTTGTCTTTGTATTGCTTGTGGTCCTTTCCTTTGTTGTTGCCTAGTCGTTTTGGTGTTGTTGTTTGTTGTTTCTGCTACTTGTCTCCACTGTAACATCTGTCAAAAATTGAAAATCGGTAATAATATTTAACACTAACCACGGCGCTACACGCCGGGTTTATACGTTATGTTATTTAATAAGCTTCAAACGTTTTCTTCGATCGTATTCTTGATGTTGCGTTCTTGTTGTAGTCTTTAGAGTAACTTGAAGATCATTACCAAAGTTGTCGTCTTTCACTTCATTCATCACGTATTGAGATATTTTTTCAGTAAGGTATGTTGAATCAGGATGATGAATGGCATGGTATGATAACATGAAGTCCATGCTCTCAGTTATTGAGTCAATAAAATTATTTTGGTTGTCGATAATAGATGGTAGCTGGAAATCATTGACGAATTGTTGTGTGGTGGGTCTGTGGATGTAGTAGACTTGCAGTGTTTGTTTTGTGTTTCCGTTTGTAGATCTTCTCTGATGCGAGAGGTGATGAGTAATAAGTGAGAAGTACTTCTCTGATGCGAGAGGTGATGAGTAATAAGTGAGAAGTAACTCATTTTTGGATTGTTTGTGACAGTTTAATGTTTTGTAGAAATGTATTATATAGTGCAAGTAAAAATAGTTTATTTGATTGATTGTATATATTTTTACAACTAATCAATACAGACCCATTATGTATAATATGATTTTATAGTTTATATGCATTAATTTTACTAATTCTTTTAAACTGTTGAATTGTTCTACTCGGTTATATATATACACACATAAATATAGACGTTTATATATACATATATTATGATGGGTTGGCAATGAAACATAGATATATAACAATAAAGGTGAATTAACTAAAAAAATCATTTGTTTGTCTATATAATATTGTTTTAATAATATTTTATTATTTATTACTTATTACTTATTAGTAGCAACTGAAGTTTAAACCATAGAATAATCGTTATTTTAGTTTCCTTATCACGGATACCATCTGAATAAATAGGTACATCGTATATGGGAATGGAATATTTTTGAAATTTGAATGCCTAGTTAAAAAAAAATATTTTTGAAATATTAATTATTTAGTTTCCATCCATGAGACTTTGTCGTAAATGTCCATTGAGTTGGGCTTGGTAAAAAACGTGATGATTATTGTTTAGTAAATAAGTACTTTTAATGTCAGTGGCAGAAGATGTAATTATAATATTGAAATAAGAGTTAATTTTCAATTGTACTTCGGTTTTAATAGATTAGATTTTATTTATTGGAGTTATTTGTTTGGGTTGAATTGACTTTTGTAAATGTGTTACAGTTTAGCTTTTAGACAGGGTTATGGGAGTTTTTATTTGACCTGTCTTTTAGGTTAGTTTCCCTGGTTTTGTGTATTTTTTTTTGTAAGGCATTGTATATGAAGCAATTTTTTTTTAGATTCAATATGTCTAGTAACTCTGTATAAAGTAATTTTTTAAAAAGATTCTGTTTGTTATTGTTTTACGTAGTATTTTAAAAATACGAAGAAAATTCTGGGATTTTATTATCTTCGAAGATTTAAATACTTATTGGAGATGCTAATATACCGTGAGAAAATAAATTAAATATTCAAAATTTTTAGTAGTCTTTGGTTTAGGTAACCAATACATTTTTATTATCTATCGTAAGTTTTTATAAAGCCTGTTACATGCAATTTTTTTATCGCTTAGCTTTGCATGTCGCTTAGCTTTAAATGAGTGAGTGAGTACTCTAGGAGTTCTGCCATATCGAAAGGGGTTCAAAGAAGCATTTCTCATTGGTCTTGTGCACATGAGCATCAAAAGAAATTGCAGGAGGCCAGTAGTGAGAGCTTGGGACACGTTCAGAGGCTTGATGTTGCTGTTTCCAGTGAGTGGTATAGTCATCGCCTCATCGGCGAGCAGTAAAGCATAAATAAGACAACACAAAGATGATCGACCGTTGGTAGGATGAGGAGGGGTCGAAGGCTTTTCCTTGCAAGCAGATTTATGACCGAGTAGTGATGGAGAAACACAGGCGATACCAGTCTCTTGTTGGTTGTGATCAGCAAATGCAATTATGTTTAAGAAGAAAAACAAATTGATAGGAGAGTATGCGACAGAAATAATACTTACATAACGTTAGGAAAAACTTTGGTAAATTTGAGCGATAAGAGTATATGCTTCTCCACACTGAAAGAACAAAAGTATTGTATCTAAAAAGAAAAGAGTTAAAGAGCTAATATAATGCAACAAAAAATTAAACTTTCATGTTCCAACAATAGGTTTGCACAGTATCTAGAGCAAATCAACTGTTACCAGTCCAAAGAACAAATACATGAAATCAGAAAAGCATATCTTCATGAACTATCCAGTGGGAATCTTAAAGGGAGCATTAAGAACAGAGGGGCGTACACAAACATCATCGCATCATTTACAGGGATGGTGTAGAGAGAGACTGAAAACAAATAGAATTCACCAAAATTCCAAATTCCATGTCCCCACCAAAGGTTCTTACAATGATTACCGATCCAAAAAACAAATATATGAAATCAAGCACGTATATGAATCATTGAGAACTGAAAGAGAAAATTAAGAACATATGGACGTATACACTCATCATTGCATCATTTTTAATGTATCTATAATAATATCTATATAAATAGAGAGAGGGTCTAAGAGTAAAAGCTAATAAATAGCTACAAAAATTCAGAAGCAGAGTATTTACATAATCCAAAAATAATAATTCAGATCTAACTTTCTGAGCTAAACACAGTAATGAAAAACTGATCTGAGAATTTAAATCCACAGCTTTAGTATCAGCAAGTGAATACACACAAAAGAAAAGAAAGAATTAACCCCATTTACGGAGCTGAATAGTAAGCTCGATTAAGAGCTAGTACATCTGAACAATATTAGCAGCATTTCCGTGTGAATACAGAAGTGTTGTGATGGCCATAGGGTACCTGATGTACATGGAGACGTTGGTGCCTCGACGCTTGAGCAGAAGCACCGTTGCAGATTTTCTTGTAAGTGAATATATTCAACGGAAGAACCCAAACTTCGCCGCCTTGAAGTCCTGATGCCTCACATCTCTATCTTAGCAGACTCTTCTCTCTCTCTGCCTGTATATGGGAATCGTATTGGTAAGAGTTGAAAGTGGTCGCTGGAATTTCAGGAAGAAGACAAATATGGTGGCGATTATTGATAGCAAGGCAAATTAAATATCTAATAGTGTGATATCTGGATTGAAGGACATAAGGAGAGACTAATTAAATGGACTGAATGCTGATGAGAAACAACAACGATATAAAACCACACACATCACCTTTTCTTCAAGAAAGAGCAAGTCAATCCCCATCAGCTCTCCTCCATTCTTCCCATTACGGGCTTCCCAGAATCGAGTACAGATGAATGTCGGAGAGGATGAAAGCGGTTTCAAGGGAAACGAACAGGTGCACACAGATCTTAATGAAGGAGGAGTGGATTACTCAAGTGAAAAACTCAAAATAAAAGTCGGATTTAAGGAGTTGAGAGGAGTTACAGGTAGCAAAGGGACTGCTTAGTTTCTGTGAAAATTTGACGGTAAAGCATCCTCCGCAAGAGAAGAACGAAGAAGAAATCAGAATCTGGGTTTATGTGGGTTTTTTTAAAAAATATAAGGGAAACCCAAATAGAAGAATCAGGAAAAGATCAAAGCGACGCGCAGGAAAAAATTTACGTGACATACACAAACGTCTCAGCGCATCGACACGTGTCGCAAAATGCCCCACCTCTCCAGAACGACGTGGACGCAGGAAAAAGCAGATATGCCTACTTTATTGTTATAGATTTTTACCAAAAAAAAAATATATCAAATATTATCTGACTCAACGTCAAAGATTTTTCATGCATTGCGTAAATCACTCTGGGTTGTTAAACAAACATCTGTCATGTGGGCTGCTTAGTTTAGTAGTAGTTTACTGCTCTTGCATAGCTCTCATCAAAGCAATTAAGATATCACTTCCGTCAAATGTCTACTGCTCTTGCATAGTTCTTATCAAAGCAAATGAAACGCTTGCTATTAAGCTAAATACTGAAATCAGTATTCATTGCCTTTTTATTACTGAGCATGTTTCTACATATTGTTCTTTCACTTCGTCGAGAATCTTTAACATAAAGACTGATATTGGTTTCTTTAATATGACACCAAGATAAAATAATACAATGCGAAACCATTTTAAGAAATAAATATATCAAATATTATCTGACACAACTTCTGAATATACGAGTGTATATATGTTATCTTGTTCATCGGATCACTGAAGCAACACTACTAATTATTTAAAAGAGATGTAAAAAAAAGAACTGAAAAAGTGGCTAAAGGAGAAGGAAACAGAAGAATCTGAAACTTAGTTGATCTCAATGAAGAGACTTGCCTGAGGATGCAAACCTGCATCTTTCAGTGACATTGACTCTTTGTCTCTTCCATACACTGTTCTTGGAAAGTTTGTTATTAAGCTATACTCTTCTGTTTCCAGCACCCCAAGTGAATCAACGTAGTCGTACAATGTCTGTATCTTGGTATTGCTTTCAAACCTCCTCCCTTTTCTTTCTCCATTCGGGAACCTCACCAAAACCTACAATTTCATGGCAAAAATAAAAAAGTCCACGGGTACTATAAATTACCAAAACAAAAGCAAAACAGACTAAGTAAGAGTGTTACGTTTTATGAGTAAAGACTAAAGTAATGAATGGCAAAGAAAGGAGGAGAAACTTACTTGTGTAACATCAGGTCCTTTCTCAGGTTCGTCTCCAAGAGCAAGTGCTTTCTCTTGTCTCATTCTCACTCTAGCAGCTTCTCTCTCTGCGGCTTCACGCTCTGCTCTCTCCCGAGCCTCTTCTTCTTCTTTGCGTTTCCTCTCTGCCTCAGCAGCTTCCCTCTCTAAACGCTCTTCCTCTTCTTGCCTCTGTCTCTCCCTTGCCTAATAAACACACAAAATTAGACATTAGACTAATCATAATAGATCTTGTAAACACAAGCAAGGAAAGGAAACATACTTGATCGGCTTCAAGAGCAGCCCTGTAAGCAGCATCTTGTTCCTCTCTCAGACGTAAATTGGTTCTTCTTTCCTCTGCCTCAACCCTTGCAGTTACAAGAACAGGTGAACTATCTTCCACAACTCTTTGCAGTATAGCAATCATTTCTTCTGGAGTTTTTGGTCCCTCCACCTGCCACAAGCAGACGGTAAAAACAATACAACATATAGTCATATACTCTAAACTCACAGAAGCTTAGTAGCAGAATGACTACAATACAGTGTCTACAACTTTCTCTACACCTTTGACTACTAATCACTTCAACAAGATAGTAGTTAGTAAGTAGCCATACAGTTTCAAAGCAGTTCCCTAATCACATGACGTAAAAGAACTAACAATCCTGCTACCAGATTCAAAACCAAGTCTACTTAAAGTTGCAAAATCGCTCTTAGTAGTTGCTAAATAGCCTCTTCAATCACACCACATATACTACTAAACTCACACAAGCTTACTAGCAGAATAGCTGGGTTACAGATGAAAGCAGATCCAAACAACTATCTCTACCCACTTTCACTACTACTAAACACAGTTTCAAAAAAGTTCCCTAATCACATGATATAAGAGAAGTAAACATCTTGTTACCAGATTCAAAACCAAGTCTACTTAAAAGTTGCTAATCAACGGAGACCAATCCAAGAACTTATAATCAGACAAGTTACTTTACCTGCTGAAGAAGAGCAATCCTCTGGTTAGCAGCAGGCATAACCACAGCGCAAAACGGAAACCTGGAAGCCTTCAAGCTATTACTCATCTTAAACCCTTCGCTAGCACGAATACTACCTCCCCAGCAAACAAAATTCTCGTTCAAAAACGCCGCAAACACTTCATCGCAAAGCGTCCCGTCGCAGAACACAGGCGTATCGGGATGATCAGGAGAGTGCAAGTAAACGAAAAGGAGCTTAAACTCGCTCCTAGACCGCTGAAGCGCGTCCATGAAACCTTCCGTTACAAAGCCAGGCTTCAAACCGTTCCTCCCGTAATCTCTATCGAACAAAGCAACGAACTCCATCGCTTCACCCGCCGCCGAAGAAGGCACAAGCCGAGAGTCAGAGCCTCCGCCGCGACGTCCTCCGAACCCTAACATACCGAGAGAGTACGATAAGACTCCACCGGCGGCCCAGAATCCGAGCCCGATGGCGCCGGAGACTAACCCTAAGCTACCGGAAACGATCGAGATCGGTAGAGTGATGATCCTCCACGCGATTCCCGGAGGAGGTCCGAGTCCTGGATCGTCATTGATTGGTCGGGGAGAGTAATCGTTGGTTTCGGGATCGCGATTGTGATCGCTGTCGATGAGGGAAGAGGAAGCGGCGTCGGGGTCGTTGTTTTGTGGATCGGATGAAGTGAAGGAGGAGATTGCGAGTTCGAGGTCCCAGTTATGGGCTTGGAGGATCTCCGTGCATAGATCGGGATCTTCGAGGCCTGTGATCGCTTGGAAGTAACCTAATTTGTCGGCCACATCAACCATTTTCACAAAGGAGATATCTTCTTCTCTCTCTCTCTCTCTCTCTAGAAACAAGAAAACTGTGGTGAGATTAATGGTTGATCTGTTCAATAACAATGACGATTGGGAAAGAAAATGACGGTGGCCTCGAATTTAATTACCGAAAGTACACATCGGCTTCAATACGATGTCGTTTTGTTACAAACCGAACTCGAAATTGGTTTGATTAAACCATCTGGTTCAGATTCAATTGGGTTTGGGACTTCTAGATAGTAGAAATGCCGATTACTTTCAATCTTTTCTCTACTGTTTTTTTTTTTATCAAAATCTTTTCTCTACTGTTTTTGTATACCTTTCGTATGTGTAAAGCAATCCTCCGTAGTTTAGGGATAAGGAAGAATCTTTCGGAGAAAATGATAAGCTTTCATTACGATCATATGAATCTCCATTCGCTCTTACATATGTAATCTTGTATCATCTGTACTCTCTGGATTGTATTAGGAGTGACAAAAAGCTTATGATTAATTCTTGTATCATCATGTCAATTTACTGTTCATACACAATGCCTTGACTTACTCTCTGGATTGTATTAAGGGTGACAAAAAGCTTATGATTAATTCTTGTATTGCCTCTAAATTTTTATGCTGGTTTATGATATAAACAATCTGGCCGGTGTCTGAGCTTCCTCAAGGTTCTGTGTATTTGAATTATGATAGGTTGGAAGAAGCAAGAGAAAACTGCGACCAGTGTGAAGTCTGTTGAGTCTGATATCCCTGATCTACCGAGCAAGAGAATCCGCTCAAGCCTAAGCGTTGGTCAAAATTTTGGACATTTTGTGAAATGTGCATAGTTGTGAATGAGTTACTGATGAGGGATTGAGGCAATGATCTTTGGGTGGAACAATGGTATGTTATATAGTGCGTGTGAAGTAAATTCACAAGATCATTCATAAAGATCTTTGACTCAATTTAAAGATGACAAAAACATACATCAACACAACATTTTCAGAGTCTTCCTTTTCCACCAAAACCTTAAGACATATGATCATCATCTCCCAAAGAAAAAACACAGCTTCACTAAAATCATAGGACATCAAAGCCAACTAGATAGACAGTTCAGGTGTGAGAAGGAACAAAGAGTAATGACTGCTGCAGATTATAGAGCTACCCAATGTGATCCTCAGAGTCATCAATTGTGCTTTTCAACACAGCAACTTTTCAAAATCGCTTTAGCAATTGGAACGATGAGTGTATATCTCATTGCAACTCATCATCGGACAACTTTACAATACAATAACCATATTTATGTACCTACCTACCTACAAAGCAATACTTTTTTTTTTTCCTAATAAGATAGGCAGGCTTTTTAAAGCATTCAAAGTAGGCATTCATTCGTATCCAAAGTTTCCCTCAGATCCAATGTAAGGGGTTGAAAGCAACTTAGATATATACTCCAGAAAATACGCTAAGAAACAACTTCCATTAAAAACTTCTTTAAAACAAAAGCAGTATTATCTCTATCTGGTAAGGATTGAGACAAACCTCATATATATATGCACCAATGCTAATCTACGAATCAAATAACAACTTCCACTCAAACAAGGCAATGTACTTACTAATCTACCGTACAACTACAATCCTTACAAACTTAAATATCACCTTAGAAAGCAAAGACCAGAAAGGTGAAACCAGATTACAGTGTTAAAGATCAAAATTTCAAAACACAAGAAAGATTACAAATGCGATTCACACAACCAAAAGACAACAAGTGGTTCTTCAACACAGTTGAGTCTTTGCCTATGGCTTCCTCTGGTTCTGAACATATAAATGCGCAAACAATCTATAATCCTAACATACAAAACTAAGGGTTAGACAAAGAACGCAAATCGTGTAACCTTCAAAGAATGAAAATCAACAAATTGCTCCAAAATTTCAGATTACAAAATCCAAAAACCAAACATATATTAAAAAAAATAAACATTCAAGCATAATCAGTTTACACATAAACATTTGGAATTAGATATCAAATCCACCAATATACAAATCAAAAGCTCTGAACGTCTTACATCGTTTAGATTAAATTCCTAAAACGGAGGGATTAAACGGAGAGTCTAAACGATGTCGTCTGGTTGAGGAGCGGCGGAGAGAGCAAGGGGACGGCTGTTGGATTCCTCGTTGTCCTCTTCGTCGTCGTCATCATCGTCATCGAAGGTAGATAGGTTAACGCAGGAGCAACGCTCGAGGGAGGCGAAGAAGGCGGAGATTACGGTGGCGCCGAACCAGCTCGCCGCCTGATCTAGCTTCTCGAGGGAAGCCGTGCTCAGATTGGAAGCGGTGGAGGCCGTGGAGTTGATGCTGCTGCTTTTATCCATGGCTCGATTTCGAATCGCTTTTGAAGATCAAGATCGTGTTTTAGGGATTTGAATCCGAGGGGAAGGTGAATTGGGGATTTTGTAACGATGCGCGATGGAGAGAGATGAGAAATATAGAGAACGTATTTATGTATTACGTATTACAAACCCGGTTTCAAAGACCGGGGATAGGCAAATGATTTTTTTTTTTGCATTCTTTTAAATTTTCGTAACAAACTTACTATATGGACGTGTGTTAGTAATGATGGGCCTAATTCGTGTCCAATTTATCACTTGTTTTAAAGGTTGCTAAATGTTTTTGTGGATAATTAAGAAACCTGAAATTGAAGAGAATTTGTAGATTTTTTTTGTTACCAATGTAAGAAATATACTGTATAATCAGATGGAAACGTATTTACTTCATTTTTAACATCTAAGTAAAATTTATGAAAAGAATTGGCAAAAGCGCATCTGGTGTAGTGGTATCATAGTACCCTCCCACGGTACTGACCAGGGTTCGATTCCCTGGATGCGCAATAGATTCCACCTTTTTTTCTTCTTCTTATGCTTTTTGGGGAGTTTAAGACGTGAATCGGGTTATGGTGTACCGTCCGAACATGTTATGGACTTGAACCGGAACGTACTGATTATTATAAGATATAACGAAAATAAAAATATTGTGGTTTAAGCTAGATATATAATCCCACATCGACAGGAACAAAAGTAATAGAGTTACATATATATAGAAGAAAACAATAAATCGATTGCCGAGCTCAGTAACGTGAGCTTGTAATCCTAGTGGAGGCCATTAAAGGTAATGGGACGTTGGCTCAGTCGAAGTGATGAGAGGCGAATCGGGACTATCACTCCCGGCTCCAAGCCACGAGCTGAGCCTTCCTTGTGATATAAGAGAGAAGGCTAGAGTCTTCATGGAACTCTTCTAGACGGGGGATAAAAGAGCGTTAGATCTCATGTTTCACACACAGAGCTAGCGTTTACCTTCGATTCTAGCAGCCGATGGACCTCATGGGCTGAATCCCAATTTGGACCATTACCTTTTTCTTTTTTTTTGGTTCCTAAACGACAGATATTCGTTCAGACCGAAATCCACAAAACAAGAGTGTTGTCTGAAAAACGTGCTTAATAATTACGTGACTAAATAATTAGCAGAATGTTGTATCACATGATCCCCCATTCATACATATTTTGGTGGAAAAAGAGTGTGACATGATGTCCTGCTAGAAACATGTTAAATATGTTCTTACTCAGGCAAGGAATCTACACACTCAGAAGCTATAGACTAAGACATAGAAAGAGGGACACACACGTCCCACTGAAACAACCAACTAACACGAAAAGAGGTCAAAAACGAGTTTCATTAACACTACTTGCTACAGATATCATATCATTATTTCATTATTCAAAACGATCCCACCTCCTAACCTTGTCTAGTCATCACCCGAGTCATACCTGTCAGAACAATTATCGACATCATAGACGTACTCATCGGTGTCATATGAGTAACCTTCCTCTAGACCTTCTTTTTCCTCTTCTTCTATGGTCATCTCAAAACCATCAAAAGGGAAATCATCGGTTGGGTCGCAAGGCTGTCTCAACTCTTTCACCCTCTCAAGACATCGTTTGGCCATATCCCCATCAAAGTTAACACGGAAACACTTGCGTATGTCAAGGTGTACTAGGCGAGGACAAGCGTCGAGAATAGCGTTCAATCCCGTGTTGGTTAACCTGTTTCCAAAAAACTGGAGGTGGCGTAGTCCAGGCATGGTTTCTGCAATTGCTAGAGCTTCATTATCATCATCATACTTGAACCTATGTTCGTTGTTTAGCTTCAATGTCTGCAGGTTGGGACAAGACTGGCCTGCAGCTTTCAGAGACTCTTCTGACAATGAGCAATACGACACTTCAAGTTTTTCAAGCAAAGGAAGTTTCACAACTGCCTCCATAAACCCCTCGTCTGTTAATGCATCACACATTAAAAGCCTAAGGCTTCTCAGCTTACTCGACCTGCCAAAAAAAGGGATCAATACCCATAAAAATTCTAACTTTGCAATGCCTGAGAGAGAGAGAGAGAGAGAGAGAGAGAGAGAGAGAGAGAGAGAGAGAGAGAGAGAGAGAGAGAGAGAGTTCTATATTCCACGTTTCCTCATCTGGGTCTTCTCCAAACATTGTGATTCTTTGTTCTTCTTTCATAAAGTTCGAACCTTTCAACGCCTAGAGAGAGAATGAAGGAGAGAGAGAGAGAGAGATACCTAACGGCGATGTAGTTGAGGAGGTCATCAGTACCGAAGTACCAAATGTCGATCTCTTCCAAGCCGCCTTGGCTGCGATCGACCGCGTGACGACACATGATCTCGAGATCGTAATCAAAGTCTCCGTGGTTGTGCATGTCGATCTTACGCCACATTGAAGGGTCTTTACAAACGCGACGCCACGACCTGCACACCCTCTGTGCGTTTTCGATTATCTCAATCGCGCCAATACGGAGCAAGATCGAAGACGTTAGTTCAGGCGGAAGGTCCGCCCAGTTTCCGTGTCTTCCTTTTTTCATCAACGGAGGCATTTGAGATGGGAGACGATGGCTAAGGAGCAACAAATGAAAACGGAGAAAGTGAAGTTTGGTGTAAAAGACTAAAGAGACACATGTCGTGAACCCATAATGTCAGATAGTCACTATGGGCCTAGGCCCAGAAACCATAGTTACACATTCCGAAATTTAAACTTTGTGGATTTATTCGAGCTCAACGAATGAGAGTAAATTTTACAAACTATTGATAATGTTAGATTCTGACTCAGTTGTTAGATTGGAGAAGTTGAGAACGTATGCTGTTACAGAATAACTTTGTTTTACTTCTTTAACCCAGGTGGACCGTTGTGAACATAACTCTAAACAACTACTTAGACAATTCTTTTTGTTTACTTAGACAATTCACATCTAAAAGGAGGATGATGAAGGCTTTTCTTACTTTCTTGTATAGAAAGATTTATGACGTGGCCTGATTGCATGTAATAAACGAAAACAATTCTCGCTTTGGCGTCCAAATTACCTCTTCTACGCAACCAGACCAATTTGTAAGTGCAAATAAGTTCATAAATTATAAAGTGTAGAAGACAAACAACTATTCAAACTTTTTAAATGAAAGTTTGTTTCCAATTCACCGTCCGTGACCCCTGACAACTACATCTTTGCAGTTTGTCTCCCCCTTTCACAACTGCATTTTGAACTAGTAAACTGTAAATTTTATCCGTGAATATTGTTTAACTTTTCCTAAAGGTGAAGCATATATACATCCAATAATAAAGCAAAAATCCAGAAGTTATTTAATGTATTATTAGAGTGAGTGATAAAGATAGTAAAGTAAATCTTAGATTGTAGAGAAAGTTGGCTCAGAATTATGTTCAATGATGAAATGGACTGTCAGGCGTATCTTCTCATATGCTATATGGATTTTATACAACACAAACTGAGCTGGGTTCGGTTCTCTTTTCTATAAAATCTCTCATACTTTTTTTTTTTTTTTTTTTTTTTTTTTACTTTAAATTTCCATTATTAATAAAGGTTCCAAAATTACAACAAAGCTAAACAAAGAAAAAAAAGAGAAGCACAGCCTCACTTCTAGCTATCAAACACTGCACGCCAAGTAGACAAGAAGGTGACCGTTGAGGGGAGATTCCTTTTCTCTCGCGACAGGATGTCCATCTTTGCCCTAAGGAGACTCTGAATTTCTTTGATAAGAGACGCTGCAGGGCGAGACGATTGAGAATGTAACCTGGAGTTTCTTTCTTTCCAAACCATATATATCGCTGCTTGGAAAGTGAGTTTTAGAATCAAGTTGGCATTGCTGTCCCTCGTTGGAGTCTTAGTCCAGAGCAGAGCATCCATGAACTCAGTGGGAGGAGAGAGGTTAAAGGCCGAGAAGAAGAACGACCAAACTTCCCTGCTATACCCACAATCAAAAAAGAGATGCTGTCTATTTTCATCAGCAGCATTGCACAGGAGGCATAAGGGGGAGACCGTGGATCCCCATTGTCTCATCCTGTCCCTCGTTGAGAGGCGATTAAGAGTAACAAGCCAGGAGATGAACGCATGTTTTGGAATCCTTCCCTTGAACCACACTGAGTTATGCCACGGTACAGGAGGAAGGTGATCGTATAAGTGGCTCCATATGAGAGAAGAAGAGAAGACTGGAGCAGGAGTGTTATCTCCGACTCGCCATAGGTATCTATCATCTACTTCAGATGTCAAGATCTCTCTATAATCCGGAAGACAATTCTTAACCAAGCCAATAATCGGGTTCCTGGACCTAGAAGAAACCAGCCACCAATTATCGTTAACTAGAGCATCACGAACAACCGCATTAGAAGGTAAACCCGTCAAAGGAGGACCTCTCCCACCGGTCATCTGGAATAAGGAACCCAAGGAAGTCCAGTTATCATGCCAGAAGCTAGCCGTTGTGCCCGAACCAACTTCACAAACCACAAAGGGACGAGCTAGATGCCTGAGCTTACAGAGAGACTTCCAGATCCAACTTCCTGCTGTAGGAGCATCAAGAGACCAGAAATCCTCATTGCCAATATAGTTCGAGCGGATCCAGGACACCCAAAGCGAACCCGAGGAGGCAAACAGCAACCATATTAGCTTCAAACCCATTATCTTATTCCATGGGATCAGCCTCTTAAGACCCAAACCTCCAGATTTTACTGACGAACACACTGTCTCCCAGGCAACCTTGGCTCCCCTAGCCCCCGAGGGAACCCCTTTCCAAAGAAAGTTGTTACACATTTGCTCCAACAATCTAAGGCAGCCATTAGGAAGCAGAAAAATAGAAGCCCAGAAGGTGATAGTTGAGTAAATCACAGATTTCAGAAGCTGTACCCGCCCTGCAAACGAGAGATGCTTCACAGTCCAGGATGAAAATCTCTTGTGGATTTTGTCGAGAAGGGGTTGATAATCCTGTCTCCTGAGCTTCTTTGTGGTGAGAGGCACCCCCAAAAACATTTTTAGTAAAAAAAAAAATCTCTCATACTTATTTATCATTATGATAATTAAAAAATCTTTATTTATCGGTTGGTCGATCATTACCAAGTGCCAAGCTGACATTTTTATTGGCGAAAAGAAAAAGGAAGTCCTCGAATAGCTGGTACGAGCTTATCTTCCCTATTATTACCACGTGGCCGTATCATATTGGCTGGAACGATTCGTGAGAGTCGTCGTCTTTTGGTTGTGTGACTTTACTACAACTGCAACTACTAGTATGATACATAATACATTATCGCAGCGCCAGATGATGCATGTACCCCGACCAACTGATATCAAATAGAAAAAATACCTAACAATTTGACCGTTATGTCCTAACTTTGATTACGATTTACGAAACTACCCTTACTTCCTTCACTGACTGACTCGTCTCCTTCTCCACTTGGATCTCCAACATTCGATCCAAACAAATCCTTCATCACCTCTCTCTCTCTCTCTCTCTCTCTCTCTCTCTCTCTCTCTCTCTCTCTCTCTCACACATCGATGCCAGCAATGCCAGGCCTAGTCAAGACACCAACCAACACCCCGCCGCTACGTGTGTCCGTGCCAGACACGCAACAGCAACCTCCACGAACCCCGATGAAGAAGACCCCTTCATCCACACCATCTCGATCCAAACCCTCACCCGGCAGATCCGCCAAAAAAGACTCCCCTGGCGTCTCCTCCGCCTCCGCCGCCGCACTCGACGTCGACGATCCCTCCCTCGACAACCCGGATCTCGGCCCTTTCCTCCTCAAGCTCGCTCGCGACGCCATAGCCTCCGGCGAAGGCCCCAACAAAGCCCTAGACTACGCGATCCGCGCCACCAAGTCCTTCGAGCGATGCTGCGCCGCCGCTGCTCCTCCCGTCCCCGGCGGTAGCGACGGCGGACCTGTTCTCGATCTCGCCATGAGCCTCCACGTCCTCGCCGCAATCTACTGCAGCCTCGGGAGGTTCGACGAAGCGGTCCCGCCGCTAGAGCGAGCCGTCAAGGTCCCCGATCCGGCGCGTGGGCCCGACCACTCTCTCGCCGCGTTCTCCGGTCATATGCAGCTCGGCGACACGCTGTCGATGCTGGGTGAGATCGATAGATCCATCGCTTGCTACGAAGAAGGGCTCAAGATCCAGATCCAGACTCTCGGCGAGACCGATCCACGAGTTGGTGAAACTTGCAGGTACTCATCCAATTAAACAACGCCACGTGGCTATTCACTGAGATTGCAGTTACTTATCCAATTTAACAACGCCACGTTGCTATTCTCTGAGATTGCAGTTACTTTTTTTTTGTTCAACGGATTGCAGTTACTTACCCAATTAAACAACGCCACGTTGCTATTCTCTGAGATTGAAGTTACTTATCCAATTAAACAACGCCACGTGTTTCAGGTACTTGGCGGAAGCATACGTTCAAGCGATGCAGTTCAACAAAGCCGAAGAGCTATGCAAGAAAACTCTAGAGATCCACCGTGCGCACAGCGAACCAGCTTCGCTCGAGGAGGCAGCTGATAGGAGGCTGATGGCTATCATCTGCGAGGCTAAAGGAGACTACGAGAACGCGCTCGAGCACCTCGTCCTCGCCAGTATGGTCATGATCGCGACGGGGCAAGAATCCGAGGTTGCATCGATCGATGTCAGCATTGGGAACGTCTACATGTCTCTGTGCCGGTTCGACGAAGCTGTGTTCTCTTACCAGAAGGCTCTCACTGTGTTCAAGTCCTCTAAGGGAGAGACTCATCCCACGGTAGCCTCGGTGTTTGTCAGATTGGCTGAGCTTTACCATAGGACAGGGAAGCTCCGTGAGTCTAAGTCATACTGTGAGAACGCGTTGAGGATATATAACAAGCCTGTGCCTGGGACAACTGTGGAGGAGATTGCTGGTGGGTTAACTGAGATCTCTGCGATTTATGAGTCTGTGGATGAACCTGAGGAAGCTTTGAAACTGCTTCAGAAGTCGATGAAACTTCTTGAGGATAAACCAGGACAGCAGAGCGCCATTGCAGGTATTAAAATTAGATTAAAACCATATACATGTTCTAGCTAGATTGTTATGCCGTGTCTTTGGTCTTAAATAGATCTTCATGTTATCAAGGTTTTGTTATATTAGTTTGGTATTGTATGTAAATGACTTGCAGGGTTAGAGGCACGGATGGGAGTAATGTATTACACGTTGGGGAGGTATGAGGAGGCAAGAAACGCGTTTGAGAGCGCTGTGACAAAGCTGAGGGCAGCTGGTGAGAAATCTGCCTTCTTCGGAGTTGTGTTGAACCAGATGGGACTGGCATGCGTTCAGCTTTTCAAGATCGATGAGGCTGGTGAGCTGTTTGAAGAGGCAAGAGGTATTCTTGAACAAGAACGTGGTCCTTGTGATCAGGACACTCTCGGTGTTTACAGCAATCTGGCTGCTACTTACGACGCCATGGGAAGGTAATGAGAATCTCTTATGAAAACTATCTGACATGACACTCACTGATGATCTACTTGTTTATCGAAAGAACTATAAGCACAACTGGTTTGGGTTAAAATGTTGTGAACTTGACTGGTACCTTCACCTTAAACCGGAATCAAAACCTGGTCGATATGATATGAAAACTAGGAGTGCGAGTGCCCAACCAGTTACCGGTTTAGATTTTTCAGTTTTTTTCGATTGAACCGGTTACCTACCATTCATTACAGTTGAAATGGTTTGGCTTGGATATGTTTTTTGGATTGTGCTTTTTTTCTGAAGGATTGGTTGAACTGGACTATACAAAAAGGAAACCAAATCAGACATGTTTTTCATTTGCACTAGATATGGAACGATTTTTGTCGGTATTGTTCCGGGTTTAGTTTGAACCGGTTAAACCAGATTAGTGAAGAGAATTCATGTTTCTGATGGCTATGTGATTTTGCAGGATAGAAGATGCCATTGAGATACTAGAGCAGGTTCTGAAGATGAGAGAGGAGAAGCTAGGGACTGCAAATCCTGATTTTGAGGACGAGAAGAAGCGTTTGGCCGAGCTTCTGAAGGAAGCGGGGCGGTCACGGAACTACAAAGCCAAGTCGCTACAGAATCTGATCGATCCAAACGCAAGACCTGCCAAGAAAGAGGCTTCTGCTAAGAAATGGTCCGGCCTTGGTTTCAAGTTCTAAAGAACAAAGTAACCACAATAAATCATTCACACATATATTCAATAGTATTATATTATTGTTATTTTTATTTGATCTTTTCTGTATCGTAAATCTGAGGCTGGTGAATTAATTTCCTGTATAGTGTTATTATTTGAGTTTGGTGAAGTACTTCTCAAGTTGGTGAGCTGTTTGTTTGAGTGTGAGAGTTTCTTTATTTCGTTGCTCAAAAAAAAAAAAGAGTATCTTTATTTCAGTCCCTTTTTTCGAAAATTATACTCCTTGCATTCTTGCTTATGCTTGTTTGTGTAATTGTGCAGAAGTATTGATACTTGCAAGTATTTGCCTTTGTCACTTGTACAAGTTTGATTTCCGAATCACTAAAGTACTAGAAGTAAATTGCATGACAAACAAAAGCAGATTGAAACTTAATAGTATGGTATACCAACAGTCCACTAAATAAGGAATTTTTGTTTCTTTTTTCTTTTACACATTTAATTGATCATCACTCTTTGATTGATTATCCAGTTATTCACAAGAAAACATTCAGATTTCTAAAAACAAAAGAGAACGGTCTAAACAATCCGTTTGTAGATTTAAAAACTATGAGAGCAAAAAAATCTAAAAGCACCCACGGTGGTGAGATTTTCATAAAGTCTTTCATATGTTTTAGAGGCTCGCAACATTTTAGCCTTTATTAATGCTCAATTTAAAAACAAATCAATCTCATCAACTAGATTGGAGAAAACAGATCATTTTCGTAGGAATGAGTATATCTAATCTAAAACATAAAAACTTTCTCCTAATTTAGAATTATTTTCTATTTCTATCGCCATGATACATATGAGATTAGACTCAATTGATGGTGGCTTAAAATGTACTTCCAGCAAGTTTATTTTAGGTAATATGATTCAATCATAATTTGCCATTAAACAAGAATTGTTGAACATTTTTTTAGCCGAACTAATAAACTTCTCTAACAAAAAATAAACTTAACATTTGAAAACCTGCAAAATAATTCGGTATATAAGAAAATATTGATAGCATAATAAACAACTAAACACACACACATATATACCGAATATATACACTATATATATATTATGTGTGTGTGTATATTACTTAAAACCTTCTTCTCCTAAATTGTGTTCACAAGATTCTAATCTATTAACACACATCCTAAATAATTAACCCAAATCCCAATTTATTTGAATTTCTAGTCGAGATTGTATACTGTACTCAAACAATGCATTTTCAAAAAAACGCTATTTGAAATTATCACTGATGCCATAGGTAAATTAATTTACGCAGAATGTGTGTAATATCAAGTCATAGTTTTCTAGGGGTGGGCGTTCGGGTATCCATTCGGGTTCGGTTCGAGTCTATTCGAGTTTTGAGTTTTCACGGTCAAAAATTTCAGCTCCATTCGAATATTTATAAATTTTGGTTCGGGTTTAGTTCGGATCCTTGCGGGTTCGGTTCAGGTTCAAATAACCCATTTAAATTCTTTTTAAAATTCATTATATGCTTTAAACTTCACAAAATGTATAAATAAAATAATATATTACATATAAATTTCAATAACTTCTGTCAATGTCAAAACTTAATATATAAATTGGTTTGGTATGAATATTTGGATAGAGAATCAATAATATTTTAAATATTTTGGTGTTTTGAGTATATTTTAACTATTTAGACATGTACTTTTGACTATTTGTATATATTTTTAAGTGTTCTAGACAATTTAAAAGTATCATGTATATTTTGGATGATTTTTAATATACATTAAATATAAAAATATAAGTATACTAATTAATTCGGATACATTCGGATATCTAAAATATTTCAGTTTGAATCGGGTTCGGTTTCGGTTCTTTAAATACCAAAAATTTAAACCCGTTCGGATATTTAAACAATTTTGGTTTGAATTTGGTATTACTTTTTCAGATCGAATTCGGTTCGATTCTTCGGTTCGGTTTTTTTTTTCTCAGCCCTAGTTTTCTTTGTTTGTTGGACCAAGTGTGAAATGGTAGATATTTTGATAGTATCTTATTGATTAAAGAAAATGAAAAAGAGATTATTTTTTTGTTCTAAATGTTAAAATGAAAACAAAATTAATTAGGTGAGAAAAGACAAAAAAAATCTAAACTAGCAAAATCATAGAAACCTTTAGGAAACTATAGTGACATATTTGTGTGTATATTGGTCTAGATTTAATAGAATTATTAATTTTAGTTAGATAATTATATTTTATTAAAAAAATAATATTCATCACTTTAGATACTCATTTTTAGATTTCTCTCGACGAGATGCTCTTAGCAATCATCCATTAGCAAATGAGTGCTATGGAGCCTAAAGAGTTTTAAAACTCACTCCATTTTCAGTTTAAAATGAATTTTACGATAAAATATTAGCCACTTCCACCTTATTTGCTACTTTATAATAGAATATAAAATAAAAATACTCTAAAAATAACGGAATGTATTTACTTTGTTCGTTATTTTTTTTTTCTGGCAACACTTTGTTCGTTAATATATTGTAAATGGAATTACTTAATTGTGCTAAAAAATAGAATAATACACTGGTAAACGTTCTACCAGTCTTTCTGCAAAAAAGAAAAAAAAAACGTTCTAACAGTCGCAACTTACCACTGATCTAGAAGCTAAAGTTAAGAGGGTATACGCGTTAACGTTCTAATCGTATGTCCTTTACACGTGTTGAGAATAGATAAGATCCATCCACCTTTGCTTATTCTCTTTGAGATTGAACAACTGATATAGAAGCTACAAGAGGGTTAGGCTTTTACATTCTAATCTTATATCCTTTACACGTGTTGAGAATAGATAAGATAGATACACCTTGCTTTTTCTCTTTCATATGATAAATAGATATGTTGTAGTAGACGACTACGAATCCCTTCATTTACACAGTAAAATAAAATATATGAATCCATCTTTTTCTTCTGATTTTCGGTTTATTTTAGCCATATATATTTAATTTATGCAGTGTTTGCCCGATTGTTTATTTTTTAACCTAGATAAATAAAATATATCTTTTCGTGTTCTAACTTTATAAGGGGCTTCAAACTTGCTATAATTCTGGTTTTAAATAACAGTTTTCCGTGTAATAATTATTAAAGGTCGAAAGGGAAGGGACTGTAATTACTGTTTACTAAAACTAGAGTGAAAACGGTATTCATTGAAAATTTCAAAAAAAAAAAAAACGATATTCATTGCTATCGTTTAGAATTTCTGTTGGTTTTCTCATATGTAGATTAATAATGTGATGACCATTTATGTGTATAGAAAGATGTCACTGTTCGTCAATCTTAGAGGTCTATTATTAAAAAATCTGGATATGTTGCAGTGGCGGATCCATAAGTCAATTTAACGGTGTTAAAATGTTAAACAACCAAAATAATAATAATTAGTGTGCATAAAACACTGGTTTTTGGGGGTTCATTAGGTACACCGTACACCTACCAATATTGCTTCTATTTTTTTTTTTTTGACTGAATATATTGCTTCTATTTTTCTTCGAGTTCTTATATACATTTCACAAATTATACAAATTTAAGGGGTATCACATGACACCCATTATTATTAACAGATCCACCATTGATGTGTTGTGTTTTCTTGCAAGGAAAGAGATCATACACATTCACACTTACAATGTATACCTTTTTGTTTGTTCCGTGGATCCCGTACTCATTCACATATTTTAATAAATGCAGAACAAATTCTATAATTTAATATTTCATAAATCTATTCTATTAATTTAGAATTCTATTTTGAAAATAATCTTTAACTTATGTATTTATTATACTTTATGACATTTATTTTAATCATTTTTACAATTTAGCTATTTGTTTTTTTAATAACCATGAACTTGAACCATTTTATATCAACACTAGTATGTAACTACACTTTTTTGGTTTTTATATAGATATTTAGTCTATATATGTTACTGTTTTACCACATGTTCGATTAAATTGTATAAAATATATTCTGGTATATAAATATATACTTATCATTGTGAAATATATATATTCTTAATAAGATCGATTACTCAAATGGTATTCATATAACCTGGGCGAATAATATTAACTACACATCATTACTCAGTTTATACTAAATTAAGAATATGTGATATATTTATGACTATAAATTGGTCATTTCTTTTGATACATTGAATCAATATATTAGCATATGGGATCGAAACAGAGTTGAAGCTGCCCGCCCTAAATAAATTACATTCGCATATTATCAAAATTTCAAAGGTAATTTAAGAATACAATGATAAGATTCTATTGGTCTTATAATGAAAATATATCATTATATAATGTTTTGAAGGATTTACATGAATATTATAATAAGATTTGATAATTTTAGCCAAAACAAAATTTTGACAAATTTTAGAATATTTGAAATTCAAGATTTTACTTTTAAGATGTTTAGATTTAGTTTCTATATTATTTTTCAATATCTTTAATATTGATATTTTATATTATTTTTCTATAAGTATTTTCACTATCATTTTATAAAATACATTACTAATAATTATAATTATATACTTTCAAATATATATATATATATAGAAAGCTTCATAAATTAAGCATGAGTCCCCTTTTCGCGAGACTACAATCAAAACATTTATAACATATTTCTAACATCTTTAAATATTTAACAAACAAATTTAGCTATTTTAGTACATTTTATTTGAAAACGGAAAAATAAAGTTTATAAAACTGTTAAAACACTGATAACACATTTAGTTACATACTAATTTATTTATTTTCAGTCGAAATGGAGATAAAATTCATGCACAGCACAGAACAAAGTCTATTTAATAATACAATAAATTTATATATTTCTTTGATATTATGTTAAATTGTTCAAATATGAAATAACTTGATGATAAAATAAAAATCATGTTAAATTTTTTATTGCTTAAAATATTTTTGATATTGTTTCATAAAACTATATCTAAAACACAATTATATTTTAGAACACATATCTTAATACACGTAGGAACTAAATAAATAAAAATTAAATATATAAAGTTTAATCAATATATAAAACTATAAAATAGATAAAAATATAGAAGGCGGACTAAATAAATAAAAATTAAATATATAAAGTTTAATCAATCTTCATATATTTATGATTTTATTTTTCTTTTTAATTCTAAGAACTCCTATTTCATTTTTTATTGGAGGTGCTCTTATACGACTAAAGTTCCTTAAGTGATACATTCACCTAATATTAAATCATCCCAAAAAGGTAATCGCGAGAATGATCATGATTTGGTTAACCGGAATATACAGAAACTCTAGGTTACATGATTCTCTCTAGAGACAACAAGAAACAGACAACTAGAAAACAGCTCAGATCAACCTTCCTCCGATGAACACCAATGGTCATCAAAATGACGTTCATGACTTCTCAGGTCCATGTGTCTCGGCTAACCTGTGGATTTTTGGGAAAATTGCTAAAACCAACTCAAATATTGATTGCAACCCTAAAAGTAGACCCTATATTCAATCAATTGCAAACCCAACCTAAATGGGTGTTAAAACTACTATTTAGCCCTTGTGACCAAACAAAAAAACATAAAGTTATTTTACTGTTCTGTCCTTCGTAAGTCTACACATAACAAACGTAGTCTACATATCTGTAGACGTCGTACACAGTCTACACTGTTGACTTAATTTGTAGTCTACATTTTAATTTGATCTAGTTAATTACGTTTAAAAATATATAAAATTATTTTTTTGTGAAATTATTAATTAATCATCAATTTAAAGGCTAATATAAAGTTTATAAACTAAATTTGTATATAAGTGAACAACTAAAAAGAATATATGTTGATTTGGTAACCATGTGAGACAATGTTTATGATTTAGTAACAAAATGTCACATAACATGTTATATCTTTAATGGTTAGATTTTCAGGGTTAGATTTAGATTGATTTTTTTTTTTGTTTAAATTAATATATAATTACTAAGTAGTTTATATTTTGTAATTTGATATTTGATACAATAAAATTGAGACTCTTTTGATTATCAAATAAACATTTAGGGTTTGAGTTTTGTGGTTTAGGGTTTCGTAGATTTACAAATCAGTCTACTTTGGTGAGTGTAAACTGTCTTTTAAGGTCTATTCTCATCAAATTTAACCTAACCGGATTTAACCAAGTAAATTATAACCTAATTCAATTTAAACCAAGCCTTAACATTTAGGGTTTGAATTTTGTGGTTTAGGGTTTCTTAGAACAGTTTGCATTTTTAAATTTTTTTACAAAATATCATTATTTTAAAATTAAGTGAGTTCCTTAAGAATAAAAATGTAAAATCATATACTATAACTATTAAAAATAAAGAAAAAAAATTAATAAATCATATATAAAAATTATCAAAAATAAAGAAAAAATAAATAATGAAATTATCATAGTAAACTTTCTAAAAGGTCTACTAAGTTACAATAAAATATACTCAAAGAATTTTAATTTTAGTAGACTTCAAAAGAAGTCTACAGTGTCGTAAATTTTAACCTAGTTTCATTTTTGTCTCCCTATATAAATGAAATTTACACAACCTCTCTCCAAAATGGCTGCATATCTCACTTCTCTCTAAAACTCTCTCCCTTCTCTCTAAAATTCTCTCATTTCTCTCATATCTTTCTCATAATATTATCTTGTTATATTAGGTATTATGATTCATGGTTTTCATCATCTCCTTTACAAATGTAAGTTTTAGATCTGTAGATTTTAAATATGTACTTTTATGTTATTTATTTCTCACAATATTATCTTTTTTTGTAGGTATTATTATATATGGTTTTCATCTTTTCCTCTAAAAATGTAAGTGTTAGATCTATAGATTTTAAATGTGTAATTTTATGTTATTTATTTCTCACAATATTGTCTTTTTTGTAGGTATTATCATTCATGATTTTCATATTCTCCTCTATAAATGTAAGTTTTAGATCTATAGATTTTAAATGTGTATTTATATGTTATATTCAAATAAAATTATAGATCAATCTCTGTGGATTTAATTTGCTACTATTTTATCTTATAAATTCTATTTTGAAGTATTTCCAGATTTAAAACTAGATTTACATTTAAAAATGTACACATATTTTCCAGATCTGAAAAATATCAGATAGTGTAGACTTCTAATGAAGTTTGCTTATAAGCTAAGGCTAGTAGATTTCATATTAAACCACAAGATTTTAAGTAGACTTCATTGAAAGTCTACAAAAATATGAATAATTTTTCCTATGTTCTTTAAATAATTTTATCTAATTTTGCAGATATTTTTTTCCATGGTTGTTATCTCCTCCTCCCAAAAATGTAAGATTTACATCTATAGATTTTAAATATGTTTTTATACTTATATTTAAATAAAATTACATATTAAAACTATGTCTTTAATTTATTACTATTTTTTCTTTTAAAATATATTTTCTAAAGTTTTTTAGATTTAAACTCATTTCATATTTTAATGTATATATTTTTCATACTTAAAGAACAAAAAAGAATTTCTAAATTTCTAAATGTACACTAATAGATCTAAAAATTTTCCGCTAGTGTAGACTTCAACTAAAGTCTACTAAACCATAAACTTTAAGTAGACTTAATAAAAAGTCTACTAAATTATTATTTATATTTATTCTTATGTTTTCTCATAATTTTATCTTATTTTGCAGGTACTTTTTCCAAGATTTTATTTGAAGCATCAAGATTATGAAAAATCAAACACACTAAAAACAAATATTTAATAAAATGATTTGTAATAATTTTTCATAACAAAATATTCATTTGTAAATAATTGTTTGATGCATAATTTATAAATATTGTATTCATTTTTTAGTTGTGTTTCACTTGTATGATATTATTAATTTTTGTTAGCTGTCAATTTTTTACATAAGATACTCTAATCATCCAAACAATTAAAACTGATGTAGTAGGCTTTTGTACCAGACTTGTGGCTGTAACAGACTATGTAATTTGCATGCAGCAGACTTCTGTGAAAGTCTTCTGTAAAAGAAGACTAATACTTAAGTCTGCTGCTAGACTATCATGCAGCTTCTTTTGTATCAGATATTATCAGTATTACTCTTATTTTCGAAATATTCATCACAAATTCAACAAAAATACAGTAGACTAACCAAGAAGTCTACGTTAAAAGAAGATTAAAACGTAAGTCTGCTCGGCCGAAATCAGCCATGCAATAAACATGTCAAAAGACCTACGAACTCAACATTCATCACATAAGACATCATCCAAAGCAACAATACAACTCATAAGTTCAACACTGACTAAAGACCCACAAATCAAACATAAGTTCAACACATAAGACAACATCCAAAGCAACAATACAAGTCATAGCTCGTCGTCACCTCCAACTTCTAGTTGACACTGGCTTGATGCACAAAGGCATACAATTTGGGTCTTACATAACTCGATAGAGTTCCGTACTTGTCTATCACTCGTGACATGCATAGGAGTAGTATCCGGATCCATTTTCTCTAAAAGTACGTCTGGTAAGGAATATGTCAGCTCCACCTTCTCGGTTTTCTTGTCCAGATCATAATCTTCTTGTGCCATTTCAAGAAGTTCACCATATGTACAACCATCATGCACAAAGAACATTCTCCTTTTTTTCCATTTATCAACCACAAACTCCCACAAAGAGCCTTTCACCACCCATTCTCCATACACAACAGGCAAATTAAAAATTACCTGCAAAAATAATACATTTACGAAATTAGCGACCAATAATTTTATGTTTGATAAAATTATAAACGTAGACTTCCAGAGATGTCTACACATGTTATCTAACTACATACTCAAACCAAAAATTCGATAGTTTCCTAATTATAAAATTTTATCTTTTAAAAATAGTTAAGAACAATTAGTATTAACTAATACACAATTTGAAACAAAAAATCTTGAAAATACATTATGAATAATACACAAATTCACTTTTTATAGATTTTCAAGAGTAGACTTTCGTTACTGCCAACAAAAACATAGACTATCATATAGGTCTACAGTTTGAGTTAGTTTTTGCAATTGCAAAATTCACGGGTTACTATCTGTATTTAAAAAAAACGTTGTGATATTACACAAGTAGACTTAGTTTTCAGTCTACATTTTGAAAAGGTTTGTTTTTGCAATTGACCAGAACTCATCCCAAATTTGACTTTGAAAAGTAGACTTCAGAAACAGTCTACAGTTGAAAAGTAGACCTCATGAACCGTCTACATTTTTTTTATTTTTCTGAACAGGTTAGTTTTTGCAATTGACCAAGTTGACTTTCTAAAATTAGACTGACACAAACGTCTACAACTGTGTAGATGTTATATGAAGTATACGCGATAATCCGATGGGTTACTTTTGCATTTGACCAAAATAAAATAGTAGACTTCATATGCAATCTACTTTTTTTTTTCTGAGTTCAGTAGACTGAATAAGAAATCTACACATTTTTTCCATCCTGGTAAACTTTTAAATTTTTTAGTCAAATACAAAACTAACTTAATCAACGGAGTCAAAGTTTGGATCAAATGCAAGACTGACCTTCTGTAGACTTTACTAGCAGTCTACAGTTTGTAGACTGATTCGGAAGTCTACTTTGAAAAGTCAAAAGTTCGGTCAAATGCAAAAATTAACCTCTTTACGTAGACTTCTTGGTAAGTTTACATACTATTTTTTTTTGTTATCAAAGGAAAAGTTGTAGACTTCCAAGAAAGTCTATTTTATAGGTTTTTAGCATTTTGGTCAATTGCAAAACTAACCTGTGCGTTGACTTGTAGACCGCAATTTAAGTCTACATCTTCCCGTAGACATACAAAACAGTCTACTGTCGCGACACAGATCTGAAAAAATGACGAAAACCATGAAAACAGTAATCTTTTTCCGATGTAAAGCTTGTTTCCACTCTTTTCCACCATCCAAGCTCCAAATATGAATAAAAGGATCCAACTTTGCCTACTCACAACAGTGTACACTCGAAAATATGAAATTATGGTTATGAAAATGAAAGTTATGGGAGTTTTTTAGATTGAAATGGAGAGGAAATGAGAGGAAATAAGAGGAAATAAGAGTTTTTTTGTTTAGAATCACAAAAAGTGGTTTAATATTGAATTTTTGAGGTTTAATGAGCTCAAAAATGGTTGTCAATGGTGGTTGAAAAATTGATGATAATGGCATTGTTGTAAATAAGAAGAAATGTTTAGGGTGTTATAGGTTTTTTATTATTTTCGAAATTATTAAATAATTAAATAATAATGGCAATTTTGTAAATAATTTAAAAACATAAGGATAGTTTGGAATTTTCCATGGTGAATAGTAATGACAAAAAAAAAGAGGTTGGTTTTGGGGTTGAATTGAATTTGTAGGTTGGTTTTGAAAGAAGCCCTGGATTTTTTTATTAAGAGCACACACAATATTAACAATTCTAATTTTTAAAGTAAAAATTAAAAATAAAAAATCACTAAATAATAATGTAAATCAGTGACTTAACCATTAAGATAACTTCTCACTCTGCTTGTGGTCTTATATAATTTTAAAATTCATCAATCTCATATAATACATTACTAATATTATAAATTTTTATTTATTTTAATTCTTTGTAATTTAAACTACAAAATTATAATATTTTAATCATGTGAAAACATTGATAATATATTATTTAATTTATTAATTAATTAAGACCATGTTTTAGATATTGTTCATATAAAATAGTTTAATCCTTTTAGTGGTACAGTGGTTAAATTCAACCTGAAAAATCATCGGTTCGGGTGCCAATGAGAAGTGATTATCTTGAGGGACCTTCGGACCCAATACGGAGAAGTCTGCTAACATATGGCCACTGGTGGGATTTAAATGGGATGATCACCAGCCCTCCTAGATACTTCGGCGGGCTCCCCGACTATGCTCCGGTAGACGGTCATTGGCGATAATCGGATTCTCTCGAAATTCCGGATACCAGGATCATAAAAAAAAAAGTTTAATCCTGATGGTTTGATTTCTTTTTGGTTACTGTCCAAAAGTCTAATTTATAAATAATTATTAAAAATAAATTATAAATTAAGAATTACATATCCATGTAGCCTATTTAAATGATAAGCAGCTAAACAAAATGTAACGATCTCTCATTTTGTAGGATCACTTTTAGGATAATGGTTACAATTTAGAATCACTGAATTTGTGAAAAATAATGTTTATGTCAAATTACAAGCAGTTTTAAAATCGATCTTATGAGAAGAATCACATTTTTTTTTCTAGTTCCGATCGCATCATTTGTTACTGGATTCATTTAGATAATAGATCGTTTATCATTGGTCTACCATAAGTTATTATTATTATTTTTTTGAATGAATGTTAAATTTATTCGAAACAAAAAAAACTTTTTTACAATGTGTGTCTTTTTGCATCAATGAGATGCTATGAGTAGGAAACAAAAAAATCTTATTACATCAAGAGTTGGATGCTCGCGAAGCAAACCATATCACCATAAGTTAGTTAAAAGGAATTATGTAAATGCCACGAAGTTTGTTATAATATAATAGTATATACAAGTTTCATAAATATGTGTTAATTCAACTACCTTCCAAAGATAGTTTTACAAAGTGATAATTACTACTTACTCACATTTTATTTCTCACGCGGTGCATGTATGTCTCATTGTATGTCACATCACATCATTTGTATCATGGTCTCTCGCAGCCTTCTTTTCTCCTCTCACTCTATATAAACATTACCCGTCGAGCAACCTTCTTCTCTGACTATTAGCTAAAATGGTTTCTCAAATCACTTAACTAAACTCGTTTCGTAGTTTCCATCGTCTACACCACCATCATCTGTAACTTCGATTCCAATCAAAATCATGGTGTCTGCACAATTGAACCTTACTCGAAATATTGTGGCAATAATAGGTTAATGTTTTCGCTTATTCATATCTACACTTCTTTTGAAACAAATTTCTTTGAGGAAAATTAACTTTTAAAAATATTGTGTGTTTGTTTCACTTCATATGATCAAATTTCAGGGAATGGCATTGCTCTATGTTTGTTCTTATCACCAACGTAAGTTTTCTTTGTGTATTTTACATAATATGTCTGAAACAATGAAACTACATGCACGAAGAGAGATTCATAAAACATATATATAATTGATTTTCTTAATAAAAAGAAAATTTGCTTCGCATATTCAAGATATGGGTTCTCTTGAAATGTCTGAGTTTCTTTTGCTTTCATCACTTTTAGTTTTTATCTTGTGTGATTACAGTATTCACGTTGACACTTCCTCACAATAGAATTTTTTGCTAATATATTAATAAAAAATAAAAAGACTACTTTACTAGATTTCTTTCAAAAAGATATAAGCACGTTGTTAGGTAACATTGTAGAATAAAATGTTTGTTGCTCTGTAAAAAAACATTGTAGAGTAAGAAAAATTGTTGCAAACGTCAATAAGAAAAAAAGTTTAATTATTAGCTTTAACTAAAATATTTTATGTTTTATTTTCATTCAGGCCAACATTCATACAGATTGTGAAAAAGAAGTCAACAGAGGAATATTCACCAATACCGTATTTAGCGACTCTCATAAACTGCCTCGTTTGGGTTCTGTATGGGCTCCCTATGGTATGTCCGAACAACACACCGGTCCTTACAATCAACGGCACAGGGGTCATAATCGAAGTTGTGTTCATTACCACTTTTTTCGTTTTCTGCGGCTGTCAGAAACAACGTTTGGTAATAGCCGCTGTTTTAGCGGGTGAAACCGTTTTCGTGGCTGTCCTCACAGTGTTGGTCTTCACTCTACAAGACACTACCAAAGAACGTTCGTTGAGCGTTGGAATCGTCTGTTGCGTTTTCAACGTGATGATGTATGCTTCTCCATTATCTGTCATGGTATGTTTTGAGGATTAAAGTTATCGTTTTCTTGTTAATTATTTTCCCATTTTGTGGTTCTATCTTTAGTGGTGAATTAGTGATATTAAATATTTTTATAGAAATCTATTTTTGGCTATGTACATTAAACTAGCAGCTAATTTTGGTTTTGTTGAAAAATAATTACATGAAAATGTGAAGAAAATGGTAATAAAAACAAAAAGCGTGGAGTTCATGCCGTTTTGGATGTCGCTAGCTGCGTTTCTAAACGCAGGCGTTTGGACAGTCTACGCACTCATGCCTTTCAATCCCTTCATTGCTGTGAGTTTTTCCTTAACTCTTTTTTTTATCAAACTTTCATGATCTTAAACATGTTGACCAAAGAAAACTAGATTTAACGTTTATGTGTGCATCTATTTTTTTTTACATAACTAGATTTACCTATATAACTTGATCTAGTTATTAAAAACGTACGTCTATATAGCCGAATGAAAGAGTATAATTGTTTGTTTTTCTGCCACCAATTGTTGATATTTTATAATTCTTTTTCATAATGTTATTTTTGCTTTTTCAGATACCAAATGGAATTGGATGTGTGTTTGGACTGGCCCAATTAATGTTGTACGCTGCTTACTATAAATCTACCTAAAGAATAATGGCGGAAGGATAACCCGTCAGCGAAGTAGGCTTGTCTAGTGCGTTCATATCGACTATTCAGAAACACAAATTTCAATCAACGGCTTAGCGGCGTTTGATTTGATCTCCTCACACTATCAGCCTTTTCATTTAAGATGAAAACTTTCGTCACAATATTTTGCAAGCTTCGTTTATTAATTCCAGTGTCTGTTATTTAAGAGCAATGTACGATCATTTCAAAGTACCGGGTGTAATGTTATAACATAAGATTATGCGGGCTCAAATAAAAAGTAATCTATATATCACCTTCATCATTGACTAGGTTTTTAGGGGCCTGAGATAAGCTTTCTGTTTTTATTATATACTTACAAAATATTATAAATTTGCAGTTTTAGATTACAAAGAATTAAAACAAAAGGTTCTGTTATCTTAAAAAGTATCATATGAAATGAATCGATTAAAGGCTTCGTTTTAGACCTAAGTGATTTATCACCTTCCATTCTTCAAGTTAACTACTAATTAACTATTTCATGACAAAGATAACTCATCCCACCAAAGTTGCAGTGTACTATGTCTATGGCATGAAAGTTGTGGTCCAAAAAACAATCAGTAAGTTAATTTCCTCATTTTATTTGTCAATTGCACAAGACAATTAGTTAACTGATAATTATATGAAGCTAAATATAATAAAGAAAGAATTAATAAAAAATTATATTTCGATTCCATTTCTATGTGTACCAATTTCTATATCTTTAGAGATTAATAAAGACTGTGTAACGTCATTCCATACTTAATAAAAGTCAGAATTTATTTAAATAAATAAATAAAATAAATAAGTAAAGCAAGAAGATCGAGTCTTTAGCATGTCCTACGAGTGCGCTTGACCTTAATAACCAACAAATATCTTCTACAAATTCCAAATTTTCAACAACAAAAAAAACAAACTCTACAACAGTTTTTAGAAGAAACTTCTTTGAGAGATAAAAGTCACTTATAAAGAAAGGCATTATATAAACTCTTTCTCAGAAAAGAAAGACGCTATATAAGAGATAATAAAAGAGGGAAATGGCCGGACCTGACCAAGCAGCGAAGCAGTCAAGTGAAGTGTTGTGCCAACGGCGATCGTTAGGGATATGTCCTGTAAGAGCAGCGGCGGTTGGATTTGTGATAATTGGTGGACTTGGCTACATGGTCTTGTACAGTAAAAAGAAGCCAGAAGCTTCAGCAGGTGACGTCGCTAAAGTTATATCAGGTGTTGCTGGTACTCCTGAGAATACTCATCCTCGTAATTAACCCTTTTTGTTATATTTTCTTTTCAATCGGGTAAGACTTAATATTATCTTCATATAGTAAATCTTATAAATATTTCAAACATTGTTATCTTTGAATTTATTGTTCAATTATTTTCTCTTACAACATTGTTATCTTTGAATTTGTCGTCTGAAAATAGATCGATTGTAACTGTATGGTACGATTCACTTGTGTAACCATTTAGATAATACAAAGACTATTGTTTTCAAGTTATATATCTTATGGTAAATACTACAATACAAAATTAGATGTACATCAACTGTTGCGTCTGTCCCTGGTATTAGAAATATCATAATATATAAAATTAATACTATTCAATTTTTGTATAAAAAATAAAAGTAGCATATATCACATACAAAATGAAAAATTGAATAGTATGACTTTATATATCATGATATTTCTAATACCAAGGTCGGACACAAATGTTGGTGTACGGAGATATGTGTCCCCATCTAATTTTGTAATTTTCTTTAGTAGTTACCACAAGATATATAAAATGCCCCATAAAAAATTAAAATACTTGAAAAATTTGTTTGTGCCTCATCTACACATAATTCTAGATCCACTCCTCTCTAATACTACTTAATTATAATTGAAAACCGAAAAATTTAAACTGACAAGTATAAGAGGATGCATAGTGCTGATTCACAGATTATAGTTTTCAATTATTCTTTTTAACAGCTAAAGCCTATCTTATTACTTAAAATAGAGATGGTCTGGTTAGCTAAACCAGAAAATATAATAATTATTTAGATAATAGATAGACTATTGTTTTCAAGTTATATATATTGTGGTAAATTCTACAATACAAAATTAGATGGGGCACATGCCCCCGTACACCAATTGTTGCGTCCGCCCCTGGTATTAGAAGTATCATGATATATAAAACTAATACGATTCAATTTTCTTTTTTTTTATAAAAAATAAGAGTAGCTTATCACATACAAAAATGGAAAATTGAATAGTAGACGCAAGGGCTGGTGTATGGGGCATGTGCCCCCATCTAATTTTGAATTTTTATTTAGTATTTACCACAAGATATATAAAATGCCCCCATAAAAGATTATATACTATATAAAAGTTGAGGCTACAAGTTATTGAAGTCGTCTACATAGGATTTTAGACGATGAACTAAAATATGACACATCATCATTTTAATTTATTACTTTTAAAAATGATAATATTTATTATAGTAAAATAGAAAATAAAAATCAGAATTGTAATATTAACAAAAAGAATTACTTCTTATTATAATATGTTGAGGCTATAAGCCATTAAAATATGATTTTAAACCATCAATTATAATATGCTAAATCTTTATTTTATTTTACTATTTTTAATATGTAAAAGTTTCCAAATATATAATTTTCTAAAATAAATTAGAGATCTATAAAAAGACAGTTACTAATAAAACAAAATTCAATATAGATTAATATATATGACTTTTCAGAAACTGAAAATATGTTCGTAGAATAACTTTTTTTTTTCTAAATTAAACCTATAGTAATTTAAATCACTTATAACTTTGAATTACATATAAATAACATAAACAACGCTTTTTTAAATATAAAATTTTATTATTTTGGAAAATTAACATTTTAAAATAGAATACAGTTTTTTAAAATTATTTATATGTGTTTTATAAGAATTGAAAACACATATAATTTAAAATCCAAATCAAAATATGACAAGTATCATTTTAATTTAATATTTTCAAATATAAATATTTCCAAAAATTGTCTATATTGGGTTGGTCGATACCATGAATTAGTTAAATACTTAAATCTCTACTCAAAACGTTTCTTTTTATTTTCAATGTGTTCAATAAAATTAAAATTTTGAGTTTCTCTTGTGACATAGGAAATTGAATGACTAAGACTTTCAATAATGTAAAACTAATACATTGTAGTGAAGACTTTTAGTAATATAAAACTAAACGATAAAAATGGAAAACTAGGCTAAAAAGTAATATTAGAGGTTTCAGCTAAATTTCCAATTAATTAACTTCAATGGCATGTTGTCAAGTTATATATATGCAGATGATCTCTTTTAATAGATTGCTCTTATTATAATTCAAACAAGAGAGAAAAGAAACAAAGAAATAACGTGTGTCTAGAGCAAAAATTGAAACAGATATAGTACAATAAATCCCAACATTGATTACTATATTTGAGCTTTACAATAAACAAGACGAAGAGCTGAAGAGAAAGCTGTCACAAGAAGCCTATCTTATATATTAAAACAGAAGTCATGACTTCTTTCATATGTGATATTTCATTTTGGATCATCTTTTAGAAAATCATCACATTTACTTATTCTATCATGTATTAGTATAATAAATATAATCACAAATATATCTTATTAATATCCTAACAAAATCTTTAATATACTATTTTTAAGGAAAGAAAATCCCAAATATGAAATTCAAAAATCTATATTTAAGACCAATCAATTAAAATAATTAAATATACCAGCTGATTTATTAAAAATATTTCAACCTATTAATCTAATAATTATTAACAACATACATAATTATTTTGTAGGCCATTAATTATTTTGTAGGTCAGGTTATTAACAAAAAAATCGTATAGTATGCAATCATAATATATGATTATATACGGGAAAATTGTCATTTAAATCACGAACTTTCAAATTTGGTTGAAAAAAAACCTGAACTTTTCCTTGAACCATTTAAAGCACCAACTTAATTTGACTAGCCATTTTAAACATCAATTTAGTTTGACTAAACCAAATAAAGCACGACGTTAACTCGGGTAACAGAATGATTAAACGGAGTTAAATGCCGTCTCTAATCTCTGTTAAATCCAAAACGACGTCGTTTAAAAATCTTTTAAAAAATCCCATCCGGGTGGGTCGAATCTGTGATCAAAGACACAATCATTGGAAGGCCCAAACCACTAGACCATTTGCACTTTTTAAACTTGATTGACTACTAATACTTATTATTATGAAACCTTCAAATCATCTTCTTCCACTCTAAATTCCTAAATGATTTTATAAATATTAAAACTTGTAAATATCTTATTAGTTATTCGAAATTTTGTGAGTATAAATAACTAAATGATTTTCAATTATAATTTTTAACTAATAATAATACAAAATGATTTTAAATTATGATTTCTTTTAAAAAATCTTTTAGTATTATTAAAAATTATAATTAAAAATTATAGTTAATAATAACTTGTATGATTTATGATAATAATTAATTATAATTTTTAATTACTAGTAATACTAAATGATTGTTAATTATAATTTTAATTACTAGATGATTTTTAATTATAATTTTAATTACTAATAAAACAAAATGATTTTAATTGTGATTTTAATTAAACAAATTTAGTATTATGAAAATTTATAATTAAAAATCATAATTCAAAATCATTTAGTATTTCTATTAATTAAAAATTATTATTAAAATCATTTAGTATCATATAGTTATTTATAAGTAGTATTTTTAATAATACTTGTAAATAGTACTTAATATTATAATTAAGTTAATAATTATTATAAGTTTTAATATTTTTAAAAATGTTCACAAAAGTTTGAATAGTTAATAATTTATTTACAAGTTTTAATATTTATAAAATTATTTAGGGATTTAGGGTTGAAGAAGATGATTTGGAGGTTTCACAATAATAACTATTACTAGTCAATCTTTTTAACAAAAATTTAAGTGGTGTAGTGGTTTGAGCCTTACATGTGTGTGTCTATCGTCATGGATTCGAATCCACCCGGACGCATATTTTTAAATGACGTCGTTTTGGATTTAACGGAGATTAGAGACGGCATTTAACTCCGTTTAATCATTCTGTTACCCTAGTTAACGTCGTGTTTAATTTGGTTTAGTCAAATTAAATTAATGTTTAAAATGGCTAGTCAAATTAAGTTGGTGCTTTAACTGGTCCAAGGGAAAGTTCAGATTTTTTTCAACCAAATTTGAAAGTTCGTGATTTAAATGACAATTTTCCCGATTATATACACATATGATCGTGTATACTATATGCAACAAAATTTGTTTTTTTACAATAATAATATCATAAATCACATAAACACGGTATAATAGAGTTATATAATACATAATACTAAACTATACTAATTTACTGATAAATTTTGTTTTATAAACTAAAATGATTTAGTATAGAAAATAAAACATGCACGGTTATGCGGGTGGAGATCTAGTAAGTAGTTAAACCTCGATTTAGTGTGCCAATTAAAGGTAATGAATATGAGAACAGATGAGTGGTGAATCTTGATCCTTCTTGAGAAATTATAAGATCGGTTGATCTTTGACCGGATCCATTGCACCTAGGGGCGGATTTAGCAAATTTCACAACATGGATAGACTTAATAAAATAACAAAGTTATAACCAAAGGTGTATGAGGGCATTGGAGATTATAAACTATTTAAGATCCTATATTTTCAATGCAACTAATGGAAAAAAAAATCTGCATGTGGCTTATGCTCCACCTAGAACTTGCGTAGGTCTACCCCTGTTGCATCGGCTGTGAAGTTAAAAAGATAATTGGCTTTGATTGCAGCAATATTTTTTCCGAAGGATGATGACCACATCGGATGTGATAGAACATTTACTTTAAAAGAACCACATGTAAGAATAATCCCCTTGTGTGACACACGTATTGTTAAAAAATATTATTTATATAGATAATGTCATTAACAATAAAATAAACTACATGATGACTTCTTATAAATAAATATATATATCACCGATAAAATTCTAGGTTCCATATAATATATAAAATTAAATTCTCATAGAAAAATGGTTGAAAAATATATATGATAACATATATATATATATATATATATATATAAAGATGAAAAATGAAGAATCTAAAGTATTACGTCTAATAAATTAGTTGTATTTATAATTAATCTAAAAACAAGAAAACCAAATTATACACACAACCTTTTTGGGATCGAGGCTATATGTTATTAAAAAATATTCACATATATAGAATATCAAAATATGTTAAATTAGCATCAAACTTTATTAATTTTGGTCCTTTTTAATGGAGCCAATTCATTTTTTGACTTATAATAATAAGTATAAAGTTTTATGAAAAATAAATGATGGTGAAAGTAATCCACATGTGTAAGACACATGCCATTTACTGATGTGATTTTAAATTGCATTTTGTCAATCAAATGAATTTACATTTTTATTTACTCATCAACAATTATTTTCTTAAAAAACTAATATATTATGTTTCAACATAAATATTCTTAGAAAATTATAATCTAAATCTTCATTGAACTAACCAAATAATTTTTAATAAAACAAACCTAAATATTTTGGTAATCTACAAAATATAACTCATTAACAAAAAAACACGTACATGGTGACTATTTATACTTCTTTAATGTAATTTAAAAATAAAATTGAAAACAATATATATGCTTATGAAACTTTATTACATTAATCAACGTAACATATAATTTTTAAAATGATTTCACATGAGTTTTATCAAAAATATATTTGAAGAAAAATGTTTTAAAATATATTAAACACACAAATAATCTAAACCAAATACATTAGTTAAAATTTTATTAATATTTTCTAATAGTATTGATATTAGACTAAAATCTTTGTGACAACTGATAAGAAAGATATGAAAAATATTCATTATACATTAATCAATTGGTATTATATAAGAATATTAATGAATAAACTGAAAAAAAATAAAATTCTGACAAACTTCAAACAATGAGAAAAAATATGTGAACTAATAAACCATTGTACTTCCGGAAATATTTTTTTACTATGACCAGATGAAGTAGAAAATATATCTAATATTAAAAATTATTATTTTAATAAAAATACTTAACGTTAGTTAAAATTCTATATATTTTTTTTCTTATATCTGGAAAAAACAATTTAATATTATTTCAATTTCATCAAAATAAATATGATTACAATAAAAGTCTAAATATTATACAATCAAATATGTATTTAACCAAATAAAATTATATTATTTAAATACATATATGCACACGATAAATATATAATAATAGAAAAATGATTATGAGGTATACAAACTATATGCGACTCCATGGATGCACATCTAGGAAAAAGTAATGTATGTAAAAAAAATATGATTCACATGACAACATCCTTGAGGTGTTATGTTATTTACAACATAAACATCCTTCCAATAATAAAAAATGTATCAGATTTGAAATCTAGCAAGATTTGGTGAGAAGTTTGTCAACTAAACTCTTAGAAATAGACTATAACAAACATACAAGAGATCAAAGATCAAAAGCAAAATAAAAACAAAGATCAATAATTCAAAAGCAAATTTCTACAACCAAGAACATGTGATAATATGTTAAAACCTCATTAGAAATTATCGAATTTCAAATCCAACAAATCATTTTAGCTATTAGACAGATTTTGATGATGTTAGCAACCTAACACATAATAGTTTAGAGATGTTTTCATGTAGTCATATAGTTCATGTCGATGGTTTTGCCAATGTAGTGGTGATGTATTATTTGTGTAGCTAAGAATCCTTTTTCGTATAATACTCATACTTTCATTTTTAAATTATTTTGTAAATACAAAGCAAAGTTATACATTGTGCATATGAAGTAATATTTTATGACATTTAAAATGAAAAATCAATAAAAAATATAATAAAAATATTTGTAAGAGTGTAGTAGTAATTAAAACACATCGAAACAATCTATATAATTTTTTTCAAATTTTGATTAATAAAAAATATAGATACGATTATTGATAGAGTTATACATTTACATATACAAACAAAAAATATAAATATTAGCTATGTACAAAATATAATTGCGTAAAAACTAAAATAGACAAATAAGAAATCATATTTTGCATACTATTTCATATTAAAATATTTATATTTTATTTTTTAACATATTAAGATACACAAATTGAAATTATTAAAATAAACTCGCGCGTAGCGCGAATTCAAAATCTAGTAAAATATAATGAGAAATTTGTTTGTGTCCCATCTATACACAATTCTAGATTCGCCCCTGGCTAATACTACTTAATTATAACTGGAAACTAAAAAACTTAAACTGACAAGTATAAGAGCATACATAGTGCTGATTCGTAGATTATAGTTTTCAATTATTCTTTTTAACACCGAAAACCTATCTTATTACTTAAAATAGAGATAGTCTAGTTATCTAAACCAGAAAATATAATAACTATTTAGATAATACATAGACTATTGTTTTCAAGTTATATATCTTGTAGTAAATCCTACAATACAAAATTAGATGGGGCGCATGCCCCCATACACCAACTGTTGCGTCTGCCCCTGGTATTAGAAGTATTATGATATATAAAGTTAATACTATTAAATTTTCTTTTTTGTATAAAAAAATAAGAGTAGCTTATCACATACAAAAATGGAAAATTGAATAGTATTGACTTTATATATCGTGATATTTCTAATATCATGGGCGGACGCAAGGATTGGTGTATGGGGGCATGTGCCCCCATCTAATTTTGTATTTTTATTTAGTATTTACCACAAGATATATAAAATGCCCCCATAAAAATAAAATATAATGAGAAATTTGTTTGTGTCCCATCTACACACAATTCTAGATCCGCCCCTGTCTAATACTACTTTATTATAAATGGAAACCAAAAAACTTAAACTGACAAGTATAAGAGCATACATAGTGCTGATTCGTAGATTATAGTTAACAGGGAAAGCCTATCTTATTAATTGAAATAGAGATGGTCTAGTTATCTAAACCATAAAATATAATAACTATTTAGATAATACATAGACTATTGTTTTCAAGTTATATATCTTGTGGTAGATCATACAATACAAAATTAGATGGAGCACATACCCCCATACGCCAACTGTTGCGTCCGCCCCTTGTATTAGAAGTATCATGATATATAAAGTTAATACTATTCAATTTTCTTTTTTTGTATAAAAAATAAGAGTAGCTTATCACATACAAAAATGAAAAATTGAATAGTATTGACTTTATATATCATGATACTTCTAAAATCATGGGCGGACGCATGGGTTGGTGTATGGGGCATGTGCCCCCATCTAATTTTGTATTTTTCTTTAGTTTACCACAAGATATAAAATGGCCATATCAAAAATTAAAATACAATGAGAAATTTGTTTGGGCCCCATCTACAAATAATTCTAGATCTGCCCCTGTCTAATACTACTTAATTATAACTGGAAACCAAAAAAATTAAACTGACAAGTATAAGAACGTGCAAAGTGCTTATTCGCAGATTATAGTTTTCAATTATTCTTTTTAACAGCGAAAGCCTATCTTATTACTTAAAATAGAGATAGTCTGGTTCTCTATACCAGAAAATATAATAACTAACAAAATAAAGGATCTTCCGATAGATCTAGTAGTCTAGTTAAGGAATCGACAATTTCGTTCTGCCTCGAGGAATATAGAATATTGTGAAGTCATGAAATCTTCTCTTCAGTTCTATTCTTCAACATTTTCGAGGAAGTTGGCTATGTGTGAGGTTCCTTTATCATTTTTATCAAGTATTTGCAATATATTCCAAAGTTTTAGCATTCTGAATGATGTAACATGTTCTCCATTGTCTACGTTAACGCTTCAAGCTCCGAATGCAGTGCATATTCTCTTTGTCTTTGATTTCTTTTACCTATGAGTAGCTCATCCACTAAAGATGGATGTAGAGGTCCAAGAACCATCCAACAAGCATATATTTTCTTGGGTAAGAGTTGAGTTATCACTTTTGGCGGCAGAGTAGAATTATCAAATCATGCATTTGCCGTGAATCATGCTCAGCATTCAGCATATATGATCAACTCTAGTGAGTATCCTTCAATCCCTCTGAAGCTTTTCAAAAAATACCAAATTATAAATGGATAATGATCTTTGTCCATTTCAGGATCTTCAATATTCTCCTTCCTACAAAAAGGTAGTCCATATTAGTGTATATACTAGACACATTAAATATATTGGATGAGAAAGTGTAGCTGTTAGAGCCCATGCTTTAAACAAAGAGGACATTCAAAAATGACATAAATTACAGACTCCTTTGATTTCCCACATCTTGGAAAAATATCGACATCAATATGTCATGTATAAGATGACATATTTTTGAGGGGTATTTTGATACTTGACTCCGTATAAATTACATCTTCGTCAACATTTAGTATATATCTGGCAACACAATATCCTGATTTTACAATATATATACCACTCTTTGTAAAGGTCTAACAAAAAAAAAAACCATGTTTTAAAGATCAGTTTATGACCAAACTTTGAATCATTGGTACATCTTCTTGCGCAACAAAGTTCTCTACAGTCATTAATGTAACAAAAGTCTATATGACATTTGTTAATATAATCCATTTATTTAATTAACTTTAAAAATAGTTAAGTTATTTCTGTGACATTAATATAATAACATTCAGTTAAGTAGAATTTTAATTTTATATTCGAAAATTATCTTAACTATATTAGACTTCAACAGAAAATGTCAAGAAGACTTCTAATTAGGTTTTTTAAACCTTAAACACTAAACAGAATAACCTTTAGTTAAACAATGTGTCAAATATATGAAAACCTTTGATATATACAACTTAAAACTTGAACGTTAATTTAATATGTTTAATAGAAAATTACAAATAGTACTAAAATTAACATAAATATACAAATAGGACTTCCCACATGTATCATCAAACAATAAATATTGTAAAAACATGTTTAACAATCAGTATTCTATCATTTTTTTTATTTACAAACTTTCAAATTATTCATACTTAAACTAGTTAAATCAATTTTAAATCAAATTAGCTAAGATAAATTTTAAATTTTAATTATAAAACCAAATTATGTATATAAAGTCTACTATGCATATTTCATCATTACTTTCAAAATTTTCAAAACTATAATTGGTGGTGACTTTTTATAGTTTTTTTTTTGCTAATTGGTGATCGTAATTCACTATCGTTTTTAGTTTCTAGTTATCATTGAATTTGATTTTTTGTTGAACTTTATTTATTAAAAGATTTTTATTTGCATTAAAATATCAAAATATGTGTTATTTTAGGAAATATTTTAAGCATATTTTATAATTGTCTTTTTAAAATCGGCTAAATTATTTTATCGTATTAAATGGACTGCTTCTACGTTTAATGGATGGACGTTATAAATTATTATAAGTGCATTTAAAAATTAATAAATATATATATTAAAAATTCTTATGGATGCACATTCATTCACTATTAGCTCTGGCTTATCGGTTGTAATTCATTATTCCAAATAATGGTAAGCCATTATATAAAAGCAATTCATGTTAATTGACCACTATATAAAAGTCAATGTTTTGAATTCCGATTCGAAAGCTGAACGGATAACTGTTCGGGTCACTCGATTACCGGGTCGACCGCAAGTAAATTGCGGATTAATAAATGAAATTAATTTTAATATATATAATGATATATTAGCTATAGAAATAAATATATAGAAACTAAATAATGTGTTTTCTATTTTTATAAAATATAAATAATAGTTTGTATATATATATATATCTTATGTTTAAAAACATTTATAAAATACTTAACTTAAGTTTCTATATTTTTATTTGACATAAAAATAACAAAAATAGTTTAGATTATTTAACAAAATCGTAACAATTACAGATTTATGACATGTAACAAAGTATCAAGATTTAATTATATGTAAAACATAGTAAACGAGATTTGTGATAGACAAAATAATCAAAAAGTGCAAAAAAAAAGAAAAAGATACAACATGCAGAGGTCAGTAAGTAGAAGGCAACAAAACTGAAAAACCTAACTTCTTAACTAAAAAAATCAAAATACAAAACATATTTTAAAACATAATTAAAACAAAAAATATAAATAAGAGTTATCTGGTGGTTCAACCAGTAGTTAAACCGATAATCAGATTCCGGATTTTGTTGTTTTTTGCGGGTTTTAATGAGTTTTTAAACATTGGATTTTTAACAAAATCAAAACCGGATTTATCTTGGAATCACCGGATTTACCGATTCAATCGCGAATCTGGGTTGGATTTCAAAATACTGATAAAAGTACTAAATACACGTGATTTCTTATAAGTGCATTTGAAAATTAATGAATGAATTTCTTATTGATACATTCATCCATTATTAGCTCTAGCTTTTTTTTTTTAGCGACGCATTATTAATAAATGAATTTCTTATTGATAACAATTACAGATTTATGACATGTAACAAAGTATCAAGATTTAATTATATGTAAAACATAGTAAACGAGATTTTTGATAGACAAAATAATCAAAAAGCGCAAAAAAAAGAAAAAGATACAACATGCAGAGGTCAGTAAGTAGAAGGTAACAAAACTGAAAAACATAACTTCTTAACTAAAAAAATCAAAATACAAAACATATTTTAAAACATAATTAAAACAAAAAATATAAATAAGAGTTATCTAGTGGTTTAACCAGTAGTTAAACCGATAATCAGATTCCAGATTTTGTTGTTTTTTGCGAGTTTTAATGAGTTTTTAAACATTGGATTTTTAACAAAATCAAAACTGGATTTATCTTAGGATCACCGGATTTACCGATTCAATCGCGAATCTGGGTTGGATTTCAAAATACTGATAAAAGTACTAATACGCGTGATTTCCTATAAGTGCATTTAAAAATTAATAAATGAATTTCTTATCGATACATTCATCCATTATTAGCTCTAGCTTTTTTTTTTTTTAGCGACGCATTATTAGCTCTAGCTTATCGGTGGTAATTCGTATTCCAAATAATGGTAAACAACTATATAAAATACTAAAAGACACGTGATTAAAACATAATTTTATAAAATCAACCCATGTTACCGTATTGATATATATAATAATAGACCACTATATAAAAATACTAAATACACGTGATCAAATTTATTATATAGAGAATTTATATTGCCAGCCAAAAAAAATTAAAATATAAAAATGAAGTTATTGAGTTACTATCAATGTCGTTATCCAAAAAAAATTACTGTTTTCAGTGTAGATATAAATTAGGGTTAATAAAATTTAACGAATTTTTTGAAAGATATGATTTCAGAACTTAAATTATATTTGTTTACTTTAATGGGACACAAATATATTAATATGATTTAACTTTAAAATTTTTAGTTGTTATTATTTTATAAATGGGTTAAGATGTTTTGTCACTTTTTGTCCACTTTTAAGTTATTTTATCTTGTTAAGTGGATTTTTTATCTTTTATTTTCTTTTCATTTATTTAGCTACCTTTTTAAAAGATTCAAATTACAAATTATTATAGGTGCATAACTACATATGAAAAATTAATTTATATTTTTATATATATTAAAGGTATTCTGAAATATCGATACTAACCTGAAATATGAATTTATTTAAGTTGATGATAAAAAAATATGGACACTAACTGCCCTTGATAATTAATGTTACCCAACGGAAATCAAACAATCATAAGCCAATATATAAAATACTATAAGACACAAGATACATGCTTTAAACCTAAAATATGAGTTTGTTTAATTTTTTTTGTAACTTAGGCTTTCATTAAAATTAAAGAAAAAGAAAGAAAATGTTAACAAGCCATATGGCTTTAGTTACACGGGCCCAGCCCATTCTTGAAACTCATAAATTTTGAACCTTAGTGAAAAGAGCCCATTGACAAAATAAGCTTGGAAAAAGTCGGAAGAGAAACGGTTGCGATACAGTCGGAGAAACCAAAGTGAGAGATGATCGGGTTCAGTCTGCTGTCGTGGCTGTCAAGCTGAAGAGAACCAAGCTTGCATCATCAGAGAAGAGAGCGCCGGATTAGGACCTCTGAAGCTCTGGATCCGGTTCTTCATCTGGCGATCAATGATCGCATATATACCATCCACCGATCGAAAAATTGTTGTGTGCAGTCGACTGTTACGCTCAGACCATGTCCAGTAGATGGTTGACTTCCAGCCTAACAGAGCAAGGAGAGTTTGCGGCTTGCGTGATTTGGAGCGAGGGAGAGCAATCATCTGAGCCACCGTTGCATCCCAATTCCTTGAAGCAGTGAGGCCGCAACGGGTTGCAACTAGGGACCAGAGATCGAAACTGAAGGGGCAGTCATGAAACAAGTGGTTTCGTGATTCCGCAGCGGAGTTACAGAGCACACAGAGAGGTGATACCTGCAATCCCCATCCTAGTAGCCTATCCTTAGTAGGACATCTGTTCTGAATCACTAGCCAAGTCAAGAAGCTCTGGCGAGGAATTTCATATGCAGACCAAACAGTTTTCGCCCAAGCCACTACCGGTACCTCACCTCTCAAGTAAGTATAAACCTCTCCAGTGCTATAAGTTGTAGGAGTTTTACCTGCCAGTTCCCACTCATAATAGTCTTGTTGATCTGTTAGCGCAATGGTGGTGAGATAGATGTGAATTTGAAGCTGCTGCTCTGTCCTTGCAGGTGGTAGTCGCCAAGTTCCGTTACTGCACAGAGAAGCCACCGAAGCACGCTCCGCTATTCCCAGTCGCGACGTAGAGCTATCGAGGAAAGTAGATAGCTTCCCAAATGGTGTCCAGTTGTCAAACCAGAATCTTGCAGACGCCCCATTCTCCAACCGCAGTTTAATAAGAGGGAATACCACATCCCGAAGCTTAAGCAATTTGTTTGCTAGCCAAGAGTAGGATGCGTTTGGCTTGGTGGTCCAGTAGTTCTGGATTGAGCCTTTTAGGATAACCTCTTTAAACCAGGCAACCCAGACTGATCCAGCACGGAAGAAGAGCATCCAGATCAGCTTGAGGCAACACGCCAAGTTCCAGGTTTGAAGGTCTCTGATTCCTAGCCCTCCCTGCTCTTTTGTAAGTACCACCGTGTCCCAAGCTACTCTTGCCGAGTTGTGACTTTCGATATCTCCCTTCCACAGGAAAGTACTACAAAGAGAATTTATTCGCTTGACACACGCCTTTGGCAGGATGAAGGCAGAGCACCAAAATGTTGTTATTCCCGCAATCACAGTTTTGATTAGGAGCAATCTGCCAGAGAAAGAGAGCGACTTCACAGACCATGAGGAGAGTCTTGATTTGACCTGATGAATGAGGGGCTCGCAGTTAGCCAGGTTGAGCTTCTTTGAGTTGAGAGGGACGCCTAGATACCGCACAGGTAGAGTTCCACAAGTCATTCCAGTTGATGCTTTTATTGTGTCAATTTCTTGGCTGGTTAAACCTGAAGCGAAGAAGCTTGTTTTTTGATAGCTCACCGCTAGGCCAGACCGTTTCTCAAACTCTTGGAGGACCTGCAGCACATTCTGAACTGATTCCAGCGATCCATCTATGAAAATCAGCAAGTCATCCGCAAAGGAGAGGTGAGTCAGCTCCATCTTTTTACAGTTAGAATGATACTGAAAATTGCCTTGCACCGCTGCATTGTTCAACATAAAAGATAGGCAATTCATAGCAATCACAAAAAGATAAGGAGAAAGGGGGTCCCCCTGTCTCAAACCTCTTTTTCCTTTGAAGTAACCCGAGACTGTTCCATTGTATCCTATCATGAAGTTTGTTGTACATATGCAGGCTCTCAAGAGGGATATGAATTTCGGCGGCAAGCTCAAACCTTCAAGGCAGGAGAGTAGAAATTCCCATGAGAGAGTGTCAAATGCCTTTGCGATATCAACCTTGATGGTAATTCTCTTTGGCCCCTTGTTCTTGTGATAACCATGGATTAGTTCACTTGCTAGCACCGTATTCTCCACTAATAACCGGTCTTTAACGAAGGCAGTTTGACATGGCAGGATCAGATCCTTCAGGATTGGCTTGAGCCTTGAGACCAGAAGCCTAGAGATGACTTTGTACACGGTGTTGAGGCAAGCTATAGGCCGGAAATCAGAAATCTTGACCGCTCCCGGGAACTTTGGTACCAGCGATAGAATAGTCGAGTTTGTAGCCAAAGGGAGGAAACTTGTTGCGAAGAAATGCTGAATGGAGATCACCGCTTCTTCGCCAACCGTTTCCCAAGCTCCCTTGAAGAAACCAGAAGTCAAACCATCAGGACCCGGCGCTTTGTTAGGATTTAGCTTGAAGAACAGTTTCCTTATTTCTTCAGAAGAAGGCACCGAGAGCATTTTCTGAATCTGCTGGTTGTCACATCTGAAACTGATTAGCTGAGCAAACCAGGTGACAGGCGAGGGAATGGGAGGCGGGAGATAGAGCTGAGGTCCTAGGATAGATTTGAAGTGCAACTCAGCTAGTAGGCTCATCCCCATCGGGTCAGTAATGACCATTCCAGAAGCATCCAGAAAGGATCTGATGGCATTGTAACTTGCTCTAACCTGGCAAATCCGATGGAAATACGTGGTATTAAAATCTCCCTCTCTCAGCCAGTTTATTCTTGATTTTTGCCTAAAGTAGGCCTCTTCAATCTCGCGCAGGAACAACCATTTCTGATGAAGCTCTCTCTCTTCTTCAAATAGCTCAGGCGTCGGGGTTTGAAGAGCTCGAACCTGCACACATTGCAACAAACTGTGAGTTTCGCTCACTCTCTCTTGTATTTTGGAGTAGTTCTCTCTGTTTAGTAATTTTAAATCTCTCTTTATGACTTTGAGTTTCCAACAGAACTGTGTCAGAGTGAAACACGTGCTTCCGGCGCGAATCCAAGCTTCATTTACAACGGTAGAGAACCCCGGGTGTTTGGTAAGATAGTTTTGGAATTTGAAAGGCTGAGTACCGGCTTTTGGGAGGGAGAAGGCGAGGTCTGTGAGGCAGGGACAGTGGTCAGAAAAGGATTGGGGGAGGAAGGTTGTATAGGCATGGGGAAAGGCTGAGATAGTAGAGTTGTTGACTAAGAGTCGGTCAAGCTTTTTGGTGGTGGGGTTTGAAGGTTGGTTATTTGTCCAAGTCAGGTTTGAACCATTATAACGAAGATCAAAGACACCTGCTTGGAGCAAACAGTCACGGAATTGGAACATCTGAGTATCAGCTGCAGAGACATCAGGGGAGGAGTGCTCTTCAGGGTGCAAGATTTGGTTAAAATCACCCCCTATAAGCCAAGCAGTATCATCTAGATTCAGGGCGGTTTGTATCTGGATTAGCTCTGCCCACAGATCGCTCCGTTCAGCAACTTCATTGGAGGCATAAACCGCAGTGTAATAGAAGACCGGTTTGTTGGGTAAAGTGAGACGACAAGTGAGACTTTGACGACTCTTACACACAACTTGAAGGTTTACCGGGTGCTTCCAAATCAAGATTATTCTACCATCCTCATCCTCTGAGTGGTTAGACGTATAGTTCCAGGAGGGGCAAAGGTTGGACATAATGGGATTCAGAAAAGGTTCTTTTATATGAGTTTCAAGAATAGCTCCAAAAAGTGGTTTATGAACGAGAAGCCAGCTCATGAAAGGCCTGTGCTTGCGGGACAAGGCTCAAGGCTTGGAAAGGGTTAGAGGTTGGGAGGGGAGCATTTTTAGTGGCAGAGGGGGGGATGGGCTAGAGTTTTGTGAAGGGTTAGAGTTTATTTAATTTGATGATAAATAAAAGCATGGACACTAACCGTCCCTGATAATTAATGTTACCCAACGGGAATCAAACAATCATAAGCCAATATATTAAATACTATAAGACACATGCTTTAAACCTATTTCATATAGGCAATTCATAATAAGCCAAACGGGAACCAAACCACAATAAGCCACTACGTAAAAAAAAGTATTATAAAACGCGTAATTCAGGGCAAATGCATGGACACAATATTTAACTATATATATGTACATGCGAATAGGTACCCCGTATCCACTACCAAGTACCTACAGTAATACTTTTCTTCGATGGCCAGTCTACTGCAGATGGGTTCACCTCTTATTTACAGGAATATCACTATGAAGAGCATCCAACGTCCTCGGTCTTTCACATGCACCAGCACCATAGTCGCCAAAGCGATAAGGGGTAATGATGAGTCTCCAGTTGTGCTTCGTCGTTCCGCAAACTATCAGCCTTCTCTTTGGGACCATCACCACCTCCTCTCGGTCGAGAGTAATTATACGGTACGTTAGTTTATTCCCTATATATACATTATAAATATAGAACGAAGTCGTATAATTGGGTTCATGAATATGTTCATTTGCAATGTCCCTGGTTTCAGAAAGATAAAACTGTGCAGGAGAGAGATCTGTTGAAAGAAAATGTGACGAAGATGCTTGATGACGAGAGGACTACTCATCTCGAGCAATTGGAGCTCATTGACGATCTACAAAAGCTAGGCGTGTCTTACCATTTTGAACGGGAAATTGACAATATTTTGACATTTACTTATCACAAAGATAGAAGAAACTTCACGGAGTATGACATGGAATACGATCTACATGCTACTGCACTCGAATTCCGACTGCTCAGACAACAAGGTTTCAATGTTCCAGAAGGTAAATCATCACTTATACAATGTTAAACCAACCCCCTCTTTAATAACTTTCTTACTTCCGTCCTTTTATAGCATGTTTTGGAATTCTAATTAGAGAAGTTTTATTTAAATTTCTTTTGTTTAATTTTTTCTTACCATTTGTAGTCTCTAGTATTTTATTAAACTGTTTTTAGTTAGATGCTAAACAATGTTTTCCATGTAGATCAGAGAACAAAAGATATAAATATAAGTAAATTTTAATCTTTGTTTTCTATAACCAAAATATACGTTCAACAATATCAATAGATTTAGGGGAATTGTATATCTAATGGAATTGTTTATTACAGATGTATTTGATGCTTTCATGGAAAACCGTGGAAAGTTCGACAGCGATGATATAAGTGGCCTCTTATCTCTGTACGAGGCGTCATATCTTTCAACAAAATCGGACACTAAACTGCAAGAAAACATTAGAGATTTTGCAACACAACAACTCAGAAACTTTGTTGATACTCATTGTGATAAAGATTTTGCATCCTGTGATGTCGAGATGGTGGTCCAAGCGTTAGATATGCCATACCATTGGCGAATGGGAAGGCTAGCCACGAGATGGTACATAGATATGTATGGAAAGAGACCTAACAAGAACCCTATGTTACTTGAATTCGCCAAGCTCGATTTCAATTTCGTACAAGCTGTTTATCAAGAAGAACTCAAATACGTTTCCAGGTATATAACTACTAATTTAAATAAAATTAATACATAAGCCATACATTTATATGAGTTCTAAGATTTAAAAAGCATAAACTTTAATTGGTATTCCAGACATTTTAAATTCAAATAACTTAGGTTAACTCTTTATGTTCCTACTCGTGGTGTGAAGCTGGTGGAGGGAGACAGGTTTAGCTAATCAACTTCACTTTTCAAGAGATAGAATAGTGGAGAATTATTTTTGGACTACTGGACAAATCCATGAGCCTCAGTTTGGGAATGTTAGACGAATAATGACCAAAGTAAATGCACTTCTTACAACTATCGATGACATCTACGATATCTATGGCACTATTGAAGAACTTCAACTCTTCACTGCCGCCTTTGAAAAGTAAAGACTCCCAGTCTCCCACACATCTATTTGTGTATCAATTTTTTTGGTTATTTTATATAGAGATTACGATAAAACATGATACTGACTAAATTTTCTCTGTATAAATATGTTGCAGTTGGGATGTGAATCGGCTTGATGAGCTCCCGGAGTACATGAGGTTGTGTTTTCTTGTTGTTTACAATGAAGTAAATAACATTGGATGTGATATCCTCAGAAATAAAGATATCAACGTGATTCCTTTCCTCAGAAAGTCTGTAAGTAAATACCAATTATATATCTTTGTTTTGGACATTTTGTTAAAACAATTTATCACTCTAAGAAGACAATTTAGGAAGATACTTTCGAATTCTCTACTTCTGTAGAGAATACTTTACTTTAAAAAAAAAACTTTACTTTAATGGGTACGAGTTTCAGATGGTGGATATATATATCTACCTACTTGTATTCTCTTATGATTATTAAGTTATATTATTTTTTCATATATTTTCGATTTGTTCTGTGAAATAAAGAAACCATTCTCACAAAATAATCATATTTCAAAATCCTGGAAAATCTTGTAAATACTGTAAAATAATACTCCTGTTTTAATTATATTTTTAGTGGGCAGATGTATGCAAGGCATATTTAGTAGAAGCAATGTGGTACAAAGGAGGGTACAAGCCAAATTTGGAAGAATACATGCAAAATGCTTGGATTTCAATCTCGTCCCCAACAATATTTGTTCACTTCTACTGTGTATTCTCCGACCAACTCTCTGTTCAAGTCTTGGAGACTTTGACCGTACACCAACAAAACATCGCCAGATGCTCTTCCTATGTGTTCCGTCTAGCCAACGACCTTGTAACCTCGCCGGTAAATAAATTTCTTCCAAGTTCATAAAATTTTAGCTCAACTTGTAAAATTATTACTCGAAGCTTGTCACTAATTGTAACCGCTTTTCCCGTGTTCACCAAACCACTTTTTATATAGCCTTCGGTTTATTTCTAGGTACAAATTACAATAGAAATTTTACCTTAATACTATGATTACAATTTCCCCAACCTGTATTCTTTTTTATTTTCTGAACATGTATCCTAGACATGCATGTATGTACTTGTGAAATAACTTATATATTGTTGTCTTATATTTTATGAATATATGTGTATATATAGGATGAAATGGCGAGAGGAGATGTTCTCAAATCGATCCAATGTTACATGAACGAGACAGGAGTTTCAGAAGGGGAAGCACGCATGCACGTGCAGAAGATGATCAACGAAATGTGGGATGAAATGAATTATGAGAAAATAGAAAATCACTCCTCGCTGATCCCTCGAGATTTTGCGGAAACAGTAATGAATTTGGCACGCATGTCGCAATGCATATATCAATATGGAGATGGCCATGGCTGTCCAGAGAAATCCAAAATCAATGATCGTATCATGTCCTTGCTCTTTAGCCCCATTCCTCTCGACTGACTTGTATACTAAATATGTTTTTAAATAATCTGTTGGTTTTATTGGACTTTTGGTCTTTGGACTTGGTCATAAAAGATGGAATAAGCTCTGAGAATGTAGGAGCCTAGAATGTTTTAGTAGCTACTTTGAATGTTTTTATGTTTGCTGCAAGTCATGTAAGAGGCAGTTGCTTTAGTACATAATCGGCTGTTTAAGGCCAATCAAGTAATAAAAACAAATTAGTCTCATCATTCAACTTTTAGTGTTAAAGGTTTTGATTCAATTCACGTTTCACTTCAATCTGATTATAACTTGATATGTGCTTGGATTCGACTATCCTAGCAAGTAATAGAAAGCAAAAACACACACGAAATGTTAGACTTCGTTTTTCTAACTGTTTAGGGAAAGAAATAAACTATCATGCTTATACTATTGATCGATGTGATTCAATGGCTGATATCGACTTGTTTATCCAGGTACTACAGCTGAAAAAGACATGCTTCTCTAGACAACCCATAGACTGCTTGATCAAACTCCTTTCGGAGAGTTACTATTCCATTAATAAACCCATCACGAACCAAAAAAGCAGTCAAATCAAACTCAAAGTACACTAATTTGGAAGAATTGGGCCTAAGATTAAGGGTCGCCGCAAAGAAGAAAAGGAATTTAGAAAGCGGAAGTGGTGGCCGGAAGAGTTGTGTATACATGTCCTAATTCGGTTATGTTGAAACGGTTAAACCGATATGGGATACTACTACTGATGATAATGGCTTCGTTTGCCAGGGGTCCTCTAAGAAACACATTACTATCAAACCGAAGAAAGAAAACAAAGTTACATAAGACAATAATAACATTTGCACCACTGATTCAACAAGACACTTGCATATGTTTTTTTGAAAGCAGAATCAACCCACAAGTTGTTCAGACACGCGATTCCATTTTCTTGACAGCATTTTCGATAGCTGGAATATTTTTCTTGAACGTTGACCATTGTTCATCTGTTAAGCTTATTCCTGCATACACAAATAAAATTTTATATATCCATTTTTGGCTGCTAAAACACATTGTGAGCTGCAAGCTGCTAAGTCCTCATTTTCAAAGTAAGACTTAAGAGTCAAACAGAAAATTTAACAAAACAGAAAAAACATAAGTGGAACTAAATACATCCAAAACAATAGGAACTGTGAGATGTTAAAAAAAGTGGAGTTACCTTTAGAGGAAGGAAGCTCTTTGCCATCTTTCTTGTAATACTCTCTGATAGAGACCAAAGCCTTTCCTCTAAACTCCTGAATCGTCACTCTCCTCTTATCCGACAGCTTAAAGACAAAACATTCGACTAACATAAGAAACTATGATTGATTTAAGTATGAGATTAATTAGCTTACCCGGCAAATAATGAGATCGCCGTCATCGTCCAACTCCTTGTCTCCCTTAGCTCTTTGTTCTTCTTCTTCTTCTTGCTCATCCTTGTCCTGTTGTTGTTTGGACTCCACTTCGTCGAGGAATGACTTGACGATGCCTCGTACAAATGCCTTGTGAGATTTGTCTGAGAGATCGATTCCGAGTCTCTCCGAAGCGAGATTGCGGACCTTGAACTCCGTCATCTCCGTCATGTCCGATTCGTTCAGAATCTCTCGAACCGTTTTCTCGATCTTCACCTTGCTTTCTTCGTCCATCTTTTTTAGGGTTTTTCTTTTCCTGCGGCGGCTTCCTCTCTGTCGTGTAGTTTAAAAACGGAGGTTAACCAAATCAGGTATTCCGAGATTTCTCTTGCCCGTTTCGGTATTCCTATGTTAAACGGCGTCGTTTAGTTGATCCTACGTGGCGTCCACTAGCTCACTCTACGTATCAGTTGAAAAGTTTGAATACGTTAACCCAATATCGGAGTCGGTTGGATGACGATCTGTTCGGTACGGAATGACATTAACACAGTAAATTATGATTTGATTAATTATTTATTTTGGTTTTAACTAAAAAATCCGGGAATTAATCTTTTTTTAACACTGAATTACATCATTTAACTTAAATCACAAAAATAATTGATATTATTTAAAATTATTTATCTATAAATAATACACATATATAGTTTAAAATCAATTATACTAATTGACGTTATTATTAATTAATCTAGCATCAGTTTAGTAATTAACATATTGACATTACTTATAATAATTGATATAAATATACAATATTTGTATCAATTATTACTAAAATAATATGAATTATTTACATCACTATTTTCAGAGTCACTTATTTAAATGATGTTACATTATTTATAAGCAATGCAAATATATAGAATAAATGATGTTAAACAAGTTTTTTTGTAGTGGTATTTCTACGTAGCAAATTAATACTAATATGCATTATTTATTACAAACAACCTAAATCATGAATTTTAATATTTTTAAGA